>NC_092170.1:30856612-31161612 GCF_045791955.1 Oncorhynchus clarkii lewisi
CTGAGAGAAAGATGTGAATGAGGAGAAGGGAAAAAAAGAGGGAGGGAGGGAGGGAGGTAGGGAGGGAGGGAAGGAAGGATGGAAGGATGGATGGATGAGAGGAACAGTGGGAGTTTATCAGGGAGTCCTCTGTGGAAGTTACACTCAAGCAGAAATGATCCGTCTTCATCTGGACAGCCAGGGAGCGCCAGAGACAGGAAAGGAGATGAGGGATGAGACAGAGATGGAGAGAGGGAAAGGAAAGGAAGGGAGGGGGAAAGATAGACAGGAATACGAGGTACGGCAACCTCTTCTCCTCCTCCTCCTCCTCAATCCCTCTCTCTTTCACTATCCCTTCCTATACCGCTCTATTCGTGTCACCTCTCCAACGACACCTCCCCTCTGCTACCACCCACCATTTGACCTTGTCATCTACGCTCTGTGACCCTTCCTGTCTTGTCTCCTCTTCGCTCTGCCACCCTCTTCCTATATCAAGTCTCTTCGTAGAAAAAACAGTATTATCTCTGGGTGCTGCAGACTGAATCAGAATTCACTCAGTGCTCCTGCATGTAGTAAAAATGTCTCTACCCCTTACTTCCATCTGCCCCCACGTCCCGCTGGCAGATCACCAGGCTCACTAGCTTCTATCACCTCACCCCATCGCAACGCTGCCGTCTCCACTACAGGAGGCTAGCGAAGGGAGGAAGGCTCATAATAATGGCTGGAATAGAGTGAATGTTTGGTAAAATTCAACTTATTCTATACTATGAGCCCCTCCTCCCCAATTAAGGTGCCCCCTGCCGCCTGTGGTCTCCATGGTTACTCAGCGTGAACTCGATTAGGTGAGAGTTGGCACCTCTTACAAGAGTGCTCTCTCCCTCAATTTTCATTTTTCTACCTCCACCTTTCTCCTTCTCTCTTCTTCTTTAGCTCCCACCTCCACCTCTCTCCTTCTCTCTTCTTCTTTAGCTCCCACCTCCACCTCTCTCCTTTTCCCTTCTTCTTTAGCTCCCACCTCCACCTCTCTCCTTCTCTCTTCGTCTTTAGCTCCCACCTCCACCTCTCTCCTTTTCTCTTCTTCTTTAGCTCCCACCTCCACCTCTCTTCTTATTTAGCTCCCACCTCCACCTCTCTCCTTTTCCCTTCTTCTTTAGCTCCCACCTCCACCTCTCTCCTTTTCCCTTCTTCTTTAGCTCCCACCTCCACCTCTCTCCTTTTCTCTTCTTCTTTAGCTCCCACCTCCACCTCTCTCCCTTTCTCTTATTCTTTAGCTCCCACCTCCACCTCTCTCATTTTCTCTTCTTCTTTAGCTCCCACCTCCACCTCTCTTCTTATTTAGCTCCCACCTCCACCTCTCTCCTTTTCCCTTCTTCTTTAGCTCCCACCTCCACCTCTCTCCTTTTCCCTTCTTCTTTAGCTCCCACCTCCACCTCTCTCCTTTTCCCTTCGTCTTTAGCTCCCACCTCCACCTCTCTCATTTTCTCTTCTTCTTTAGCTCCCACCTCCACCTCTCTTCTTCTTTAGCTCCCACCTCCACCTCTCTCACTTTCTCTTCTTCTTTAGCTCCCACCCCCACCTCGCTCCGTTTCTCTTCTTCTTTAGTTCCCACCCCCACCTCGCTCCGTTTCTCTTCTTCTTTAGCTCCCACCTCCACCTCTCTTCTTCTTTAGCTCCCACCTCCACCTCTCTCCTTCTCTCTTCTTCTTTAGTTCCCACCTCCACCTCTCTCTTTCTCTCTCCTTCTTTAGCTCCCACCTCCACCTCTCTCCTTTTCTCTTCTTCTTTAGCTCCCACCTCCACCTCTCTCCTTCTCTCTTCTTCTTTAGTTCCCACCTCCACCTCTCTCATTTTCTCTTCTTCTTTAGCTCCCACCTCCACCTCTCTCCCTTTCTCTTATTCTTTAGCTCCCACCTCCACCTCTCTTCTTCTTTAGCTCCCACCTCCACCTCTCTCATTTTCTCTTCTTCTTTAGCTCCCACCTCCACCTCTCTCCTTTTCTCTTCTTCTTTAGCTCCCACCTCCACCTCTCTAATTTTATTTTCTTCTTTAGCTCCCACCTCCACCTCTCTCCTTCTCTCTTCTTCTTTAGCTCCCACCTCCACCTCTCTCCTTTTCTCTTCTTCTTTAGCTCCCACCTCCACCTCTCTCCTTCTCTCTTCTTCTTTAGCTCCCACCTCCACCTCTCTCCTTCTCTCTTCTTCTTTAGCTCCCACCTCCACCTCTCTCATTTTCTCTTCTTCTTTAGCTCCCACCTCCACCTCTCTCCTTTTCTCTTCTTCTTTAGTTCCCAACCCCACCTCTCTCATTTTCTCTTCTTCTTTAGCTCCCACCTCCACCTCTCTCATTTTCTCTTATTCTTTAGTTCCCACCTCCACCTCTCTCATTTTCTCTCCTTCTTTAGCTCCCACCTCCACCTCTCTCCTTTTCTCTTCTTCTTTAGCTCCCACATCCACCTCTCTCATTTTCTCTTCTTCTTTAGCTCCCACCTCCACCTCTCTCCTTTTCTCTTCTTCTTTAGCTCCCACCTCCACCTCTCTCATTTTCTCTTCTTCTTTAGTTCCCACCTCCACCTCTCTCCTTCTCTCTTCTTCTTTAGCTCCCACCTCCACCTCTCTCCTTCTCTCTTCTTCTTTAGTTCCCACCTCCACCTCTCTCATTTTCTCTTCTTCTTTAGTTCCCAACCCCACCTCTCTCCTTTTCTCTTCTTCTTTAGCTCCCACCTCCACCTCTCTCCCTTTCTCTTATTCTTTAGCTCCCACCTCCACCTCTCTCCTTTTCTCTTCTTCTTTAGCTCCCACCTCCACCTCTCGCCCTTTCTCTTATTCTTTAGCTCCCACCTCCACCTCTCTCTTTCTCTCTCCTTCTTTAGTTCCCACCTCCACCTCTCTCATTTTCTCTTCTTCTTTAGCTCCCACCTCTACCTCTCTCCTTCTCTCTTCTTCTTTAGCTCCCACCTCCACCTCTCTCCTTCTCTCTTCTTCTTTAGCTCCCACCTCCACCTCTCTCCTTCTCTCTTCTTCTTTAGCTCCCACCTCCACCTCTCGCCCTTTCTCTTATTATTTAGCTCCCACCTCCACCTCTCTCTTTCTCTCTCCTTTTTTAGTTCCCACCTCCACCTCTCTCATTTTCTCTTCTTCTTTAGTTCCCACCTCCACCTCTCTCCTTTTCTCTTCTTCTTTAGCTCCCACCTCCACCTCTCTCATTTTCTCTTATTCTTTAGCTCCCACCTCCACCTCTCTCCTTTTCTCTTCTTCTTTAGCTCCCACCTCCACCTCTCTAATTTTCTTTTCTTCTTTAGCTCCCACCTCCACCTCTCTCCTTTTCTCTTCTTTTTTAGCTCCCACCTCCAACTCTCTCCTTTTCTCTTCTTCTTTAGCTCCCATCACCTCTCTCATTTTCTCTTCTTCTTTAGTTCCCACCTCCACCTCTCTCCTTTTCTCTTCTTCTTTAGCTCCCACCTCCACCTCTCGCCCTTTCTCTTATTCTTTAGCTCCCACCTCCACCTCTCTCTTTCTCTCTCCTTCTTTAGTTCCCACCTCCACCTCTCTCATTTTCTCTTCTTCTTTAGCTCCCACCTCCAACTCTCTCCTTTTCTCTTCTTCTTTAGCTCCCATCACCTCTCTCATTTTCTCTTCTTCTTTAGTTCCCACCTCCACCTCTCTCCTTCTCTCTTCTTTAGCTCCCACCTCCACCTCTCTCCTTTTCTCTTCTTCTTTAGCTCCCACCTCCACCTCTCTCATTTTCTCTTCTTCTTTAGCTCCCACCTCCACCTCTCTCCTTCTCTCTTCTTCTTTAGCTCCCACCTCCACCTCTCTCATTTTCTCTTATTCTTTAGCTCCCACCTCCACCTCTCTCATTTTCTCTTCTTCTTTAGCTCCCACCTCCACCTCTCTCCTTTTCTCTTCTTCTTTAGCTCCCACCTCCAACTCTCTCCTTCTCTCTTCTTCTTTAGCTCCCACCTCCACCTCTCTCCTTTTCTCTTCTTCTTTAGCTCCCACCTCCACCTCTCTCCTTTTCTCTTCTTCTTTAGCTCCCACCTCCACCTCTCTCCTTCTTTAGCTCCCACCTCCACCTCTCTTCTTCTTTAGCTCCCACCTCCACCTCTCTCATTTTCTCTTCTTCTTTAGCTCCCACCTCCACCTCTCTCCTTTTCTATTCTTCTTTAGCTTCCACCTCCACCTCTCTCTTTCTCTCTCCTTCTTTAGCTCCCACCTCCACCTCTCTCCTTTTCTCTTCTTCTTTAGCTCACACCTCCACCTCTCTCCTTTTCTCTTCTTCTTTAGCTCCCACCTCCACCTCTCTCATTTTCTCTTCTTCTTTAGCTCCCACCTCCACCTCTCTCCTTTTCTCTTATTCTTTAGCTCCCACCTCCACCTCTCTCCTTTTCTCTTCTTCTTTAGCTCCCACCTCCACCTCTCTCCTTTTTTCTTCTTTAGCTCCCACCTCCACCTCTCTCCTTTCTCTTCTTCTTTAGCTCCCACCTCCACCTCTCTCCTTTTCTCTTCTTCTTTAGCTCCCACCTCCACCTCTCTCCTTTTCTCTTCTTCTTTAGCTCCCACCTCCACCTCTCGCCCTTTCTCTTATTATTTAGCTCCCACCTCCACCTCTCTCTTTCTCTCTCCTTTTTTAGTTCCCACCTCCACCTCTCTCATTTTCTATTCTTCTTTAGTTCCCACCTCCACCTCTCTCCTTTTCTCTTCTTCTTTAGCTCCCACCTCCACCTCTCTCATTTTCTCTTATTCTTTAGCTCCCACCTCCACCTCTCTCCTTTTCTCTTCTTCTTTAGCTCCCACCTCCACCTCTCTAATTTTATTTTCTTCTTTAGCTCCCACCTCCACCTCTCTCCTTTTCTCTTCTTCTTTAGCTCCCACCTCCAACTCTCTCCTTTTCTCTTCTTCTTTAGCTCCCATCACCTCTCTCATTTTCTCTTCTTCTTTAGTTCCCACCTCCACCTCTCGCCCTTTCTCTTATTCTTTAGCTCCCACCTCCACCTCTCTCTTTCTCTCTCCTTCTTTAGTTCCCACCTCCACCTCTCTCATTTTCTCTTCTTCTTTAGCTCCCACCTCCAACTCTCTCCTTTTCTCTTCTTCTTTAGCTCCCATCACCTCTCTCATTTTCTCTTCTTCTTTAGTTCCCACCTCCACCTCTCTCCTTCTCTCTTCTTTAGCTCCCACCTCCACCTCTCTCCTTTTCTCTTCTTCTTTAGCTCCCACCTCCACCTCTCTCATTTTCTCTTCTTCTTTAGCTCCCACCTCCACCTCTCTCCTTCTCTCTTCTTCTTTAGCTCCCACCTCCACCTCTCTCATTTTCTCTTATTCTTTAGCTCCCACCTCCACCTCTCTCATTTTCTCTTCTTCTTTAGCTCCCACCTCCACCTCTCTCCTTTTCTCTTCTTCTTTAGCTCCCACCTCCACCTCTCTCCTTCTCTCTTCTTCTTTAGCTCCCACCTCCACCTCTCTCCTTTTCTCTTCTTCTTTAGCTCCCACCTCCACCTCTCTCCTTTTCTCTTCTTCTTTAGCTCCCACCTCCACCTCTCTCCTTCTTTAGCTCCCACCTCCACCTCTCTTCTTCTTTAGCTCCCACCTCCACCTCTCTCATTTTCTCTTCTTCTTTAGCTCCCACCTCCACCTCTCTCCTTTTATATTCTTCTTTAGCTTCCACCTCCACCTCTCTCTTTCTCTCTCCTTCTTTAGCTCCCACCTCCACCTCTCTCCTTTTCTCTTCTTCTTTAGCTCACACCTCCACCTCTCTCCTTTTCTCTTCTTCTTTAGCTCCCACCTCCACCTCTCTCATTTTCTCTTCTTCTTTAGCTCCCACCTCCACCTCTCTCCTTTTCTCTTATTCTTTAGCTCCCACCTCCACCTCTCTCCTTTTCTCTTCTTCTTTAGCTCTCACCTCCACCTCTCTCCTTTTTTCTTCTTTAGCTCCCACCTCCACCTCTCTCCTTTTCTCTTCTTCTTTAGCTCTCACCTCCACCTCTCTCCTTTTTTCTTCTTTAGCTCCCACCTCCACCTCTCTCCTTTTCTCTTCTTCTTTAGCTCCCACCTCCACCTCTCTCCTTTTCTCTTCTTCTTTAGTTCCCACCTCCACCTCTCCTTTTCTCTTTTTCTTTAGCTCCCACCTCCACCTCTCTCCTTTTCTCTTCTTCTTTAGCTCCCACCTCCACCTCTCTTCTTATTTAGCTCCCACCCCCACCTCTCTCCTTTTCTCTTCTTCTTTAGCTCCCACCTCCTTTTCTCTTCTTCTTTAGCTCCCAACTCCACCTCTCTTCTTATTTAGCTCCCACCTCCACCTCTCTCCTTCTCTCTTCTTCTTTAGCTCCCACCTCCATCTCTCTCATTTTCTCTTCTTCTTTAGCTCCCACCTCCACCTCTCTCATTTTCTCTTCTTCTTTAGCTCCCACCTCCACCTCTCTCCTTCTCTCTTCTTCTTTAGCTCCCACCTCCATCTCTCTCATTTTCTCTTCTTCTTTAGCTCCCACCTCCACCTCTCTCATTTTCTCTTCTTCTTTAGTTCCCACCTCCACCTCTCTCCTTCTCTCTTCTTCTTTAGCTCCCACCTCCACCTCTCTCATTTTCTCTTCTTCTTTAGCTCCCACCTCCACCTCTCTCCTTCTCTCTTCTTCTTTAGTTCCCAACCCCACCTCTCTCCTTTTCTCTTCTTCTTTAGTTCCCACCTCCACCTCTCTCCTTTTCTCTTCTTCTTTAGCTCACACCTTCACCTCTCTCCATTTCTCTTATTCTTTAGCTCCCACCTCCACCTCTCCCCTTCTCTCTTCTTCTTTAGCTCCCACCTCCACCTCTCTTCTTCTTTAGTTCCCACCTCCACCTCTCTCATTTTCTCTTCTTCTTTAGTTCCCACCTCCACCTCTCTTCTTCTTTAGTTCCCACCTCCACCTCTCTCATTTTCTCTTCTTCTTTAGTTCCCACCTCCACCTCTCTCCTTTTCTCTTCTTCTTTAGTTCCCACCTCCACCTCTCTCCTTCTCTCTTCTTTAGCTCCCACCTCCACCTCTCTCCTTTTCTCTTCTTCTTTAGCTCCCACCTCCACCTCTCTCATTTTCTCTTCTTCTTTAGCTCCCACCTCCACCTCTCTCCTTCTCTCTTCTTCTTTAGCTCCCACCTCCACCTCTCTCATTTTCTCTTATTCTTTAGCTCCCACCTCCACCTCTCTCATTTTCTCTTCTTCTTTAGCTCCCACCTCCACCTCTCTCCTTTTCTCTTCTTCTTTAGCTCCCACCTCCACCTCTCTCCTTCTCTCTTCTTCTTTAGCTCCCACCTCCACCTCTCTCCTTTTCTCTTCTTCTTTAGCTCCCACCTCCACCTCTCTCCTTTTCTCTTCTTCTTTAGCTCCCACCTCCACCTCTCTCCTTCTTTAGCTCCCACCTCCACCTCTCTTCTTCTTTAGCTCCCACCTCCACCTCTCTCATTTTCTCTTCTTCTTTAGCTCCCACCTCCACCTCTCTCCTTTTATATTCTTCTTTAGCTTCCACCTCCACCTCTCTCTTTCTCTCTCCTTCTTTAGCTCCCACCTCCACCTCTCTCCTTTTCTCTTCTTCTTTAGCTCACACCTCCACCTCTCTCCTTTTCTCTTCTTCTTTAGCTCCCACCTCCACCTCTCTCATTTTCTCTTCTTCTTTAGTTCCCACCTCCACCTCTCTCATTTTCTCTTCTTCTTTAGTTCCCACCTCCACCTCTCTCCTTTTCTCTTCTTCTTTAGTTCCCACCTCCACCTCTCTCCTTCTCTCTTCTTTAGCTCCCACCTCCACCTCTCTCCTTTTCTCTTCTTCTTTAGCTCCCACCTCCACCTCTCTCATTTTCTCTTCTTCTTTAGCTCCCACCTCCACCTCTCTCCTTCTCTCTTCTTCTTTAGCTCCCACCTCCACCTCTCTCATTTTCTCTTATTCTTTAGCTCCCACCTCCACCTCTCTCATTTTCTCTTCTTCTTTAGCTCCCACCTCCACCTCTCTCCTTTTCTCTTCTTCTTTAGCTCCCACCTCCACCTTTCTCCTTCTCTCTTCTTCTTTAGCTCCCACCTCCACCTCTCTCCTTTTCTCTTCTTCTTTAGCTCCCACCTCCACCTCTCTCCTTTTCTCTTCTTCTTTAGCTCCCACCTCCACCTCTCTCCTTCTTTAGCTCCCACCTCCACCTCTCTTCTTCTTTAGCTCCCACCTCCACCTCTCTCATTTTCTCTTCTTCTTTAGCTCCCACCTCCACCTCTCTCCTTTTATATTCTTCTTTAGCTTCCACCTCCACCTCTCTCTTTCTCTCTCCTTCTTTAGCTCCCACCTCCACCTCTCTCCTTTTCTCTTCTTCTTTAGCTCACACCTCCACCTCTCTCCTTTTCTCTTCTTCTTTAGCTCCCACCTCCACCTCTCTCATTTTCTCTTCTTCTTTAGCTCCCACCTCCACCTCTCTCCTTTTCTCTTATTCTTTAGCTCCCACCTCCACCTCTCTCCTTTTCTCTTCTTCTTTAGCTCTCACCTCCACCTCTCTCCTTTTTTCTTCTTTAGCTCCCACCTCCACCTCTCTCCTTTTCTCTTCTTCTTTAGCTCTCACCTCCACCTCTCTCCTTTTTTCTTCTTTAGCTCCCACCTCCACCTCTCTCCTTTTCTCTTCTTCTTTAGCTCCCACCTCCACCTCTCTCCTTTTCTCTTCTTCTTTAGTTCCCACCTCCACCTCTCCTTTTCTCTTTTTCTTTAGCTCCCACCTCCACCTCTCTCCTTTTCTCTTCTTCTTTAGCTCCCACCTCCACCTCTCTTCTTATTTAGCTCCCACCCCCACCTCTCTCCTTTTCTCTTCTTCTTTAGCTCCCACCTCCTTTTCTCTTCTTCTTTAGCTCCCAACTCCACCTCTCTTCTTATTTAGCTCCCACCTCCACCTCTCTCCTTCTCTCTTCTTCTTTAGCTCCCACCTCCATCTCTCTCATTTTCTCTTCTTCTTTAGCTCCCACCTCCACCTCTCTCATTTTCTCTTCTTCTTTAGCTCCCACCTCCACCTCTCTCCTTCTCTCTTCTTCTTTAGCTCCCACCTCCATCTCTCTCATTTTCTCTTCTTCTTTAGCTCCCACCTCCACCTCTCTCATTTTCTCTTCTTCTTTAGTTCCCACCTCCACCTCTCTCCTTCTCTCTTCTTCTTTAGCTCCCACCTCCACCTCTCTCATTTTCTCTTCTTCTTTAGCTCCCACCTCCACCTCTCTCCTTCTCTCTTCTTCTTTAGTTCCCAACCCCACCTCTCTCCTTTTCTCTTCTTCTTTAGTTCCCACCTCCACCTCTCTCCTTTTCTCTTCTTCTTTAGCTCACACCTTCACCTCTCTCCATTTCTCTTATTCTTTAGCTCCCACCTCCACCTCTCCCCTTCTCTCTTCTTCTTTAGCTCCCACCTCCACCTCTCTTCTTCTTTAGTTCCCACCTCCACCTCTCTCATTTTCTCTTCTTCTTTAGTTCCCACCTCCACCTCTCTTCTTCTTTAGTTCCCACCTCCACCTCTCTCATTTTCTCTTCTTCTTTAGTTCCCACCTCCACCTCTCTCCTTTTCTCTTCTTCTTTAGCTCCCACCTCCAACTCTCTCCTTTTCTCTTCTTCTTTAGCTCCCACCTCCACCTCTCTCATTTTCTCTTCTTCTTTAGTTCCCACCTCCACCTCTCTCCTTCTCTCTCCTTCTTTAGCTCCCACCTCCACCTCTCTCCTTTTCTCTTCTTCTTTAGCTCCCACCTCCACCTCTCTCCTTCTCTCTTCTTCTTTAGTTCCCACCTCCACCTCTCTTCTTCTTTAGCTCCCACCTCCACCTCTCTCCTTTTCTCTTCTTCTTTAGCTCCCACCTCCACCTCTCTCCTTTTCTCTTCTTCTTTAGCTCCCACCTCCACCTCTCTCCTTTTCTCTTCTTCTTTTGCTCCCACCTCCACCTCTCTTCTTCTTTAGCTCCCACCTCCACCTCTCTCATTTTCTCGTCTTCTTTAGTTCCCACCTCCACCTCTCTCATTTTCTCTTCTTCTTTTGCTCCCACCTCCACCTCTCCTTTTCTCCTCTTCTTTAGCTCCCACCTCCACCTCTCTTCTTCTTTAGCTCCCACCTCCACCTCTCTCCTTCTCTTTTCTTCTTTAGCTCCCACCTCCACCTCTCTCATTTTCTCTTCTTCTTTAGCTCCCACCTCCACCTCTCTCCTTCTCTCTTCTTCTTTAGTTCCCACCTCCACCTCTCTCATTTTCTCTTCTTCTTTAGCTCCCACCTCCACCTCTCTTCTTCTTTAGCTCCCACCTCCACCTCTCTCCTTCTCTCTTCTTCTTTAGCTCCCACCTCCACCTCTCTCCTTCTCTCTTCTTCTTTAGTTCCCACCTCCACCTCTCTCCTTTTCTCTTCTTCTTTAGCTCCCACCTCCACCTCTCTCCCTTTCTCTTATTCTTTAGCTCCCCTTCCACCTCTCTCCTTTTCTCTTCTTCTTTAGCTCCCACCTCCACCTCTTTTCTTCTTTAGCTCCCACCTCCACCTCTCTCCTTCTCTCTTCTTCTTTAGTTCCCACCTCCACCTCTCTCCTTCTCTCTTCTTCTTTAGTTCCCACCTCCACCTCTCTCCTTCTCTCTTCTTCGTTAGCTCCCACCTTCACCTCTCGCCCTTTCTCTTCTTCTTTAGCTCCCACCTCCACCTCTCTTCTTCTTTAGCTCCCACCTCCACCTCTCTCCTTCTCTCTTCTTCTTTAGCTCCCACCTCCACCTCTCTCCTTTTCTCTTCTTCTTTAGCTCCCACCTCCACCTCTCTCCTTCTCTCTTCTTCTTTAGCTCCCACCTCCACCTCTCTCCTTCTCTTTTCTTCTTTAGCTCCCACCTCCACCTCTCTCATTTTCTCTTCTTCTTTAGCTCCCACCTCCACCTCTCTCCTTCTCTCTTCTTCTTTAGTTCCCACCTCCACCTCTCTCATTTTCTCTTCTTCTTTAGCTCCCACCTCCACCTCTCTTCTTCTTTATCTCCCACCTCCACCTCTCTCCTTTTCTCTTCTTCTTTAGTTCCCACCTCCACCTCTCTCCTTCTCTCTTCTTCTTTAGTTCCCACCTCCACCTCTCTCCTTTTCTCTTCTTCTTTAGCTCCCACCTCCACCTCTCTCCCTTTCTCTTATTCTTTAGCTCCCACCTCCACCTCTCTCCCTTTCTCTTATTCTTTAGCTCCCCTTCCACCTCTCTCCTTTTCTCTTCTTCTTTAGCTCCCACCTCCACCTCTTTTCTTCTTTAGCTCCCACCTCCACCTCTCTCCTTCTCTCTTCTTCTTTAGTTCCCACCTCCACCTCTCTCCTTCTCTCTTCTTCTTTAGTTCCCACCTCCACCTCTCTCCTTCTCTCTTCTTCGTTAGCTCCCACCTCCACCTCTCTCCTTTTCTCTTCTTCTTTAGCTCCCACCTCCACCTCTCTTCTTCTTTAGCTCCCACCTCCACCTCTCTCCTTTTCTCTTCTTCTTTAGTTCCCACCTCCACCTCTCTCATTTTCTCTTCTTCTTTAGCTCCCACCTCCACCTCTCTCCTTCTCTCTTCTTCTTTAGCTCCCACCTCCACCTCTCTCCTTTTCTCTTCTTCTTTAGCTCCCACCTCCACCTCTCTCATTTTCTCTTCTTCTTTTGCTCCCACCTCCACCTCTCTTCTTTTTTAGCTCCCACCTCCACCTCTCTCATTTTCTCGTCTTCTTTAGTTCCCACCTCCACCTCTCTCATTTTCTCTTCTTCTTTTGCTCCCACCTCCACCTCTCCTTTTCTCCTCTTCTTTAGCTCCCACCTCCACCTCTCCTTTTCTCCTCTTCTTTAGCTCCCACCTCCACCTCTCTCATTTTCTCTTCTTCTTTAGCTCCCACCTCCACCTCTCTTCTTCTTTAGCTCCCACCTCCACCTCTCTCCTTCTCTTTTCTTCTTTAGCTCCCACCTCCACCTCTCTCATTTTCTCTTCTTCTTTAGCTCCCACCTCCACCTCTCTCCTTCTCTCTTCTTCTTTAGTTCCCACCTCCACCTCTCTCATTTTCTCTTCTTCTTTAGCTCCCACCTCCACCTCTCTTCTTCTTTAGCTCCCACCTCCACCTCTCTCCTTCTCTCTTCTTCTTTAGCTCCCACCTCCACCTCTCTCCTTCTCTCTTCTTCTTTAGTTCCCACCTCCACCTCTCTCCTTTTCTCTTCTTCTTTAGTTCCCACCTCCACCTCTCTCCTTTTCTCTTCTTCTTTAGCTCCCACCTCCAACTCTCTCCTTTTCTCTTCTTCTTTAGCTCCCACCTCCACCTCTCTCATTTTCTCTTCTTCTTTAGTTCCCACCTCCACCTCTCTCCTTCTCTCTCCTTCTTTAGCTCCCACCTCCACCTCTCTCCTTTTCTCTTCTTCTTTAGTTCCCACCTCCACCTCTCTCCTTCTCTCTTCTTCTTTAGCTCCCACCTCCACCTCTCTCCTTCTCTCTTCTTCTTTAGCTCCCACCTCCACCTCTCTTCTTCTTTAGTTCCCACCTCCACCTCTCTCATTTTCTCTTCTTCTTTAGTTCCCACCTCCACCTCTCTTCTTCTTTAGTTCCCACCTCCACCTCTCTCATTTTCTCTTCTTCTTTAGTTCCCACCTCCACCTCTCTCCTTTTCTCTTCTTCTTTAGCTCCCACCTCCAACTCTCTCCTTTTCTCTTCTTATTTAGCTCCCACCTCCACCTCTCTCATTTTCTCTTCTTCTTTAGTTCCCACCTCCACCTCTCTCCTTCTCTCTCCTTCTTTAGCTCCCACCTCCACCTCTCTCCTTTTCTCTTCTTCTTTAGCTCCCACCTCCACCTCTCTCCTTTTCTCTTCTTCTTTAGTTCCCACCTCCACCTCTCTTCTTCTTTAGCTCCCACCTCCACCTCTCTCCTTTTCTCTTCTTCTTTAGCTCCCACCTCCACCTCTCTCCTTTTCTCTTCTTCTTTAGCTCCCACCTCCACCTCTCTCCTTTTCTCTTCTTCTTTTGCTCCCACCTCCACCTCTCTTCTTCTTTAGCTCCCACCTCCAACTCTCTCCTTTTCTCTTCTTCTTTAGCTCCCATCACCTCTCTCATTTTCTCTTCTTCTTTAGTTCACACCTCCACCTCTCTCATTTTCTCGTCTTCTTTAGTTCCCACCTCCACCTCTCTCATTTTCTCTTCTTCTTTTGCTCCCACCTCCACCTCTCCTTTTCTCCTCTTCTTTAGCTCCCACCTCCACCTCTCTTCTTCTTTAGCTCCCACCTCCACCTCTCTCCTTCTCTTTTCTTCTTTAGCTCCCACCTCCACCTCTCTCATTTTCTCTTCTTCTTTAGCTCCCACCTCCACCTCTCTCCTTCTCTCTTCTTCTTTAGTTCCCACCTCCACCTCTCTCATTTTCTCTTCTTCTTTAGCTCCCACCTCCACCTCTCTTCTTCTTTAGCTCCCACCTCCACCTCTCTCCTTTTCTCTTCTTCTTTAGTTCCCACCTCCACCTCTCTCCTTCTCTCTTCTTCTTTAGCTCCCACCTCCACCTCTCTCCTTCTCTCTTCTTCTTTAGTTCCCACCTCCACCTCTCTCCTTTTCTCTTCTTCTTTAGCTCCCACCTCCACCTCTCTCCCTTTCTCTTATTCTTTAGCTCCCCTTCCACCTCTCTCCTTTTCTCTTCTTCTTTAGCTCCCACCTCCACCTCTTTTCTTCTTTAGCTCCCACCTCCACCTCTCTCCTTCTCTCTTCTTCTTTAGTTCCCACCTCCACCTCTCTCCTTCTCTCTTCTTCTTTAGTTCCCACCTCCACCTCTCTCCTTCTCTCTTCTTCGTTAGCTCCCACCTCCACCTCTCTCCTTTTCTCTTCTTCTTTAGCTCCCACCTCCACCTCTCTTCTTCTTTAGCTCCCACCTCCACCTCTCTCCTTCTCTCTTCTTCTTTAGCTCCCACCTCCACCTCTCTCCTTTTCTCTTCTTCTTTAGCTCCCACCTCCACCTCTCTCATTTTCTCTTCTTCTTTTGCTCCCACCTCCACCTCTCTTCTTCTTTAGCTCCCACCTCCACCTCTCTCATTTTCTCGTCTTCTTTAGTTCCCACCTCCACCTCTCTCATTTTATCTTCTTCTTTAGCTCCCACCTCCACCTCTCTCATTTTCTCTTCTTCTTTAGCTCCCACCTCCACCTCTCTTCTTCTTTAGCTCCCACCTCCACCTCTCTCATTTTCTCGTCTTCTTTAGTTCCCACCTCCACCTCTCTCATTTTCTCTTCTTCTTTAGCTCCCACCTCCACCTCTCTCATTTTCTCTTCTTCTTTTGCTCCCACCTCCACATCTCCTTTTCTCCTCTTCTTTAGCTCCCACCTCCACCTCTCTTCTTCTTTAGCTCCCACCTCCACCTCTCTCCTTCTCTTTTCTTCTTTAGCTCCCACCTCCACCTCTCTCATTTTCTCTTCTTCTTTAGCTCCCACCTCCACCTCTCTCCTTCTCTCTTCTTCTTTAGTTCCCACCTCCACCTCTCTCATTTTCTCTTCTTCTTTAGCTCCCACCTCCACCTCTCTTCTTCTTTAGCTCCCACCTCCACCTCTCTCCTTTTCTCTTCTTCTTTAGTTCCCACCTCCACCTCTCTCCTTCTCTCTTCTTCTTTAGCTCCCACCTCCACCTCTCTCCTTCTCTCTTCTTCTTTAGTTCCCACCTCCACCTCTCTCCTTTTCTCTTCTTCTTTAGTTCCCACCTCCACCTCTCTCCTTTTCTCTTCTTCTTTAGCTCACACCTTCACCTCTCTCCATTTCTCTTATTCTTTAGCTCCCACCTCCACCTCTCCCCTTCTCTCTTCTTCTTTAGCTCCCACCTCCACCTCTCTTCTTCTTTAGTTCCCACCTCCACCTCTCTCCTTCTCTCTTCTTCTTTAGTTCCCAACTCCACCTCTCTCCTTTCTCTTCTTCTTTAGCTCCCACCTCCACCTCTCTTCTTCTTTAGCTCCCACCTCCACCTCTCTCCTTTTCTCTTCTTCTTTAGTTCCCACCTCCACCTCTCTCCTTCTCTCTTCTTCTTTAGCTCCCACCTCCACCTCTCTCCTTCTCTCTTCTTCTTTAGTTCCCACCTCCACCTCTCTCCTTTTCTCTTCTTCTTTAGCTCCCACCTCCACCTCTCTCCCTTTCTCTTATTCTTTAGCTCCCCTTCCACCTCTCTCCTTTTCTCTTCTTCTTTAGCTCCCACCTCCACCTCTTTTCTTCTTTAGCTCCCACCTCCACCTCTCTCCTTCTCTCTTCTTCTTTAGTTCCCACCTCCACCTCTCTCCTTCTCTCTTCTTCTTTAGTTCCCACCTCCACCTCTCTCCTTCTCTCTTCTTCGTTAGCTCCCACCTCCACCTCTCTCCTTTTCTCTTCTTCTTTAGCTCCCACCTCCACCTCTCTTCTTCTTTAGCTCCCACCTCCACCTCTCTCCTTCTCTCTTCTTCTTTAGCTCCCACCTCCACCTCTCTCCTTTTCTCTTCTTCTTTAGCTCCCACCTCCACCTCTCTCCTTTTCTCTTCTTCTTTAGCTCCCACCTCCACCTCTCTCATTTTCTCTTCTTCTTTTGCTCCCACCTCCACCTCTCTTCTTCTTTAGCTCCCACCTCCACCTCTCTCCTTTTCTCTTCTTCTTTAGTTCCCACCTCCACCTCTCTCCTTCTCTCTTCTTCTTTAGTTCCCACCTCCACCTCTCTCCTTCTCTCTTCTTCGTTAGCTCCCACCTCCACCTCTCTCCTTTTCTCTTCTTCTTTAGCTCCCACCTCCACCTCTCTTCTTCTTTAGCTCCCACCTCCACCTTTCTCCTTCTCTCTTCTTCTTTAGCTCCCACTTCCACCTCTCTCCTTTTCTCTTCTTCTTTAGCTCCCACCTCCACCTCTCTCCTTTTCTCTTCTTCTTTAGCTCCCACCTCCACCTCTCTCATTTTCTCTTCTTCTTTTGCTCCCACCTCCACCTCTCTTCTTCTTTAGCTCCCACCTCCACCTCTCTCATTTTCTCGTCTTCTTTAGTTCCCACCTCCACCTCTCTCATTTTCTCTTCTTCTTTTGCTCCCACCTCCACCTCTCCTTTTCTCCTCTTCTTTAGCTCCCACCTCCACCTCTCTTCTTCTTTAGCTCCCACCTCCACCTCTCTCCTTCTCTTTTCTTCTTTAGCTCCCACCTCCACCTCTCTCCTTCTCTCTTCTTCTTTAGCTCCCACCTCCACCTCTCTCCTTCTCTCTTCTTCTTTAGCTCCCACCTCCACCTCTCTCCTTCTCTCTTCTTCTTTAGTTCCCACCTCCACCTCTCTCATTTTCTCTTCTTCTTTAGCTCCCACCTCCACCTCTCTCCTTCTCTCTTCTTCTTTAGTTCCCACCTCCACCTCTCTCCTTTTCTCTTCTTCTTTAGCTCCCACCTCCACCTCTCTCCCTTTCTCTTATTCTTTAGCTCCCCTTCCACCTCTCTCCTTTTCTCTTCTTCTTTAGCTCCCACCTCCACCTCTTTTCTTCTTTAGCTCCCACCTCCACCTCTCTCCTTCTCTCTTCTTCTTTAGTTCCCACCTCCACCTCTCTCCTTCTCTCTTCTTCTTTAGTTCCCACCTCCACCTCTCTCCTTCTCTCTTCTTCGTTAGCTCCCACCTCCACCTCTCTCCTTTTCTCTTCTTCTTTAGCTCCCACCTCCACCTCTTTTCTTCTTCTTTAGCTCCCACCTCCACCTCTCTCATTTTCTCTTCTTCTTTAGCTCCCACCTCCACCTCTCTCCTTTTCTCTTCTTCTTTAGCTCCCACCTCCACCTCTCTTCTTCTTTAGCTCCCACCTCCACCTCTCTCATTTTCTCGTCTTCTTTAGCTCACACCTCCACCTCTCTCCTTTTCTCTTCTTCTTTTGCTCCCACCTCCACCTCTCTTCTTCTTTAGCTCCCACCTCCAACTCTCTCCTTTTCTCTTCTTCTTTAGCTCCCATCACCTCTCTCATTTTCTCTTCTTCTTTAGTTCACACCTCCACCTCTCTCATTTTCTCGTCTTCTTTAGTTCCCACCTCCACCTCTCTCATTTTCTCTTCTTCTTTTGCTCCCACCTCCACCTCTCCTTTTCTCCTCTTCTTTAGCTCCCACCTCCACCTCTCTTCTTCTTTAGCTCCCACCTCCACCTCTCTCCTTCTCTTTTCTTCTTTAGCTCCCACCTCCACCTCTCTCATTTTCTCTTCTTCTTTAGCTCCCACCTCCACCTCTCTCCTTCTCTCTTCTTCTTTAGTTCCCACCTCCACCTCTCTCATTTTCTCTTCTTCTTTAGCTCCCACCTCCACCTCTCTTCTTCTTTAGCTCCCACCTCCACCTCTCTCCTTTTCTCTTCTTCTTTAGTTCCCACCTCCACCTCTCTCCTTCTCTCTTCTTCTTTAGCTCCCACCTCCACCTCTCTCCTTCTCTCTTCTTCTTTAGTTCCCACCTCCACCTCTCTCCTTTTCTCTTCTTCTTTAGCTCCCACCTCCACCTCTCTCCCTTTCTCTTATTCTTTAGCTCCCCTTCCATCTCTCTCCTTTTCTCTTCTTCTTTAGCTCCCACCTCCACCTCTTTTCTTCTTTAGCTCCCACCTCCACCTCTCTCCTTCTCTCTTCTTCTTTAGTTCCCACCTCCACCTCTCTCCTTCTCTCTTCTTCTTTAGTTCCCACCTCCACCTCTCTCCTTCTCTCTTCTTCGTTAGCTCCCACCTCCACCTCTCTCCTTTTCTCTTCTTCTTTAGCTCCCACCTCCACCTCTCTTCTTCTTTAGCTCCCACCTCCACCTCTCTCCTTCTCTCTTCTTCTTTAGCTCCCACCTCCACCTCTCTTCGTCTTTAGCTCCCACCTCCACCTCTCTCCTTCTCTCTTCTTCTTTAGCTCCCACCTCCACCTCTCTCCTTTTCTCTTCTTCTTTAGCTCCCACCTCCACCTCTCTCATTTTCTCTTCTTCTTTTGCTCCCACCTCCACCTCTCTTCTTCTTTAGCTCCCACCTCCACCTCTCTCATTTTCTCGTCTTCTTTAGTTCCCACCTCCACCTCTCTCCTTTTCTCTTCTTCTTTAGCTCACACCTTCACCTCTCTCCATTTCTCTTATTCTTTAGCTCCCACCTCCACCTCTCCCCTTCTCTCTTCTTCTTTAGCTCCCACCTCCACCTCTCTTCTTCTTTAGTTCCCACCTCCACCTCTCTCCTTCTCTCTTCTTCTTTAGTTCCCAACTCCACCTCTCTCCTTTCTCTTCTTCTTTAGCTCCCACCTCCACCTCTCTTCTTCTTTAGCTCCCACCTCCACCTCTCTCCTTTTCTCTTCTTCTTTAGTTCCCACCTCCACCTCTCTCCTTCTCTCTTCTTCTTTAGCTCCCACCTCCACCTCTCTCCTTCTCTCTTCTTCTTTAGTTCCCACCTCCACCTCTCTCCTTTTCTCTTCTTCTTTAGCTCCCACCTCCACCTCTCTCCCTTTCTCTTATTCTTTAGCTCCCCTTCCACCTCTCTCCTTTTCTCTTCTTCTTTAGCTCCCACCTCCACCTCTTTTCTTCTTTAGCTCCCACCTCCACCTCTCTCCTTCTCTCTTCTTCTTTAGTTCCCACCTCCACCTCTCTCCTTCTCTCTTCTTCTTTAGTTCCCACCTCCACCTCTCTCCTTCTCTCTTCTTCGTTAGCTCCCACCTCCACCTCTCTCCTTTTCTCTTCTTCTTTAGCTCCCACCTCCACCTCTCTTCTTCTTTAGCTCCCACCTCCACCTCTCTCCTTCTCTCTTCTTCTTTAGCTCCCACCTCCACCTCTCTCCTTTTCTCTTCTTCTTTAGCTCCCACCTCCACCTCTCTCCTTTTCTCTTCTTCTTTAGCTCCCACCTCCACCTCTCTCATTTTCTCTTCTTCTTTTGCTCCCACCTCCACCTCTCTTCTTCTTTAGCTCCCACCTCCACCTCTCTCCTTTTCTCTTCTTCTTTAGTTCCCACCTCCACCTCTCTCCTTCTCTCTTCTTCTTTAGTTCCCACCTCCACCTCTCTCCTTCTCTCTTCTTCGTTAGCTCCCACCTCCACCTCTCTCCTTTTCTCTTCTTCTTTAGCTCCCACCTCCACCTCTCTTCTTCTTTAGCTCCCACCTCCACCTCTCTCCTTCTCTCTTCTTCTTTAGCTCCCACTTCCACCTCTCTCCTTTTCTCTTCTTCTTTAGCTCCCACCTCCACCTCTCTCCTTTTCTCTTCTTCTTTAGCTCCCACCTCCACCTCTCTCATTTTCTCTTCTTCTTTTGCTCCCACCTCCACCTCTCTTCTTCTTTAGCTCCCACCTCCACCTCTCTCATTTTCTCGTCTTCTTTAGTTCCCACCTCCACCTCTCTCATTTTCTCTTCTTCTTTTGCTCCCACCTCCACCTCTCCTTTTCTCCTCTTCTTTAGCTCCCACCTCCACCTCTCTTCTTCTTTAGCTCCCACCTCCACCTCTCTCCTTCTCTTTTCTTCTTTAGCTCCCACCTCCACCTCTCTCCTTCTCTCTTCTTCTTTAGCTCCCACCTCCACCTCTCTCCTTCTCTCTTCTTCTTTAGCTCCCACCTCCACCTCTCTCCTTCTCTCTTCTTCTTTAGTTCCCACCTCCACCTCTCTCATTTTCTCTTCTTCTTTAGCTCCCACCTCCACCTCTCTCCTTCTCTCTTCTTCTTTAGTTCCCACCTCCACCTCTCTCCTTTTCTCTTCTTCTTTAGCTCCCACCTCCACCTCTCTCCCTTTCTCTTATTCTTTAGCTCCCCTTCCACCTCTCTCCTTTTCTCTTCTTCTTTAGCTCCCACCTCCACCTCTTTTCTTCTTTAGCTCCCACCTCCACCTCTCTCCTTCTCTCTTCTTCTTTAGTTCCCACCTCCACCTCTCTCCTTCTCTCTTCTTCTTTAGTTCCCACCTCCACCTCTCTCCTTCTCTCTTCTTCGTTAGCTCCCACCTCCACCTCTCTCCTTTTCTCTTCTTCTTTAGCTCCCACCTCCACCTCTTTTCTTCTTCTTTAGCTCCCACCTCCACCTCTCTCATTTTCTCTTCTTCTTTAGCTCCCACCTCCACCTCTCTCCTTTTCTCTTCTTCTTTAGCTCCCACCTCCACCTCTCTCATTTTCTCTTCTTCTTTAGCTCCCACCTCCACCTCTCTTCTTCTTTAGCTCCCACCTCCACCTCTCTCATTTTCTCGTCTTCTTTAGCTCACACCTCCACCTCTCTCCTTTTCTCTTCTTCTTTTGCTCCCACCTCCACCTCTCTTCTTCTTTAGCTCCCACCTCCAACTCTCTCCTTTTCTCTTCTTCTTTAGCTCCCATCACCTCTCTCATTTTCTCTTCTTCTTTAGTTCACACCTCCACCTCTCTCATTTTCTCGTCTTCTTTAGTTCCCACCTCCACCTCTCTCATTTTCTCTTCTTCTTTTGCTCCCACCTCCACCTCTCCTTTTCTCCTCTTCTTTAGCTCCCACCTCCACCTCTCTTCTTCTTTAGCTCCCACCTCCACCTCTCTCCTTCTCTTTTCTTCTTTAGCTCCCACCTCCACCTCTCTCATTTTCTCTTCTTCTTTAGCTCCCACCTCCACCTCTCTCCTTCTCTCTTCTTCTTTAGTTCCCACCTCCACCTCTCTCATTTTCTCTTCTTCTTTAGCTCCCACCTCCACCTCTCTTCTTCTTTAGCTCCCACCTCCACCTCTCTCCTTTTCTCTTCTTCTTTAGTTCCCACCTCCACCTCTCTCCTTCTCTCTTCTTCTTTAGCTCCCACCTCCACCTCTCTCCTTCTCTCTTCTTCTTTAGTTCCCACCTCCACCTCTCTCCTTTTCTCTTCTTCTTTAGCTCCCACCTCCACCTCTCTCCCTTTCTCTTATTCTTTAGCTCCCCTTCCATCTCTCTCCTTTTCTCTTCTTCTTTAGCTCCCACCTCCACCTCTTTTCTTCTTTAGCTCCCACCTCCACCTCTCTCCTTCTCTCTTCTTCTTTAGTTCCCACCTCCACCTCTCTCCTTCTCTCTTCTTCTTTAGTTCCCACCTCCACCTCTCTCCTTCTCTCTTCTTCGTTAGCTCCCACCTCCACCTCTCTCCTTTTCTCTTCTTCTTTAGCTCCCACCTCCACCTCTCTTCTTCTTTAGCTCCCACCTCCACCTCTCTCCTTCTCTCTTCTTCTTTAGCTCCCACCTCCACCTCTCTTCGTCTTTAGCTCCCACCTCCACCTCTCTCCTTCTCTCTTCTTCTTTAGCTCCCACCTCCACCTCTCTCCTTTTCTCTTCTTCTTTAGCTCCCACCTCCACCTCTCTCATTTTCTCTTCTTCTTTTGCTCCCACCTCCACCTCTCTTCTTCTTTAGCTCCCACCTCCACCTCTCTCATTTTCTCGTCTTCTTTAGTTCCCACCTCCACCTCTCTCATTTTCTCTTCTTCTTTAGCTCCCACCTCCACCTCTCTCATTTTCTCTTCTTCTTTTGCTCCCACCTCCACCTCTCTTCTTCTTTAGCTCCCACCTCCACCTCTCTCATTTTCTCGTCTTCTTTAGTTCCCACCTCCACCTCTCTCATTTTCTCTTCTTCTTTAGCTCCCACCTCCACCTCTCTCATTTTCTCTTCTTCTTTTGCTCCCACCTCCACATCTCCTTTTCTCCTCTTCTTTAGCTCCCACCTCCACCTCTCTTCTTCTTTAGCTCCCACCTCCACCTCTCTCCTTCTCTTTTCTTCTTTAGCTCCCACCTCCACCTCTCTCATTTTCTCTTCTTCTTTAGCTCCCACCTCCACCTCTCTCCTTCTCTCTTCTTCTTTAGTTCCCACCTCCACCTCTCTCATTTTCTCTTCTTCTTTAGCTCCCACCTCCACCTCTCTTCTTCTTTAGCTCCCACCTCCACCTCTCTCCTTTTCTCTTCTTCTTTAGTTCCCACCTCCACCTCTCTCCTTCTCTCTTCTTCTTTAGCTCCCACCTCCACCTCTCTCCTTCTCTCTTCTTCTTTAGTTCCCACCTCCACCTCTCTCCTTTTCTCTTCTTCTTTAGTTCCCACCTCCACCTCTCTCCTTTTCTCTTCTTCTTTAGCTCACACCTTCACCTCTCTCCATTTCTCTTATTCTTTAGCTCCCACCTCCACCTCTCCCCTTCTCTCTTCTTCTTTAGCTCCCACCTCCACCTCTCTTCTTCTTTAGTTCCCACCTCCACCTCTCTCCTTTTCTCTTCTTCTTTAGTTCCCAACTCCACCTCTCTTCTTCTTTAGTTCCCACCTCCACCTCTCTCATTTTCTCTTCTTCTTTAGTTCCCACCTCCACCTCTCTCCTTTTCTCTTCTTCTTTAGCTCCCACCTCCAACTCTCTCATTTTCTCTTCTTCTTTAGCTCCCACCTCCACCTCTCTCATTTTCTCTTCTTCTTTAGTTCCCACCTCCACCTCTCTCCTTCTCTCTCCTTCTTTAGCTCCCACCTCCACCTCTCTCCTTTTCTCTTCTTCTTTAGCTCACACCTCCAC
The DNA here is from genome assembly GCF_045791955.1 of Oncorhynchus clarkii lewisi. NCBI lineage: Eukaryota > Metazoa > Chordata > Actinopteri > Salmoniformes > Salmonidae > Oncorhynchus > Oncorhynchus clarkii. The sequence goes on from NC_092170.1 coordinate 30,878,924, forward strand.
CTCTCTCCTTTTCTCTTCTTCTTTAGTTCCCACCTCCACCTCTCTTCTTCTTTAGCTCCCACCTCCACCTCTCTCCTTTTCTCTTCTTCTTTAGCTCCCACCTCCACCTCTCTCCTTTTCTCTTCTTCTTTAGCTCCCACCTCCACCTCTCTCATTTTCTCTTCTTCTTTTGCTCCCACCTCCACCTCTCTTCTTCTTTAGCTCCCACCTCCACCTCTCTCATTTTCTCGTCTTCTTTAGTTCCCACCTCCACCTCTCTCATTTTCTCTTCTTCTTTTGCTCCCACCTCCACCTCTCCTTTTCTCCTCTTCTTTAGCTCCCACCTCCACCTCTCTTCTTCTTTAGCTCCCACCTCCACCTCTCTCCTTCTCTTTTCTTCTTTAGCTCCCACCTCCACCTCTCTCCTTCTCTTTTCTTCTTTAGCTCCCACCTCCACCTCTCTCATTTTCTCTTCTTCTTTTGCTCCCACCTCCACCTCTCTCATTTTCTCTTCTTCTTTAGCTCCCACCTCCACCTCTCTCCTTCTCTTTTCTTCTTTAGCTCCCACCTCCACCTCTCTCCTTCTCTTTTCTTCTTTAGCTCCCACCTCCACCTCTCTCATTTTCTCTTCTTCTTTTGCTCCCACCTCCACCTCTCTCATTTTCTCTTCTTCTTTTGCTCCCACCTCCAACTCTCTCCTTTTCTCTTCTTCTTTAGCTCCCACCTCCACCTCTCTCCTTCTCTCTTCTTCTTTAGTTCCCACCTCCACCTCTCTCATTTTCTCTTCTTCTTTAGCTCCCACCTCCACCTCTCTTCTTCTTTAGCTCCCACCTCCACCTCTCTCCTTTTCTCTTCTTCTTTAGTTCCCACCTCCACCTCTCTCCTTCTCTCTTCTTCTTTAGCTCCCACCTCCACCTCTCTCCTTCTCTCTTCTTCTTTAGTTCCCACCTCCACCTCTCTCCTTTTCACTTCTTCTTTAGCTCCCACCTCCACCTCTCTCCCTTTCTCTTATTCTTTAGCTCCCCTTCCACCTCTCTCCTTTTCTCTTCTTCTTTAGCTCCCACCTCCACCTCTTTTCTTCTTTAGCTCCCACCTCCACCTCTCTCCTTCTCTCTTCTTCTTTAGTTCCCACCTCCACCTCTCTCCTTTTCACTTCTTCTTTAGCTCCCACCTCCACCTCTCTCCCTTTCTCTTATTCTTTAGCTCCCCTTCCACCTCTCTCCTTTTCTCTTCTTCTTTAGCTCCCACCTCCACCTCTTTTCTTCTTTAGCTCCCACCTCCACCTCTCTCCTTCTCTCTTCTTCTTTAGTTCCCACCTCCACCTCTCTCCTTCTCTCTTCTTCTTTAGTTCCCACCTCCACCTCTCTCCTTCTCTCTTCTTCGTTAGCTCCCACCTCCACCTCTCTCCTTTTCTCTTCTTCTTTAGCTCCCACCTCCACCTCTCTTCTTCTTTAGCTCCCACCTCCACCTCTCTCCTTCTCTCTTCTTCTTTAGCTCCCACCTCCACCTCTCTCCTTTTCTCTTCTTCTTTAGCTCCCACCTCCACCTCTCTCCTTTTCTCTTCTTCTTTAGCTCCCACCTCCACCTCTCTCATTTTCTCTTCTTCTTTTGCTCCCACCTCCACCTCTCTTCTTCTTTAGCTCCCACCTCCACCTCTCTCCTTTTCTCTTCTTCTTTAGTTCCCACCTCCACCTCTCTCCTTCTCTCTTCTTCTTTAGTTCCCACCTCCACCTCTCTCCTTCTCTCTTCTTCGTTAGCTCCCACCTCCACCTCTCTCCTTTTCTCTTCTTCTTTAGCTCCCACCTCCACCTCTCTTCTTCTTTAGCTCCCACCTCCACCTCTCTCCTTCTCTCTTCTTCTTTAGCTCCCACCTCCACCTCTCTCCTTTTCTCTTCTTCTTTAGCTCCCACCTCCACCTCTCTCCTTTTCTCTTCTTCTTTAGCTCCCACCTCCACCTCTCTCATTTTCTCTTCTTCTTTTGCTCCCACCTCCACCTCTCTTCTTCTTTAGCTCCCACCTCCACCTCTCTCATTTTCTCGTCTTCTTTAGTTCCCACCTCCACCTCTCTCATTTTCTCTTCTTCTTTTGCTCCCACCTCCACCTCTCCTTTTCTCCTCTTCTTTAGCTCCCACCTCCACCTCTCTTCTTCTTTAGCTCCCACCTCCACCTCTCTCCTTCTCTTTTCTTCTTTAGCTCCCACCTCCACCTCTCTCCTTCTCTCTTCTTCTTTAGCTCCCACCTCCACCTCTCTCCTTCTCTCTTCTTCTTTAGCTCCCACCTCCACCTCTCTCCTTCTCTCTTCTTCTTTAGTTCCCACCTCCACCTCTCTCATTTTCTCTTCTTCTTTAGCTCCCACCTCCACCTCTCTCCTTCTCTCTTCTTCTTTAGTTCCCACCTCCACCTCTCTCCTTTTCTCTTCTTCTTTAGCTCCCACCTCCACCTCTCTCCCTTTCTCTTATTCTTTAGCTCCCCTTCCACCTCTCTCCTTTTCTCTTCTTCTTTAGCTCCCACCTCCACCTCTTTTCTTCTTTAGCTCCCACCTCCACCTCTCTCCTTCTCTCTTCTTCTTTAGTTCCCACCTCCACCTCTCTCCTTCTCTCTTCTTCTTTAGCTCCCACCTCCACCTCTCTTCTTCTTTAGCTCCCACCTCCACCTCTCTCATTTTCTCTTCTTCTTTAGCTCCCACCTCCACCTCTCTCCTTTTCTCTTCTTCTTTAGCTCCCACCTCCACCTCTCTCATTTTCTCTTCTTCTTTAGCTCCCACCTCCACCTCTCTTCTTCTTTAGCTCCCACCTCCACCTCTCTTCTTCTTTAGCTCCCACCTCCACCTCTCTTCTTCTTTAGCTCCCACCTCCACCTCTCTTCTTCTTTAGCTCCCACCTCCACCTCTCTCATTTTCTCTTCTTCTTTAGCTCCCACCTCCACCTCTCTCCTTTTCTCTTCTTCTTTAGCTCCCACCTCCACCTCTCTCATTTTCTCTTCTTCTTTAGCTCCCACCTCCACCTCTCTTCTTCTTTAGCTCCCACCTCCACCTCTCTTCTTCTTTAGCTCCCACCTCCACCTCTCTTCTTCTTTAGCTCCCACCTCCACCTCTCTTCTTCTTTAGCTCCCACCTCCACCTCTCTCCTTTTCTCTTCTTCTTTAGCTCCCACCTCTGCTTCTCTCCCCCTTTAGCTCCCACCTCCACCTCTCTCCTTTTCTCTTCTTCTTTAGCTCCCACCTCCACCTCTCTCCTTTTCTCGTCTTCTTTAGCTCACACCTCCACCTCTCTCATTTTATCTTCTTCTTTAGCTCCCACCTCTGCTTCTCTCCCCCTTTAGCTCCCTATTTTTTTCTCTTATTATTTTACTCCAACCCTGCATTAAATCTGCACAGGCATTAAGACAGACAACTTTATTTAAAGTGGAATGGTACAAGCACCCACTGTTAATGGGACTTCAATCTATAGCTGTTAATGGAACTTCCCTGTATAGCTGTTGATGTGTTCTCTCTGTATAGCTGTTAATGGGACTTCTCTGTATAGCTGTTAATGGGATCTCTGTTTAGCTGTTATGGGACCTCTCTTTGTAGCTATGGGACTTCTCTGTATAGCTGTTAATGGGATCTATGTTTAGCTGTTATGGGACCTCTCTTTATAGCTGTTAATGGGACTTCTCTGTATAGCTGTTATGGGACCTCTCTTTATAGCTGTTAATGGGATCTCTGTTTAGCTGTTATGGGTCCTCTCTTTATAGCTGTTAATGGGATCTCTGTTTAGCTGTTATGGGACCTCTTTGTAGCTGTGGGACTTCTCTGTATAGCTGTTAATGGGATGTCTGTATAGCTGTTAATGGGACCTCTCTGTATAGCTGTTAATGGGATCTCTGTTTAGCTGTTATGGGACCTCTCTTTTGTAGCTGTTAATGGGACTTCTCTGTATAGCTGTTAATGGGACCTCTTTGTATATTTGTTAATGGGACCTCTCTGTATAGCTGTTAATGGGACCTCTTTGTATATTTGTTAATGAGACCTCTCTCTATAGATGTTAATAGGACTTCTCTGTATAGCTGTTAATGTGACCACTTCTATAGCTGTTAATGGGAACTCTTTGTATATTTGTTAATGGGACCTCTCTCTATAGGTGTTAATGGGACCTCTCTGTATAGCTGTTAATGGGACTTGTCTTTATAGCTTTTAATAATGGGACCTCCCTGTATAGCTGTTAATAATCGTGTTTCCTGGCCGAAGCAAGTCTCTTCTTCTTATAAATAGAAAAAATAAAGAAAAACACTCAAATTAGTAGGTGTGTCCAAACTTTTGACTAACTGTACATTTTACAATAGTTATTTTTTGTTTGTTTTTAGTCCCATCCTTCAGGTCCACTCAAGCCCTCCCATCTGTCTCTGAACACCATCCAGTTTTGATTCTATTTACCATATATTTTTCAACTGTGCTGTGATGTTTCACAAAATTGCTAAACCTTTCCGATTCTCATAGATTCTACAAGTAAATGTTGTAATTATTCTACCATTCCTGAACCTGCAACCCAAAACAAACGGACAGTCCCAAAACAAATGATCGAATGATTCTGTCTCTTTGCAGGAACATTTGTAGAGTTGGGATGGTTGTATTCCCTACATACAGCTGAAGTCGGAAGTTTACAAACACTTAGGTTGGAGTCATTAAAACTTTTTCAACCACTCCACAAATTTCTTGTTAACAAACTATAGTTTTGCAAGTCGGTTAGGACATCTACTTTGTGCATGACACAAGTCATTTTTCCAAAAATAGTTTACCGACAGATTGTTTCACTTATAATTCACAGTATCACTATTCCAGTGGGTCAGAAATGTACAAAATTATGTCATGGCTTTAGAAGCTTCTGATTGGCTAATTGACATCATTTGAGTCAATTGGAGGTGTAAATTTGGATGTATTTCAAGGCCTACCTTCAAACTCAGTGCCTCTTTGATTGACATCATGGGGAAATCAAAAGAAATAAGACAAAAAAAATGGTAAACCTCCACAAGTCTGGTTCATCCTTGGGAGCAATTTCCAAATGCCTGACGGTACCACGTTCATCTGTACAAACAATAGTACGCAAGTATAAACACCATGGGGAACATGCAGCCGTCATATCGCTCAGGAAGGAGAGGCATTCTGTCTCCTAGAGATGAACGTACTTTGGTGCGAAAAGTGCAAATCAATCCCAGAAAAACAGTACAGTACCTTGTGAAGATGCTGGAGGAAACAGGTGCAAAAGTATCTATATCCACAGTAAAACGAGCCCTATATCGACATAACCTGAAAGGCCACTCAGCAAGGAAGAAGCCACTGCTCATAAACTGCCATAAAAAAGCCAGACTACGGTTTGCAACTGCACATGGGACAAAGATCGCACTTTTTGAGAAATGTCCTCTGGGCTGATTAAACATAAATAGAACTGTTTGGCCATAATGACCATCATTATCTTTGAAGGAAAAAGAGGGAGGCTTGCAGGCCGAAGAACACCCTCCCAACCGTGAAACACGGGGGTGGCAGCATCATGTTGTGGGGGTGCTTTGCTGCAGGAGGGACTGGTGCACTTCACTGGTGCACTGACTCAGTTACACCAGCTCTGTCAGGAGGAATGGGCCAAAATTCACCCAAATTATTGTGGGAAGCTTGTGGATGGCAATGCTACCAAATACTAATTGAGTGTATGTAAACTTCTGACCCACTGGGAATGTGATTAAAGAAATTAAAGCTGAAATAAATCATTCTCACTACTATTATTCTGACATTTCACATTCTTAAAATAAAGTGGTGATCCTAACTGACAACAGGAACAACAATCCTTACAATTAACTTTGGTTAGGGAAGATGGAGGAGACTGAAACAAAAACATATACTTTTTTATTTTTATTTCACCTTTATTTAACCAGGTAGTCTAGTTTAGAACAAGTTCTCATTTACAATTGCGACCTGGCCAAGATGAAGCAAAGCAGTGCGATACAAACAACAACATAGAGTTACACATGGAATAAACAAACATACAGTCAATAATAAAATAGAAAAAGTATATATACAGTGTGTGCAAGTGAGGTAGGATAAGGGAGGTAAGGCAATAAATAGGCCATCGTGGCGAAATAAATACAATATAGCAATTAAACGCTGGAGTGATAGATGTGCAGTAGATGAGTGTGCAAGTAGAGATACAGGGTTGCAAAGGAGCAAAATAAATAAAATAAATAATTGTATGGGGATGCGGTAGTTGGATGGGCTATTTACAGATAGGCTGTGTACAGGTGCAGTGATCTGTGAGCTGCTCTGACAGCTGTTTCTTAAAGCTAGTGAGGGAGACATAAGTCTCCAGCTTCAGTGATTTTTGCAGTTCGTTCCAGTCATTGGCAGTAGAGAACTGGAAGGAAAGGTGACCTGAGAAGGAATTGGCTTTGGGGTTGACCAGAGAAATATACCTGAAGGAGCCCATGCTATGGGTGGATGCTGCTATGGTGACCAGTGAGCTGAGATAAGGCAGGGTTTTACCTAGCAAAGACTTACAGATGACCTGGAGCCAGTGGGTTTGGCAATGAATATGAAGCGAGGGCCAGCCAACGAGAGCATACAGGTCGCAGTGGTGGGTAGTATATGGGGCTTCGGTGACAAAACGGATGGCACTGTGATAGACTGCATCCAATTTGCTGCGTAGAGTGTTGGAGGCTATTTTGTAAATGACATCGCCGAAGTCAAGGATCTGTAGGATAATCAGTTTTACGAGGGTATGTTTGGCAGCATGAGTGAAGGATACTTTGTTGCGAAATAGGAAGCCAATTCTAGATTTAATTTTGGATTGGAGATGCTTATTAATGTGAGTCTGGAAAGAGAGTTTACAGTCTAACCAGACACCTAGTTATTTGTAGTTGTCCACATATTCTAAGTCAGAACCGCCCAGAGTAGTGATGCTGGACGGGCGGGCAGGTGTGGGCAGCGATCGGTTGAAGAGCATACATTTAGTTTTACTTGCATTTAAGAGCAGTTGGAGGCCACGGAAAGAGAGTTTATGGCACTGAAGCTCATCTGGAGGTTAGTTAACACAGTGTCCAAAGATGGACCCGAAGTATAGGGAATGGTGTCGTCTGCATAGAGGTTGATCAGAGAATCACCAGTGCAAGAGCGACATCATTGATGTATACAGAGAAAAGAGTCGGCCCGAGGATTGAACCCTGTGGCACCCCCATAGAGACTGCCAGAGGTCTGGACAACAGACCCTCCGATTTGACACACTGAACTCTGTCTGAGAAGTAGGTGAACCAGGCGAGGCAGTCATTTGAGAAGCCAAGGCTGTTGAGTCTGCCGATAAGAATGTGGTGATTGACAGAGTCGAAAGCCTTGGCCAGGTCAATGAATACAGCTGCACAGTAATGTCTCTTATCGATGGCGGTTATCATATAATTTAGGACCTTGAGCGTGGCTGAGGTGCACCCATGACCAGCTCGGAAACCAGATTGCATAGCAGAGAAGGTATGGTGGGATTCGAAATGGTCGGTGATCTGTTTGTTAACTTGGCTTTTGTAGAAAGGTAGGGTAGGATAGATATAGGTCTGTAGGAGTTTGGGTCTAGAGTGTCTCCCCCTTTTGAAGAGGGGGATGACCGCGGCAGCTTTCCAATCTTTGAGGATCTCAGACGATCTGAAAGAGAGGTTGAACAGGCTAGTAATAGGGGTTACAACAATTTTGGCGGATAATTTTAGAAAGAGAGGGTCCAGATTGTCTAACCCGGCTGATTTGTTGGGGTCCAGATTTTGCCGCTCTTTCAGAACATCAGCTATCTGGATTTGGGTGAACGAGAAATGGGGAGGCTTGGGCAAGTTGCTGTTGGGGGTGCAGGGATATTGACTGGGGTAGGGGTAGCCAGGTGGAAAGCATGGCCAGCCGTTGAAAAATATTTATTGAAATTCTAAATTATCGCAGATTTATCGGTGGTGACAGTGTTTCCTAGCCTCAGTGCAATGGACAGCTAGGAGGAGGTGCTCTTATTCTCCATGGACTTTACAGTGTCCCAGAACTTTTTGGAGTTTGTGCTTCAGGATGCAAATTTCTGTTTGAAAAAGATGGCCTTTGCTTTCCTAATAACTGCCTGTGTATATTGGTTCCTAACTTCCCTGAAAAGTTGCATAGTGCGGGGGACATTTGATGCTAATGCAGTATCGCACAGGAAGTTTTTGTGCTGGTCAAGGGCAGTCAGGTCTGGAGTCAACCAAGGGCTATATCTGTTCCTGGTTCTACATTTTTTGAATGGGACATCCTTATTTAAGATAGCGAGGAAAGCATGTTTAAAGAATAACCAGGCATCCTCTACTGATGGAATGAGGTCAATATCCTTCCAGGATACCCGGGCCAGGTCGATTAGAAAGTCTTGCTCACTGAAGTGTTTTAGGAGTGTGATGAGGGGTGGTCGTTTGACCGCAGACCCATCACGGACGCAGGCAATGAGGCAGTGATCGCTGAGATCCTGGTCGAAAACAGCAGAGGTGTATTTGGAGGACAGGTTGGTTAGGATGATATCTATGAGGGTGCCCGTATTTACGGATTTGGGGTTGTACCTGGTAAGTTCATTGATCATTTGTGTGAGATTGAGGGCATCAAGCTTAGATTGTAGGATGGCCGGTGTGTTAACCGTGTCCCAGTTTAGGTCCCCTAACAGCACGAGCTCTGAAGATAGATGGGGGGCAATCAATTCACATATGGTGTCCAGGGCACAGCTGGGGGCAGAGGGTGGTCTATAGCAAGCGGAAACGGTGAAAGACTTGTTTCTGGAATGGTGGATTTTTAAAAGTAGAATCTCAAATTGTTTGGGCACAGACCTGGATAGTAAGACAGAACTCTGCAGGCTATGTCTGCAGTAGATTGCAACTCCACCCCCTTTGGCAGTTCTATCTTGGTGGAAAATTTTATAGTTAAGGATGGACATTTCAGGGTTTTTGGTGGTCTTCCTAAGCCAGGATTCAGACACGTTTAGGACATCCGGGTTGGCAGAGTGTGCTAAAGCAGTGAATAACTAAACTTAGGGAGGAGGCTTCTGATGTTAACATGCATGAATCCAAGTCTTTTATGGTTACAGAAGTCAACAAATGAGAGAGCCTGGGGAATGGGAGTGGAGCTAGGCACTGCAGGGTTTGGATTAACCTCTACATCACCAGAGGAACAGAGGAGGAGTAGGATAAGGGTACGGCTAAAGGCTAATAGAACTGGTCGCCTAGAACGTTCGGAACAGAGAGTAAAAGGAGCAGGTTTCTGGGCACGGTAGAAAAGATTCAATGCATAATATACAGACAAAGGTATGGTAGGATGTGAATACAGTAGAGGTAGACCTATGTATTGAGTGACGATGGCCTAGCCAGTCCCCAGATCTCCAGATCTCAACTCCATAGAAAATCTTTGGAGGGAGTTGAAAGTCCGTGTTGCCCAGCAACAGCCCCAAAACATCACTGCTCTAGAGGAGATCTGCATGGAGGAATGGGCCGAAATACCAGCAACAGTGTGTGAAAACCTTGTGAAGACTTACAGAAAACGTTTGACCTCTGTCATTGCCAACAAAGGGTATATAACAAAGTATTGAGATAAACTTTTGTTGTTGACCAAATACTTATTTTCCACCATAATTTGCAAATAAATTCATTAAAAATCCTACAATGTGATTTTCTGGATTTTTTTTCTCATTCTGTCTGTCATAGTTGAAGTGTACCTATGATGAAAATTACAGGCCTCTTTCATCTTTTTAAGTGGGAGAACTTGCACAATTGGTGGCTAACTAAATACTTTTTTGCCCCACTGTATGTAAAGATATATACAAGGCTCACTTTTTGTATCCAATAATTTTGCACGCCCAATTTTTCAGTTTTTGATTTGTTAAAAAAGTTTGAAATATCCAATAAATGTCGTTCCACTTCATGATTGTGTCCCACTTGTTGATTCTTCACAAAAAAATACAGTTTTATATCTTTATGTTTGAAGCCTGAAATGTGGCAAAAGGTCGCAAAGTTCAAGGGGGGCGAATACTTTCGCAAGGCACTGTATGTTATGTTAAAAAAGAATCTGTTAGAAATTCTTGTCCTGGTTAAAAACTAGCTTGATTGAGCCTCCACCATATATATTTCACTAGGTCAGGATATTTGTGACGGACCGACTTGATTTGGTCTTATGTAGCAAAATTTAAAATTGTGTTTTTTACATTGAATAAAAGTAAAGACTCAGAACTAGAAAATGATATCATACACTACAGATGAGGAACCATGGGAAAGTAATTCTGCTTTGAAAGTTGATTAACTTCTTACCTCACTTTTGAGAAAATGGCCTGTGAATATTTTGGTACTACTACTGGAGAGCGCTTCTTTGTCTACACCCATTCAGCATCATTCACACCCTCTTAAGCTTCAGCCCCACCCATCTCTTTAATAAGGGTTGATCTGAGCGTTCTTTCCTAATAACAGCAGTCAAGCAACCCAGCTAAATGGCTAATGTTGGCTAGCTTGCTAGCTACTTTCAGACACAAATGAGAGAACAGCTCACTGACCATTTTACTCGCCCTAGTAGAGCTGGTTAGGCTGTTTTTATGATATCAAGAGCGTTGGTGATGGCAACTGTTCTGCTGGCAATAATTTAAAAATGTTTTGCCAACGTTTACTGACACTGACCATATTCAATGGGTGTTGAGCGTTCGTAAATTTGTCAGTTATTCTGCTCTCTGGCACACAGACGAGAGTGGTCTGAAATCGGAGTAGATAGCCAGAGCGAATTTACCAGCTACGTCTGTCAACAGTTTTCACAGGACATCATAAACATTCTATTGAAATAGTTATTTGCATACTGGAGTCTTTGTTAAGACATGTAGCTAGCTAGCTAGCCAGCTAAACAATGAACCATAATCCCAACTCATGACTTTACTACCCTGCATGAATCTCCAGGTAGCTCACCAACCAGGTTAAATGAAAATTAGAAACATGTAATATTTGAAAATGTAGCTAGCTAGACTATCTTACGCTTCTCACATTCTGTCATGGATGCCATGCTTGCCCCTAGTTTGGAAATGTAATACGGAGACAGGTGTTTTCTCCATCGCCTTAGCTATCATACTCTAATTCCACTGATTTCAAAACGTGGTCCTCCAGAAAGTGGAGAGAGACACTTATACAGTTCTACTACGGAATATATATATAAAAAAGCCACGTTAGACAGGATTACTTACACATACTGACCAGCTCAAATATATAGAAGCGTTCAACATGGCAGACCAATCCGAACTCATATCTCAGCATGTCCAGCCCACTCATTATCTCAGCCAATCACGGCTAGCTGGAAGTTTGCTGCTTTTTTCTGTGGCTAAACCAAGTAGGCTCGTAATTTAACAATTTTAGTTGTATTTACAGATGGCATACAAGTTTGTTATTAAGGCACATGAATGTTCACATGTTCCAGAAGGCATTTCTGCCAAAAAACAAATTTTGATTTAAAAAAAGTTTACGCTCAAATGGCTCTCCTGTGAAGTAGTGACGCGCGACATACACCTAGTTTCCTGAAACGAGTCACATTTAAGCCTCCTTATACCCACTAGTTCCATTATATCCATGATATTCGTGATTTCCTTAAGCCTCTCTTTCTAGATCCTTAGTTATCCTGATTAACCTAGGTGTTGTTAACACTGACCCCTATAAAAACAAAGAGAGTTGCACACTCCATATGTATAACTTCCCAGTAATTTATTGGGTAAAACTGTGCCTTCTTCAGCATCACTGTGCCTTCTTCAGCATCACTGTGCTTTCTTCAGCATCACTGTGCTTTCTTCAGCATCACTGTGCCTTCTTCAGCATCACTGTGCTTTCTTGACCCTGAAGGCACAGTGTTGCCGAAACGTTAGTGTTTTTTTACCCAATAAATTACCAGGAGGTTATACTTATGGAGTGTGCGACTCTGTTTTTATAGCTTACAGTTTTATTATCCGTTAGTCAGCACCTCTACTCTAAATAATTATCTCTGGGTGTGCGCCAGCTCATACTTTTTGTTAACACTGACCCCAACACTCCCCATCCAGCCACTAGTGCTGCCCTACCCGCTCTCTGCTCCCAACACTCCCCATCCAGCCACTAGTGCTGCCCTACCCGCTCTCTGCTCCCATAAGAGTGATACACCACATTGTGGTAGTTATAACGATGAAACACTGTCAATACAGTACAGTGTCAATAAAGACTCAAATTACCTGAATCAGAAATGGCACCCTATTCCCTATATAGTGAACCCATAGGGCTCTAATCAAAAGTAGTGCACTATATACACTTAAAAAAGGGTTTAAAAAGGGTTCTCCAGCTGTCCCCATATGAAAAGCATTTTTCTCTGTGGAAAGAGCTCTTCATGGAACCCAAACAGGTTTTTCCTGGAACCAAAAGGATTCTACCTGGAACCAATAAGGGTTCTTCAAAAGGTTCTCCTATGGGGATAGCCAAATAACCTTTTAGGTTCTAGATAGCACCTTTTTTCTAAGAGTGTAGTCAGACACCCTGGGGGTTTCTCTAGGCAGAGTCCTGTGAACAGAAACCTTTTCGGTGTCTCACAAAAAGTGAGGTTGGAGATGAAAGTTCAGGTGTCTGATGATGCTATTAGAGAAGATGTGTAAGGTGACACAGTGTCAAATGTATCACACCACAGGGCTTCAAGGGATCAGATTAACCATGACCCAGAGGTTATCCTTCAGCAGTGTTTGTGTGTGTGTGTGCTGTGTGTGAGTGAGTGATTCAACTAGGAATAAAGTAAAATTGTGTTTGATGTGTAAAGTTCAGAACACTCAAGGCTGTCAGTTAAAATACAAAGCCAATCTATTCAGCAGCACTTCACAGCACAATTACACAACAAGGCCAGCAGTGAAGGATCATAGTATTTTATTTAGCTTTTATTTTTGAAGAGCCGACGGCAGTATCTACTTCCCCTCTATATGGCTCAACCTTGCATGATCCTTCTGTTTTGTCTTTCATCTAATACACAATTGTTAAATGCAGCAGGGCAGGGGAAGATGGCCGTTCTCCACTTGACTTTAGGACTGACAGAGTGGCATTGGCCCCACGACAGGTACAGGATGGAAAATGGATGACACTCAGAGCTCCAGCTGGGTAGAAATGATCAGGCACAGTTATGGCCAGCCGGCGACCCTGCCATATGCCAGTGGATGGAGGCTGCTGGAAGGTGGCAGTTGGGGTTGTCCTGCATTGGCATTGCCCAACTTCAAAATGAAGGAGATATGGATGAGGGAATTAGTATAGGAATGGACACCACTATGGCCACCTTTTCCCCATTAAAAACCACTAGGCCTGCCTAGGGGACACAGACAGAAAAGTGGGGAATTTATGGTTTGGCAGTTAGGAATGTCCTTGGCCTTGTCTGACCATAATGATGGATGAAGAAAGTTAGTGTATGAACAGGCTCTTCTATGGCCATATTTTCCAGTGAATATCCTAGGAGAATTGGAAACTGTAGCGGGGGCAAGTAGGGTTAGTTTGGTCTGGCCTTACCTAACCACAAAACTAGTTTGGTTTGGTCTGGCCTTGTCTTACCTAACCACAAAACAAGGTGTGATGAATGACAGAATCAACACCTTTATATCGATAAATGTATATCAAATGCCACTCCCCTTAGAAATGTATAGTTTAGTTACATGCCAGAGATACTGGAGACTCTAGCAGAGCAGTTGGGATGGGTAGCTTGTGGCTACTAGAGATCAATACAGGATATACAGAGAGAGAGACATAAAGCAAAGAGTGTGAGAGGCAGATAAGTGCCAGAGGGACCACACAGTGCCAATGTGGTTGGGGAATGCCAAAGGGGGTGGTAGGATGAAATTGCATTGGCAGATGAGGGTGTATTAGATCATGTTAAATCAACAACAAAGCACAGTTTTCCTCATCAGCCAATGCAAATTTTGAATTAACATTGCATTCTGGGTTAGGCCAACTGAGACGAGTGTGTTTCTGTGTGGATTGGATTGTATAATTGCTGTTTGATGGAACACAACATTGCAAAAGTGTGTGTGTTTGTATCTCTCCCAGAGGGAGCATTCTCAGATCGTGCATTGCCTTGGCCCCGCTCGTGCTTGCGTGGAGAAGGACATCAAAGAAGGCCTGCAGCAGCCCTCTTCTCACTCCCTCACCCTCTCTCTTTCCATCTTTCTCTACCACGCCTCTCTACATCAGTATGCAACTGGATAATCTCTCATATTCCCTTGCTCCCAGGATATCTGGCACCCAAGGGTCTGAAGGTTTACTCTCCAAAGCAAATGTTTGTTTTGTTGTGTGTTTTCTTCCTTCTTGTGGGTTTTTACATCTCTGACCTCCAGTAGACTGTTTTGGTGCCAACTACCCCTCAACTACCCCTCAAACATGTCCACACTGGCATCAGGGCTGTAAATAATGTCACTGGAATTGTGTTTAGAAATTTTACAAATTAATAAAAAGCTGAAATGTCTTGAGTCCATAAGTACTCAACTCCTTTATTATGGCAAGCCTAAATAAGTTCAGGAGTAGAACATTGCTTAACAAGTCACGTAATAAGTTGCATCGACTGTGTGCAATAGTGTTAAACATGATTTCTATCTGTAATATATATATATATATAGTACCAGTCAAAATTTTGGACACACCTACCCATTCAAGGGTTTTTCTTCATTTTTAATATTATCTACCTTTTAGAATAATAGTGAAGACATCAAAACTATGAAATAACACATATGGAATCATGTAGTAACCAAAAAAGTGAGAGAGTCTTAAAAGTAGCCACCCTTTGCCTTGATGACAGCTTTGCACACGTTTGGCATTCTCTCAACCAGCTTAATGAGGAATGCTTTTCCAACAGTCTTGAAGGAGACCCCACATATGCTGAGTACTTACTTGTTGGTTGCTTTTCCTTCACTCTGTGGTCCAACTCATCCCAAACCACCTCATTTGGGTTGAGGCTGGGTGATTGTGGAGGCCATGTCATCTGTTGCAGCACTCCATCACTCTCCTTATTGGTCAAATAGCCCTTACACAGCCTGCAGGTGTGTTGGGTCATTGTCATGTTGAAAAACAAATGATAGTCCAACTAAGCGCAAACCAGATGGGATGGCGTATTGCTGCAGAATGCTGTGGTAGCCATGCTGGTTAAGTGTGCCTTGGATTCTAAATAAATCACAGACAGTGTCACAAGCAAGCACCCCCGACCATCACACCTCCTCCTCCATGCTTCACGGTGGGAACCACACATGTGGAGATCATCCGTTCACCTACTCTGCGTCTCACAAAGACATGGCAGTTGGAACCAAAGATCTCAAATTTAGACTCGTCAGATCAAAAGACAGATTTCCACCAGTCTGATGTCCATTGCTCGTGTTTCTTGGCCCAAGCAAGTCTTCTTATTATTGGTGTCCTTTAGTATTGGTTTCTTTGCAGCAATTCAACCATGAAGGCCTTATTCACACAGTCTCATCTCAACAGTTGATGTTGAGATGTGTCTGTTACTTGAACTCTGTGAAGCATTTATTTGAGCTGCAATTTCTGAGGCTGGTACCTCTAACGAACATATCTTCTGCAGCAGAGATATCTCTGGGTCTTCCTTTCCTGTGGCGGTCCTCTGAGAGCCAGGTTAATCATAGCACTTGATGGTTTTTGTGACTGCACTTGAAGAAACGTTCAAAGTTCCTGATTGACTGTCATTTCTCTCTGCTTATTTGAGCTATTCTTGCTATAATATTTACTTGGTATTTTACCAAATAGGGCTATCTTCTGTATATCACCCCTACCTTGTCACATTACAACTGATTGGCTCAAACACATTAAGAAGGAAAGAAATTGACAAGGCACACCTGTTAATTGAAATGCATTCCAGGTGATTACCTCATGAAGCTGGTTGAGTGAATGCCAAGAATGTGCAAAGCTGTAATCAAAAAGAAAGAAAAACCCTTGAATGAGTAGGTGTCCAAGCTTTCGACTGGTACAGTATATTTTTTATTATTATTATTATTATAAAGCATTATTTTTTAGAATTGAGGTCCGGACCTCAGTGTCCTTATTTGGCATAATTTGGGCCCAGGGCTAAAATAATGTCCCCATGTAGTTTGACCACATTGGGCCGATACTCCTTTGCTCAGTGGCTTCACATTGTGTCCAAGGCAGGTTTCCCCAAGGGCAGCCCTCACTTTGCCCGAAATAACTCCACCCTTTGGATTGGCTGCCCTTATTTGGAATTTTGGGGCCCAATATGAGCTCATGTTATTGGCCTTCTGTGTTTTACCCACCCTGTGCCAATTCATGCATACATCCATAGCTCTGTCTATGATTTCCAGGGTGGTGACATTTTTCCGGCCTCATCCCTCAGCTTTTTACAAAACACTTGGGGTACAGCTTTGTTATTGTTTGAACGGCAGATTGCCTCTGAGGTATGTAGTTTAGCACCTATTATGGTTTCGTAACTGTATTTATTTTTATTTTACCCTTATTTTACCAGGTAGGTTGACTGAGAACACATTCTCATTTACAGCAATGACCTCGGAATAGTTACAGGAGAGAGGAGGGGGGATGCATGAGCCAACATAGAAAGGTGAAGAAAGTAGAGCAATCGAGATGAGGAAGTAGAAATGACAGAGAGTGATAGAGATGGGGAAAAGGACACGCACAGGGGAATAGTGAACAGAGCAGAGATGGAAGCAGAGGAGTGGAATAGCCTGAAGGAGAAAAATGTCTTTGAAGTGGCAGGAAATGTTTTAAAATTATTTTTGCATGAAGCATAGTTCTCTCTTCCTTCCTTCCTTAGCCATTTGACCGGAGTGGCAATCAATTTTATGAGGCAAATGGAAGATATCATTCAATTTAATACTTGTAATACTAACTGGAGGAGACAGTAATAGGCAATTCCACGGTAACAGAATTGCGCTGAGACTCACTTAAAAATGTTCACTTAAAATTTATGCTAAACAAAACATTGATTTGAAAGTTTATCAAACGTAAAACTCCATGCACAAGGACTACCTTTAACAATTTACACTGAAAATGTTGCAAAACACATTCACTGGAAGAATTGTGCAGTAACGGAATTCGTTTTTTATGTGACCACATTTTGCAAAAACTCTAAAATATCTGCTCTGAATTAAGATTCAAAGACGTCTGGGGTGTCAGCTATGACGTGACACACTGACTTTGAAAACATCTATTTTGGTTATTGAAGTACAGTAAGTGAAGTGGAATTACACCCGGTAACGGAATTGCGGTAACGGAATTTCATCATGGGTCTAATCTGTACCACACAGAAATAATTATGGCTATTCATGTAATTCTCTTCATGGTGATGTATCCTATATCGGTACACAAAGGTATAAATATGAAATATCCTGTCCTGCATATTTGGGGTATTATTCTACACACTGGCTAATTATTTGAATTAGCTCTGCCCCCAAACAAGACCAAATCTGAACCAATCATAAATGTCTATGTTTCATAAGTTTGCACAGTAGAGCTCAGTAGAGTACAGTACAGTACAGTACAGTTGAGTTGAGTACAGCACAGCACAGTAGAGTTCAGTACAGTACATTAGAGTAGAGTACAGCACAGTCGAGTTGAGTACAGTAGAGTAGAGTACAGCACAGTAGAGTTCAGTTCAGTACATTAGAGTACAGTACAGTAGTACAGTAGTACAGCAGGGCACAGTAGAGTACAGTACAGTAGAGTTCAGTACTGCAAGGTACTGTAGAGTAGAGTACAATACAGTACATTATAGAGGGAAAATGGCTGGTCTGAGGTAAGGCCTAGCATTGGAACAATTTAGACTTGACGAATATGAATATTAGTACGCAGGCTGAGGTGGAAATTAACTGCCATTCAAAATGAGGAGCAAATCAAGGGGAATGTAAAGTACATGGGGCATGCTAATATGCTAATGCTAACAATCTTCTGCCCCGTGGCTACTGCAAAGTACAGACACATACTTTCTTTTGTCTTGGCAAAGCGGGGGTGATTTGACACAATGATTGTTTTCACAAGCCGATTAGGAGCTGTGCACCTTTTCTCATCCAATTAGCTGGGTGACGAGTGATTGGGTGAGGCAGCTCTGAGACTGCATGGTTTAACATCCTGCATGCTAACGACACAGCAGATCAGTCTGGGAAATCCTGCTCCCATCATTCTAGTAAATACACTGCTCAAAAAAATAAAGGGAACACTTAAACAACACAATGTAACTCCAAGTCAATCACACTTCTGTGAAATCAAACTGTCCACTTAGGAAGCAACACTGATTGACAATAAATGTCACATGCTGTTGTGCAAATGGAATAGACAACAGGTGAAAATTATAGGCAATTAGCAAGACACCCCCAATAAAGGAGTGATTCTGCAGGTGGTGACCACAGACCAATTCTCAGTTTCTATGTTTCCTGGCTGATGTTTTGGTCACTTTTGAATGCTGGCGGTGCTTTCACTCTAGTGGTAGCATGAGACGGAGTCTACAACCCACACAAGTGGCTCAGGTAGTGCAGCTCATCCAGGATGGCACATCAATGCGAGCTCTGGCAAGAAGGTTTGCTGTGTCTGTCAGCGTAGTGTCCAGAGCATGGAGGCGCTACCAAGAGACAGGCCAGTACATCAGGAGACGTGGAGGAGGCCGTAGGAGGGCAACAACCCAGCAGCAGGACCGCTACCTCCGCCTTTGTGCAAAGAGGAGCAGGAGGAGCACTGCCAGAGCCCTGCAAAATGACCTCCAGCAGGCCACAAATGTGCATGTGTCTGCTCAAACGGTCAGAAACAGACTCCATGAGGGTGGTATGAGGGCCCGACGTCCACAGGTGGGGGTTGTGCTTACAGCCCAACACCGCGCAGGACGTTTGGCATTTGCCAGAGAACACCAAGATTGGCAAATTCGCCACTTGCGCCCTGTGTTCTTCAAAGATGAAAGCAGGTTCACACTGAGCACATGTGACAGGCGTGACAGAGTCTGGAAACGCCGTGGAGAATGTTCTGCTGACTGCAACATCCTCCAGCATGACCGGTTTGGCGGTGGGTCAGTCATGGTGTGGGGTGTCATTTCTTTGGGGGGCCGCACAGCCCTCCATGTGCTCGCCAGAAGTAGCCTGACTGCCATTAGGTACCGAGATAAGATCGTCAGACCCCTTGTGAGACCATATGCTGGTGCGGTTGGCCCTGGGTTCCTCCTAATGCAAGACAATGCTAGACCTCATGTGGCTGGAGTGTGTCAGCAGTTCCTGCAAGAGGAAGGCATTGATGCTATGGCCCGCCCGTTCCCCAGACCTGAATCCAATTGAGCACATCTGGGACATCAAGTCTCGCTCCATCCACCAACGCCACGTTGCACCACAGACTGTCCAGGAGTTGGCGGATGCTTTAGTCCAGGTCTGGGAGGAGATCCCTCAGGAGATCATCCGCCACCTCATCAGGAGCATGCCCAGGCGTTGTAGGGAGGTCATACAGGCACGTGGAGGCCACACACACTACTGAGCCTCA
Organism: Oncorhynchus clarkii lewisi; assembly: GCF_045791955.1. Lineage (NCBI taxonomy): Eukaryota > Metazoa > Chordata > Actinopteri > Salmoniformes > Salmonidae > Oncorhynchus > Oncorhynchus clarkii. Next base: position 30,898,390 of record NC_092170.1, read on the forward strand.
TTTTGACTTGTTTTAAGGACATTACATCAAAGTTGGATCAGCCTGTAGTGTGGTTTTCCACTTTAAGTTTGAGTGTGACTCCAAATCCAGACCTCCATGGGTTGATAAATTTGATTTCCTTTGATAATTTGTGTGTGATTTTGTTGTCAGCACATTCAACTATGTAAAGAAAAAAGTATTTAATAAGAATATTTCATTCATTCAGATCTAGGATGTGTTATTTTAGTGTTCCCTTTATTTCTTTGAGCAGTGTATATTCTCTTAAGTCTTCTCCTAAAGATACATCATCTTTCTATTCTCTCTAAGTCCCTTAACCCCCAAGAGTCGATTGACAACTGGTGTCAAATTAAGTAACATAATACAATTGAAACTAGATATATAAGATATGCATATTTTGGATGCGTCTCAATCCACCGCCGATGTCGCACTTCCGCATCTGGGGTGAAAGGTGGCAAAGCTAGAGCTTTTTTTGTCAGACCATGAGACACCTCAACGTCTCATGAGACGTCCGTAGCATCTGATTGGTTTGGCCTACAAACGAATACTACCACTCTATGAGACTCACGGACACGATGGTGGTCTCCTTTTTGCTCTACGACCCCCACATGTGTCAGGGGACTCGTCTGAAGTCAGGACCGTCAAGTGCCAACTTCTGTTTCTAGTGTCCAAACCATTTGGGCTACAAACTAATGGGACCCCACAGTAGAAAGGGGAGATTCTACAGAACACAATAGTGTTCTATTCTCCGTTTTGTTCTACAACCCCCACAACTGTCACCGGACTCGTCTGAAGGGAATGGTTAAAAAAAAACGGAAGGAAGTATGAAGTTAGTTTTGTGCCTACCCATAAAAAGAGGTTAAATATGTGTAAAATATATATATATATATTTTCTGATTTCCTATATTACCCACAGCCACTTAAACACCTTGTTTCTTATGATGTCTTTTTTTACTGTCAATATTATGAATGTGTTATTCAATGTGTTTCTCTGGGCTATAGTAGTGAAGGCCAAAATCAATATTTATTGTTCTTTTTTTATACCTAAAGGTGTCCTAAAATTAAAAATCAAATAGCTAAATGATTCACAGTACAACCCATTTTAAAACAATTCCATATGTAAACTTAGAACAAATGCAATTTTAAACACTAACCATAACCTTTACCTTCACACTAACCCTAGCTTCATGTGAACACCCCGGTTCAGCCCTAACCCTAGCCTCAACCACAACACTAACACTAACCCTAGATTCATGTGTACACCCGGTTGCATCATAACCCCAAACCTATCCCTAGCCTCGACCCAACCCTAACCCTAGCCTCCAACCTAACCGTAGCCTCAATCCTAACCCTTAGCTCTAACCCTAGCCTCAAACTTAAAAGCTAGGGATAGGTTTGGGGTTGGGGATGAACCGGGGTGTTCACATGAAGCTAGGGTTAGTGTGAAGGTAAAGATTAGGGTTAGTATTTAAAATTGCATTTGTTCTCAGTTTACATATGGACTTGTTTTAAAATGGGCTGTACCATGAATCATTTAGCTATTTGATTTGGAATTTAAAAAAATAAATAATAATAATAATTCTAAACGCTACTACACTGGCTCTGATGCTTGTCGGATACGGCAGGGCTTGAAAACTATTACGGACTACAAAGGGAAGCTCAGACACGAGTTGCCCAGTGACACAAGCCTACCAGATGAGCTAAATGCCCTTTGTGCTCGCTTCAAGGCAAGCAACACTGAAGCATGCACGAGAGCACCAGCTGTTCTGTATGACTGTGTGATGATGCTCTTGGTAGCTGATGTGAGCAAGACCTTTAAACAGGTCAACATTCACAAAGCTGCTGGCCATATGGATTACCAGGACGTGTACTCAAAGCATACACGGACCAACTGGCAAGTGTCTTCACTGACATTTTCAACCTCTCCCTGACATGCAAGCAGACCACCATAGTCCGAAGCAGACCACCATAGTCCATGTGCCCAAGGAAGCGAAGGTAACCTGCCTAAATGATTACTGTCCTGTAGCACTCACGTCAGTAGCCATGAAGTGCTTTGAAAAGCTAGTCATGGCTCACATCAACAGCATCCTCCCGGATACCCTAGACCCACTCCAATTTGCATACCGCCCCAACAGATCCACAGATGATGCAATCTCAATCAAACTCCACAGTGCCCTTTCACTCCTGGTCAAAAGGAACACCTATGTGAGAATGCTGTTCACTGACTACAGCTCAGATTTCAACACCATAGTGCCCACGAAGCTCATCACTAAGCTTACGACCCTGGGACTAAACACCTCCCTCTGCAACTATATCCTGGACTTCCTGACGGGCTGCCCCCAGGTGGTAAGGGTAGGCAACAACATGTCTGCCACGCTGATCCTCAACACTGGGGCCCCTCAGGGTTTTGTACTTAGTCTCCTCCTGTACTCCCTGTTCACCCATGACTGCGTGGCCAAACACGACTCCAACACCATCATTAAGCTTGCTGACGACACAACAGTAGAAGGCCTGATCACCAACAATGATGAGACAGCCTATAGGGAGGAGGTCAGAGAACTGGCAGTGTGGTGCCAGGACAACAACCTCTTCCTCAATGTGAGCAAGACAAAGGAGCTACAGGAAAAGGCAGGCCCCCATTAACATCAACGGGGCTGTAGTGGAGCGGGTCGAGAGTTTCAAGTCCCTTGGTGTCCACATCACCAACGATCTATCATGGTCCAAACACACCAAGACAGTCATGAAGAGGGCACGACAAAACCTTTTCCCCCCTCAGGAGACTGAAAAGATTTGCCATGGGTCAAACAGTTATACAGCTGCACCATTAAGAGCTTCCTGACCGGTTGCGTCACTGCCTGGTATGGCAACTGCTCGGCATCTGACCGAAAGACGCTACAGAGGCTAGTGCGTATGGCCCAGGGGCCAAGCTTCCTGCAATCCAGGACCTATATAATAGAGGAAAGCTCACCCAAGTCATAGACTGTTTTCTCTGCTACCGCACGGCAAGCCATACCGGAGTGCCAAGTCTAGGACCAAAAGGCTCCTTAACAGCTTCTACCCCCAAGGCATAAGACTGCTGAACAATTAATGAAATGGCCACCGGACTATTACATTGTACACTGCTGCTACTCACTGTTTATTATCTACGCATAGTCACTTCACCCCTACCTACATGTACAAATTACATTTTACCTGTACCTGTCACGGTCGTCCTCCTCTTCATCTGAAGAGGAGAGGCGAGATGGATCGGAGGACCAAAATGCGGCGTGGTATGTGTTCATCATTAATTTTAATACAGAAAACACTGAACACTATACAAAAGAGTAACAAAAAACAATAAACCAAATACGACCGTGAACTAATGACACCTGCCTCTGATTGAGAACCATACTAGGCCGAAACATAGAAATCCCCAAATCATAGAAAATCAAACATAGACTGCCCACCCAACTCACGCCCTGACCATACTAACTAAATACAAAAACAAAGGAAATACAGGTCAGAACGTGACAGTACCCCTGCACACTGACTCGGTACCAGTACTTCCTGTATATAGCCTAGTTACTGTTATGTTATTGTCTTCCTTTTTATTATTTTTTACTTTAGTTTATTTGGTAAATATTCTCTTAATCTCTTCTTGAACTGCACTGTTGTTTAAGGGCTTGTAAGTAAGCATTTCAAGGTAAGGTCTATATTTGACAAATAAAGTTTGATTGATTTAATTTGAACCCTAGCCTCAATCTTAACCCTTAGCTCTAGCTCGAACCCTTTCCCTTGATAAAGGACCAATAATCTAATGTGTTGTTGTCTCTCTCCCCTGTAGGGAACGTGTTTCTGGTGAGCCTGGCCTTTGCTGACCTGGTGGTGGCCTTCTACCCCTACCCCCTGGTGCTCTACGCCATCTTCCATGACGGCTGGTCGCTGGGAGAGACACAATGCAAAGTGACTAAGACCTGTCTGTCTGTATGCTGTCTGTCTGTCTGTCTCTCTAGCCCTGTTTATACCTGGTTCTTACATGTTTCCTTTGTCCTGATATTGTCCACATTCTGTTTGTGCCCACATTTTTAGACAGGTGTATATGATTAAAACTCAGATTATGATCTGACTGTGATCTGATCTTCCTGACCACCTCTGGAGGTAGTCAGGCACATATTGCATATATAATGTGTGAGTTATATGTATGTTTGTGTGTGTATAAGGATGACAATCTTATGTGGACAAGATCAGGACAAGGCTTCTGTCTGCTTTCTTTATTTTATTCTGTCTTTCCTTTTTTCTTTCTCAATGTATCTATGCTCGCCTCTTATCTGTCTAGCCCTGATTATACCTGCCTTTAACATCTGCTTACACTTATAAGATCTGATCATAATCAGATCACAATGCATCTTTTAATAGTCTACACTAAAAATGTGTGTCAGAACCAGGTATAAACAGGGCTTCTGCCCCCCCCCCCCCCTCTATCTCCCTCTCTAGGTCAGTGGATTCCTGATGGGCCTGAGCGTCATCGGCTCCATCTTCAACATCACCGGCATCGCCATCAACCGCTACTGCTACATCTGTCACAGCTTTGCTTATGATAAGCTCTACAGCTACCGCAACACCCTCCTACTGGTGGGGCTCATCTGGCTCCTCACCATCCTGGCTATCATACCAAACTTTTTCGTAGGCTCACTCCAGTACGACCCCAGGGTGTATTCGTGTACCTTTGCTCAGGCCGTCAGTACATCGTACACCATCACTGTGGTGGTGATTCATTTCTTCGTGCCCATCGCCGTGGTTACCTTCTGCTACCTGAGGATCTGGATCCTGGTCATCCAGGTGAGGAGGAAGGTGAAGTCAGAGGTGAAGTCTCGACTCAAACCCAGCGACATGCGCAACTTCATCACCATGTTTGTGGTGTTCGTGCTCTTCGCCATCTGCTGGGCGCCGCTCAACTTCATTGGGCTGGCCGTGGCCATCGACCCGGAGACGGTGGCGCCACGGATCCCAGAGTGGCTGTTCGTGGTCAGCTACTTCATGGCGTACTTCAACAGTTGCCTTAACGCCATCATCTACGGCCTTCTCAACCAGAACTTCCGTAAGGAATACAAACGGATTATCATGGCCATGTGGATGCCTGGTCTGTTCTTCCAGGAGGCGTCACAGGGGGGTACAGAGGGTATGAGGAGCAAGCACTCGCCCAGACTGGGACTCAACAACAACGATCACGTCAAAGGAGAGGCTTTGTGACGCTGACGTCAAGGTTCTCTACTCCTTTCCCATGTGTTTTGTTTCTTTTTTTAGTCGTGGAGTGCCATTTCTCTATATATCTCACTGACTGCACAGTTGTGCTGTTACCAAAGCCTCAATGAACTCTCGGAATGGTGCGGATTAAAGAGAGAGAGCGAGACATACACAAGTAAAGAGAGAAAGAGAGAGGTGTTGACTGATGATAACTGACTCTGTTATTCACAATTCAAAGAGTGCCATTCATGAAGCATACAGTATACACTAAATTACCAAAAGTATGTGGACACCTGCTCATCAAACATCTCAATCCAAAATCATGGGCATTAATAGAGATTTGGTCTCACCTTTGCTGCTATAACAGCCTCCACTCTGATGGGAAACCTTTCCACTAGATGTTGGCACATTGCTGCGGGGACTTGCTTCCATTCAGCAACAAGAGCATTAGTTAGGTCGGGCACTGATGTCGGGCGATTAGACTTGGTTCACAGTCGGAGTTCCAATTAATCCCAAAAATGTTTGATGGGGTTGAGGTAAAAACCAGTCCCAGGTCATTATTGTTCCTCCACCCAAGTTTACAGTTGGCACTATGCATTGGAGCAGGTAGTGCTCTCCCGACATCTACCAAACTCAGATTCCTCCGTTGGACTGCCAGATGGTGAAGAGTAATTCATCACTCCAGCGAACTCGTTTCCACTGCTCTAGAGTCCAATGTCGGCAAGCATTACACCACTCCAGCCGGTGCTTGGCATTACGGATTGGTAATCTTATGCTTGTGTGCTGCTGCTTGGCCATGGATGAACAGTTATTGTGCTGACGTTGCTTCCAGAGGCCATTTGGAACTGGGTAGTGAGTGTTGCAACCGAGGAAAGGCGATTGTTCCACACTACGCTCTTCAGCACTCGGTAGTCCCGTTCTGTGAGCTTGCCTATCACTTTGCGGCTGAGCCGTTGTTGCTCCTAGATGTTTTCACTAAAACAGCACTAACAGTTGACCGGGGAAGCTCAAGCAAGGCAGATATTTGACTTGTTGGAAAGTTTGGCATCCTATGATGGTGCCACGTTTCAAGTCACTTAGCTCTTCAGTAAAGCCATTCTACTGCCAATGTTTGTCTTTGGAGATTGCATTGCTGTGTGATCGATTTTATTTGCCTGTCAGCAACGGGTGTGGCTGAAATAGCCGAATCCACTGATTTGAAGGGGTGTCCACATACTTTTGTATATATAATGTATGTTCTAACTTATTATGTATCATACTCGTATGTACACCTCAGGCTGTCTGCCTGTTCTCTGCTGCTGTAACAATATGCATTTTAAAGTGGAAGCTCCAAAAGTATTATTACATTCTTTAACACCATTACATCCATTGCATTTTTATATAGGACAGTGTATTTAAAGACACGTGTTATCTTCACAGTTTCCTCTGTAAGAAAGTTATTTATCACACTTTTTAATTTATTTTCTATATCTATATATTGTTATAATTATGACAATCATTATGACCAGCGTACATTAGCGTAGATCACAATTTGTAAAAATCCTTTTGGTTTTAAATAACAAATAAGTGATGGATCATGCCAACGTTAGGAGCTCACAAGGTCCTACTACTAACGAGGCAATTGGATTGTCAAAAGGTGCCTGATTTTATGCTCATGATCTCAAACAGGAGATTTGCCAAAAACAACCCCTTTACGATTTAACCCAGTTAGTATGGGTTAACTCATTAGGGTTACAGTCAGCATATAGCATTAGGCTTAGAGTTACACAAGGATATAAGACTGAGTAGTCAACTACATTAGATACGTCAGCAGATTTTGTCGTTTCTGTTGACACAGGAATGGGGTGCTATGATGCCCCACGGCAGTGTCCTGAAAAACCCTTGCTGGTACATTATAAGCACAACGAAGCTGTTTTAACTCGGATGACATTGTACTTATGCTGTTTACAGGTTTAAACTGTACTCTTAGTAATGCATGAAGACTTATTCTATGCATTTTACACTTCATGTCATTACCTTAGAACACTACAGAAAACCAACTTACTCAATACCAGGGGCGCAACTTTCACTGGGGATGGGGAAGACATGACCTTCTAAATTCTGAAATAGCATTTTTGTCCCCCCCAGTTTTATCGTTCCACTGTGATAATAAATGCTGCGCAGGTTTGCTTTAGGAACATGCGGACGCCTCAGAGTGGTCTGTTAAGCTGTTTTCTGGTTTTCACCCGGCTGGATTTAGGACCGCACAGACACCACAGAGTGTGCAGACAGGCTGTGTGAACAGAGGCATCTGCTGTCTGTGTTGTGTTTTTTCTCAGAGTTGTAAAAGCAAACAGAGCAGAAACTGGCTACTCTTTAGTTGACTGATCTAGCTGGCAAGGTAACTGCTGTTTGACAGAAAACAAGTATTTACTCCCAGTGCTGAGCTAGTAGTGTAACTGACATGTTACTTTAGCTAATGTTTCATCCTATCTCGACTGAAGTGAATGAACCACTAGCGGCTAGTTAGCTAGCTGGTAACTACCACAGCCAGTTCAGCTCTAGATAGCTCTAGTTAGCTATCTGTCAGGTAGCAGTTGTGTGTATGGACATGTTTTGTAGCCTTTGTTTTGTCCCGTTTCAACAGAAGTAAATTTGATAATGTACCATTGTACCATTAGCTAGAGTTGGCCAAAAGTTGGCTAAGATTAGCTAGCTAGCTCACTAACTTAACCTATTATTTTTGCCTCAATCACACCATATCTGAATCAAACGATGAAACCAGCGGCCAAACGACTGAAGACTAGGGCTGTCCATGACCCCCAAAAATATTGGTCGAGAGTCATCCTGTTCTTTCGCCAATCGATTGGTCAAAATGTTCAAATGTATTTTTACATATATAGATAGACACACACCCAATGTTTGAATAAAACCAATTACGTATGCACTGAGCTTGTCTGATTATTTAAGCAGACTGTTTGATTAAATAATTAAGACACACATCTGACTCAAGAAATAGCCTGATGGTCACACTGTTTAAAAAGATGACAGCGAGTGTCTGTGTGACTGGTGCACATTGTCTTGCTCTTCTCCCTGCTGCAGCGAAAAGGCACCAAAGCACAGCAAGTGTTTATTGCACTGTCCATGCTGAGGCTGAAACATAATTTCACCCATTTAGTTTCTTACTTGTTTCGGACTGGAAAGATCTGTTACCAAAGTCCCTAATTTGTTTAGGGCAATCATTCCCTATTCCCTCAACCCTTGTGCTATTTATGTGAAACATGTAAGCATCGCATGCATCTGACCAATAGGGTTATAAATTGGTTCTAACAAATGCCGAACACAGTAACACGTGACAGCAAAATGGATGTGGAGAACATGAAAAAGAAACTGGAAACGTACAAATGTTTACAAGTTGCTCAGGAAGGAAAGGCGAAATCTGACCAGTTTAAGACATTTGACTTGGAAACTACTGGAGATAAAAGTAAAAGAGGGTGTAGTATTATGTGTGCCAAACTGTGGCTGTTAGATTCTAATATAATACTCCCACACTACCGATGCCACCAGGCAGAAGGCGGGGAGTATGGGAGTGTGATCCATGGGCCGCTCCTCTGTGTCATACAGCCGGGACAATGTGTCTGCCTTCACGTTCTGGGAGCCTGGTCTGAGGATAGGGTAAACACAAAATGAGTGAAAAACATGGCCCACCTTGCCTGGCGAGGGTTCTGTCTCCTCGCTGCCCGGATATGCTACAGATAAAACAACAGCCAAAAGCTCCCGGTCCCCCACGTCATAGTTTCACTCCGCCCGGGCTGAGCTTCTTCGAGAAGAAGGCACAGGGGCGGAGCTTCGGTGGCGTACCCGAGCGCTGAAAGAGCACAGCTCCTATCCCAGCCTCGGACGCGTCCATCTGCACTATGAATGCCAAAGAGGGATCTGGATGGGCCAACACGGAAGCCGAGGTAAACAGAGCCCTCAGGTGACTAAAAGCCCTGTCCGCCTCATCTGACCACTGCAAGCGTACCGGGCCCCCCTTCAGTAGTGAGGTAATGGGAGCCGCTACCTGACCAAAACCCCGGATAAACCCCGGTAGTAGTAGTCCCTAAGAACCGCAGCACCTCTTTTACTGTGGTGGGATGGTGGGAGTCGGCCAATCCACCCCTAGGAAGGAGATGGACTGTTGAGAGAACAGGCATTTCTCAGCCTTGAGGTCATGCTCCAACAGGCAACCAAGCACTCTGCACACCAGGGACACATGCTTGGAGCGTGTAGCAGAGTATATCAAAATGTCATCAATAAACACCACTAGACCCTGCCCGTGCAGGTCCCTGGAAATCTCGTCTACAAAGGCTTGGAAGACTGATGGCGCATTCATCAACCCGTACGGCATGACGAGGTACTCATAGTGCCCTGAGGTGGTACTGAAAGCCGTCTTCCACTCGTCTCCCACCCGGATACGCACCAGGTTGTAAGCGCTCCTGAGATCTAGTTTGGTGAAGAAGCGCCCCGTGCATTGACTCAATCGCTGTGGCTATGAGCGGTAGCGGGTAACTATACCTCACAGTGGTCTGATTTAGACCCCGATAGTCAATACACGGGAGCAGACCCCCTCCTTCTTCTTCACAAAAAGGAAACTCGAGGAGGCAGGTGAAGTGGAGGACCGAATGTACCCCTGATGCAGGGATTCAGAAACATATGTTTCCATAGCCTCCGTCTCCGCCTGTGAGAGGGGATACACGCTGCTCTTCCCAGGAGTCACGTCTACAGGAAATTTAAGTCGCCTTGTTTTTGGAGAAGGTGAGAGCCAAATCGGCATGTTCAGGGGGAATGCGCACGGTGGAGACCTGGTCTGGACTCTCCACCGTAGTAGCACCAACGGAAACCCCTAAACACCTACCTGAGCACCCTCACAACCACCCTGTGAGAGCCCTCTGTGGCCAAGAAACAGTGGGGTTATGACAAGCTAACCAGGGTAGGCCCAGCACCATGGGAAACGCAGGAGAGTCAATAAGGAAGCGACTAATTCTCATCCTTGTGACCCCCCTGCGTCACCATACCCAAAGGAGCAGTGACCTCCCTAATTAACCCTGACCCTAATGGTCGACTATCTAAGGTGTGAACGGGGAAGGGCACAGCCACAGGAACAATGGGGATCCTTAAACTATGGGCTAACACTCTATCAATACAATTCCCAGCCGCGCCTGAATCGACGAGCGCCTTTTGCTGGGAATGGGGGGAAAACTCAGGGAAAGTGACATACACAAACATATGTGCAACAGAGGACTCTGGGTGAGAATTGTGCCGGCTCACCTGAGGTGACGCCAGAGCTCCATGCCTGTTGCCTCGATCCCCAGAGGAACCAACCCGGCACCGACCGGCAGTGTGACCTCTGCGTCCACAGATGGTACACGAGCTGGAACCCCCTCCGGTCTCCCTTTGCACTGCCCCTCCCAGCTCCATGGGTATCGGAGAGGGGGTGCGGGAGGATGGAACCACCAGACCCTGATCTGAACGTCCGCGGGTAACCAGCAGGTTGTCCAGCCGGATGGACAGGTCCACCAGCTGGTCGAATGTAAGGGTGGTGTCTCTGCAGGCCAACTCCCGACAGACGTCCTCGCGCAGACTGCAGTGATAATGGTCAATCAGGGCCCTGTCGTTCCATCCCGCGCCGGCAGCCAGGGTCCTAAACTCCAGGGTGCTCCTCGTCTCCTTTTTTATTAGATTTTTTATTTAACCTTTATTTAACCAGGAAGGGCTCATTGAGATTAAAATCTATTTTTCAAGAGCGCCCTGGCCAAGATAGGCAGCACCAAGTCATTACAAAAAATGACAGACAGACAACGTGAAAAACTACCGTACATGTAATCTAGTAAAAACCATTGAATTCACAAGAGTATAAAACAGCAAATTAAAAACATTGACAGGTCAGGGAATCAGCCTCAAAAACCTTCATCAGTGATTTAAAAACACCAATCGGGACACGTTCTTCCAGTTTAAAAGGATTTTGTAAGGCGTTCCAAGACGATGGCGCAGAGTACATAAAAGCCCTTTTACCAAATTCAGTTCAGACATTTGGAACAGTTAGCAGGATAAAGTCCAGCGAACGAAGAGAGTACCCACCACATTTCCAAACAATAAAAATGCCCAAATAAAAAGGTAGTAAACCCAAAATGGCTTTGTAAATAAAAGTATACCAGTGACTTAGCCTACGAGTGACTAGAGAAGACCAGCCAACCCTGGTATACAAAGTGTAGTGGTGCGTAAGGGTTTTGCAGTTTAAAATAAATCTCAAAGTGCCATGGTAAAGTGTCAATTGATCTCAAACACTGAGCGGAAGCATTCATATATAAAATATCCCCATAGTCTAGTAAAGGCATAAATGTAGTTGATACTAGCCTACTTCTGGCTTCAAAAGAAAAACAGGCCTTATTCCTAAAATAAAATCCCCAATTTCATCTTCAATTTTTTAGTAAGTTGTTGAATATGCAATTTAAAAGAGAGGCCGTCATCAATTAAAATTCCAAGATACAGTATTTATGAGGTTACAACATCAATCACCTTGCCCTGACAGGTAGTAATAGGTGAAAGGTTCAGAGGTCTATTTCTTGCATTAGAAAACACCATTAGTTTAGTTCTGTCAGTACTGAGGATAAGCTTCAATTGATAAGCTCCTGCCTCAGATGGAAGAGGCGTTCACCAGCCGCTCTACCCTCGGGCGGGTGGTCGAAAACTGCCTGGAAATGGAGGGTGAACTCCTCAAACTGGTCCAACGCCGCATCACCCTCTCTCCACACGGCGTTGGCCCACTCCAGGGCTTTCCTGGTGAGGCACGAGACAAGGGCGGACACCCTCTCACGGCCCGACAGAGCCGGGTGGACTGTGGCCAGGTATAGGTCCAGTTGTCAAAGGAACCCCTGGCAGTTCGCAGCCTTTCCATCGTATTCCTGGGGCAGGGAGAGACGAATCCCACTGGGACCAGGAGGAAGAGGGGTGCTCAGGGGAGACTACGGTTGTGCTGGTGGAGGCGGCTGGAAGAACTCTGTCTCTCCCAGCGGTCCATTGTCTGGACAACGCGGTCCATGGCGGTGCTAAGATGTTGGAGCATTGCTGCGTGCTCCCGGACGCGCTCCTCCACCCCTATACCCGGGGTACCTGCTCCTGCTGACTCCATAGTTTTGGTCGGTAATTCTGTAGTGAGGTGCGTACTGGCGACAGAGAAGTCAGGGGCAGGAGAGCAAAAACTGATTTACAACGGTGTCGTTTAATATCCATAAACCACCGTCAACAGAACAATCAATGAATGGGTCAAACAAAACCAAAAAAGCAGCATACCGTTGCACAAGCACTACAAGAAACAATTACCGACAAGGACATGGGGGGGGGGGCAGAGGGTTAAATACACAACATGTAATTGATGGAATTGGAACCAGGTGTGATGGAAGACGAGACAAAACCAATGGAAAATGAAACGTGGATCAGCGAAGGCTAGAAGGTCGGTGACTTCGACCGCAGAACATTTTTTAATTGTGACTGCTCGACTTAAGAAATCTGTCGACCAACAGCCTATCAACCAAACAACCGACCAGTTGACGAAACGGGGTCAGCCCTACTGAAGACTGATATTCTGATGTTTTTCAGCGCAATGTGAGTTTTTATTAGTCAGTATAACAAATGTAACGTTATTGATCTGTCAGTTTCCCTAGTTAATTCCCTACTTTTCACACTGACACGGTATAAACAGCTCTACAGGCTTCACTGTCATGGTGCACTGTCAGTAGACAACACTATGCCTAACATGTCTTAGCAGGATCAGATGGCAGACCAGTCTATGGAGCTCAGGTGAACTTTTCAGTATATTATAACAATCAGTGAATGATACAAAGATTCATCTTGAGTTGATAGGTAGGTTACAGTCTGGGATCTGTGAATAATGGTAATTTCAATTATTGAACCATTGATTCTATTCTTGGTTAATATGTATAAATGTACACCAAGGTAATTCTTTGTCATGCCTCACCTGAGCAGGATCATATGGTGTCATGGGTCTCATCAGGGCCAGACACCCAGGGAAGGCCAGTCAGTGTTGGCGCAGATGTTAACTTTTTCAGATTCAACACTTTATTATCTCTGTGCAGCAATGACTGGAAAAACAAGAAGCTTCAAAGATTGAAACTATTTTCAGGCAGTCTGACAAACCTCTGAAGTTGATTTCCAAACTGTATCACGGGTTGATAGAGACTTTTCCCGATGACACAAAACATATAAAACAAAAATGTGAAGAAGACCTGGGAGACACTACTGATGATGATGAATGCATACAGATATGTTGAATACCCAGTCATGTTCTTTTAATCTGAGACATAAACGACTGCAGTTTAAGACCATCCATAGAATGTTCTATATGCCAAGGAAACTGAATATCACGCACTCAGAAATATAATTATTCTGCTCAAGGTGTAAAGCACAAAAAGGGACATATTTGCATATGGTATGGTCTTGTGAAGGCTGGCTGAATTCTGGCAAAGAGTATGTTATTTCAGCTCAGCATTTCTACAGATTCTCCCTTCTCCCTGTTTGGAAATGTTGATACTGGAGATTGTTGTCCGAAGAACATTTATAGCGGCTAAGAAATGCATTGCCTTTAATTAGAAGGTTGGTTATCCTCCCACAATGGACGGAATCAATGTTATATAACACTAGATTTGATTTATTTCCAGATTAAGGGTATACTGTGCAACTTTCAAAATGTCTGGATGCCTTAAATGGAATACTGTACGACAAAAGGAGTCTGTATTGAAAACATGCCCAAATCAGGGGAGATATTTATTTAGGCAATCCCTAGCTTCTGGGCTGCTCAGTCTTGGCCCTTGGGGTCTGCTGTACTGTTGGTTGTCACTCTGGCCCTGCCCTAACACACCTGAAACCAATAATGAATGTTTCACTAAGATCCTACAGCTGAGTGGGGTCTGTTGGGTTGGGGCACTGCAGGGCCATGGACCCCTAGGAGCAGGGAGGGGTGACCCAGCTATATTGTGTGCAGGTAAAAAGATCTCTACAGTACTTTTAGACCTATGATATGGATTATATGGATGGTGTACTGTTTCTGTGTGTTAATATGTAGGTGTATGTGTGTTTTTATTTAACTTGTGTTTTCCAAACCTTTCCCTTAAGACATAAAAACAAGAACAAAAAAGATGGGAAGAAGTTGTGCTGGGCAGAGAGTTGAGTTATTGACTAGACTGGTAGGGGTCGGGTGTGCAGGCGGCTCGGGCTGCCTGGGCGGTCCGGCTGAAATTTGATACAGAGGATGTCTTAATAAAGACAATCAAAAGTCTTTGTACTTTATTTGTAAGAGTTGTTAGGCTATTGGCTAAAGGTGCAAGACAATATTGATTATTGAATTATCATTGATCTCGTCAATAACTTCAACATATTTAATAATGATCTCTTACCTAGCTTGATGACTGTGGGCCTTTTTGCTTACTTTTTGTTGTTCTAAATAGAGACGACAACAAGAGGGGTCATATTAGATTGTGTAGAAATGCATGAAATAAGCTTTAGATGCCCCCAAAAATGGGACGACCCCCAGACTCCGTGCCAAGTTATGTCCTCCCCATGTATAAAATCAAAGTTGCGCCCCTGCTCAATACTTTATCTATGTGAATAATGACAATACTGTTTTTATGAAGAAGTTAATCTTAGTACAAATCAGTTGAATTAATTCAGGCCATAATGACGCTGAATACCGTTGTTGTGATACTGTGTTCCATGATGACGCTGAATACCAATGTTGTGATACTGTGTTCCATAATGACGCTGAATACCGTTGTTGTGATACTGTGTTCCATGATGCAGAATGTGCATGATAAACTTTGATGCTTTGTATATGTTTTGGGTTGCTTGTTCTTTTTGCTTTGCTTTAGTTTTGAACAGACTGGGATCTCTATTCAATCCGTATCGCAGAAGTTCAGCGTTGCAGTGTGATTGAAAATTTAAAGGCAATGTTCGCGCGTTAGCATTCACGGTATTCACTGCATATGTCGGCTCAATCGTAAATTACTTTTACATTTATTTATACATTTAAATTATTATACAAAATTCTTGCAACTAATAGAATGTTTTATATATGGGGGACACAACCATCCCAGCTCTGCAGATTTTGCTGCGAAGAGACAGAATCATTAGGTAATTTGTTTTGGTACTGTCTATATGTAGCTTGTTTTTGGTCGCAGGTTCAGGAATAGCTGAAGAATTGCAACATATACCTGGAGCTAACTCTGCAAATAGAACTGCTGGGTGATTTGAAAAGGCATAGTCAATCGATCAATAATATAATAATACTCTTAGCAAAAAATTGTAACTTTAATTTACAATCTGTAGAAACTGTGAGAATATAAAGATTCAGAACTTTTGTGAAACATCACAGCACAGTTGAAACATGTGGTGTTCAGAGATAGATGGAAGGGGTTGAGTGGAGCTGAAGTGTGGGACTTAAAATAACAAGATAACTCATGTAAAATATACTGTGTCCGTAAAATGTATACAGGTTCAAAACCTTTGTGAAACAGCACAATTGAAAAATATAGAAATCAATACTGGATGGTTTTCAGAGATCGATGGGAGGGGTTGAGTGTAGCTGAAAGATGGGACTAAAAACAAACAAAATATAACTATTGTAAAATATACTGTGTCAGTAAAATGTATATAGTATGTATAAGCTGGAAGTAGAAGCCTAAGTGTTGTTGTCCATTAGTTTACTCCATTTAGGGGATGGGGTGGTTAGGGTTAGGGGAAAATAGTAAAGACAAACACTTCAGCGATACAGATTCAACAGAGTCCTAGCTTGATTTCTGAAGACCTTGTGAAAACTACAGCTGAAGATATCGATGATGTTGGCAAAGATTATATGATGATGATAATGTTGGTGAGAGGAAGATGCTTCTTATTAGGCATGTATGCATGTGGATGAAAACGGAGAAGGAGTGTACTGGTCAAGCTACAAGATTTGTGCTTTTGTAATTAAGTGAAATACATTGTATTTATTGCCATGAAAAACATGATTTTGAAGGGTTGTCGATGTAAAAGTTTAGATGTTAATAAAAGCCTTTATTTTTAATAACTTTTCTCAGTTAATTACTGATTTTCAGACACATTGGTGATACGGTAAATCAGAACTGAGATGGCTAAGACAATTCATTTCAAAGAGGCAGATGCACTTTTTGATATTGCTGGGTTTGTAAAACACACATGTTTTTCTGTGCAGTAAGTGATGTGAAAATGACAGCTGCTGAAGATAAGTCTCTCTTCCTCTCCCTCTTTTGTTCTCTCTCACCCACCGTCATCTCACCCTCTTTCTCTTTGATCTCTCTTCCTCCATTTCTCTCGCCTTCTCCCTCTCGTTCTCTCATTATTTCCTGTCTGCTCTTAGCTATTCCTTCTCTGTTCACTCCACTGCTTGCCCCATGATTCTGCATGTGCTCAGTACTTGAGGCCGCCCTCTGTGAGCACTGCTTAGTGGTGGATGGGAGAATAATGCATACAAATTGCCTCTGTCAGCCCAAACATTGCTGAAGTTCCAGAGCACCCATCATCTCTATGCTTGTTGTTTATTTGTTTGTTTATTTGTATCCCCATTAGCTTTTGCAGAAGCAGCAGCAACTCTTCCTGTGGTCTTGTGTGTGCGTGAGAAACCTGTTCCTTCTGCCATAACCAGGTCAGCTCTGCACTTTCTCCTGGAGCATCTCACAGTAGGTGGAGACCACACAAATTCTGACAGACAGTACTGCAGCACTGGCCCAGATAGTATAGATACTTTAGGGTGTGTTCGGAGGCGCACACTTGTCACCTTTATTTGGTTTGTTCACATATGACATCAACATGTTAACACACATGTTAAGAATTTCCAGGCGAAGTCTCTTCCCTCTTAGTTACTCCACACACACTCATGCACACCCACATGCACCTACCCACACTCACACACACCCACACACACACTTTTCACAAAAGGTGGTGTAAAACAGAGGTGTTTAAATGATCTCTCAGCGAGAGGCCGGCAGATTGCCTTCGCTGAAAGGCAAATGACAAAGTCATGATAAAGCGTCTGAACAGTAAAAACGCTTGTCAGAGGGGTGTCGTCGCTCAGCCCCCCTCCTCCCCTCTCCCTCCCTGGGCGTGTGCGCAAGGTTGGGGAGTAACGGATTACATGTAACTAGAGATTCAACCTTTCTGTTGCTGGCCCAACCACTAGGCTACCACTAGGTTGCTGGCTCCTAACCACTAGGCTACCACTAGGTTGCTGGCTTCTAACCACTAGGCTACCACTAGGTTGCTGGCTTCTAACCACTAGGCTACCACTAGGTTGCTGGCTTCTAACCACTAGGCTACCACTAGGTTGCTGGCTTCTAACCACTAGGCTACCACTAGGTTGCTGGCTTCTAACCACTAGGCTACCACTAGGTTGCTGGCCCAACCACTAGGCTACCACTAGGTTGCTGGCCCAACCACTAGGCTGCTGGCTTCTAACCACTAGGCTACATGCCACCCCAATTGTGTGACTGCTGTCGGCATCCAAAGATTATCCAACGCATGGATGTAAGGATGACAGCAGTGGTGTAGTCTACGACGATACGGATATCACTTATTATTTATATCTACATACTGTAACGCATTGATGTGAATCACACTGCTGCTCTCTCATTTAGCTATTTGCGCCCTACGGATTGTGTTTGTTGTGGATGGCTGTTCACAAATCTAAACGTATATTTGACCCCAATAATGGTATCATGACACTAGGCGAGACCCAAATGCAGACACAGGAGGCAGATGGTTGGAGTTTAAGATGTTTAATGAATCCAAAAGGAATAGGCAAGAGAATGGTCGTGGACAGGCAAAAGGTCATAACCAGATCAGAGTCCAGGAGGTACAGAGTGGCAGGCAGGCTCGAGGTCAGGGCAGGCTAAAGGTCAGGGCAGGCAGAATGGTCAGGCCGGCAGGTACAGAGTCCAGAACAGGCAAGGGTCAAAATTGGGAGGACTAGAAGAAGGCTGGCAGGTACAGAGTCCAGAACAGGCAAGGGTCAAAATTGGGAGGACTAGAAGAAGGCGAAAAGTCAAAGCAGGAAAACTTGAAAAACCGCTGGTAGGCTTGGACATACAAGACAAACTGGCACAGAGAGACAGGAAACACAGGGATAAATACACTGGGGAGAACAAGCGACACCTGTAGGGGGTGGAGACAATAACGAGGACAGGTGAAACAGATCAGTGAAATGGTTGAATTCAAGAAGTTTAAGCTGCCTATCAAGCATTGTTTTTACAGCTGCATAGTGCGGACCCAAGCCTATGGAATAAAAATGCGGCTTTTATTGCTCATTCTAATTCAAACGGATAAAAAATGATATATATATATATAATCCATTGATTCTTGAAGAATATAACTTGTAAATGCCTGAACAATTTATAAATGTTCAACTGTCACACTCCACGAGAACCCAAAATATAAACTTGTTTTTCTCCAATGTTTGTAAACATTGTAAATGTAAACAAACCCTGTATAGCCTCATAATATGGTTAAAACAATCATTTTGATATCATGGATGGTCAGTCCTTGCACCCATAGCTCTGTCTATTAATCTGAGTGGTTACCTTTCTCCAGGCCCATCCCTCAGCTTTTTACCAAAACAGAGGTGGGGCGACCATTTTGTTATTGTTTCATCTGTGGATTTGTCCTTTAAACAGCTGCATATTATCAAGATATCAAAGTGTCACCAATAAAAAGGTAAACAATAGGCCTATAGCAATGCAGCATATGGCATTCATTTTTCACATTTAAATATCAAAAATAAATATCATTTAAATCAATGTGCCCAATCGGTCCTCCATGACAACAAAATCATAAACAACAGAGTAGGGCTGGCTAATTAGTCCTCAGTTTTGGGGTTATGCTCAGGTAAAACAATTTGGCTAATCTACACATACTTATTTCTAAATCCTGTTCTTGAAGATCAAGGGGTGTAACATTTATTGGAATGACTGGAATTCTGAAAGACTTTGGTTTTTAATGTAAAGATATAAATTAACAGTATTATTATTTGTAGTAGAAAGCAATGGGTTAGAAGAGGCCTACATAACCAACCCATAAAGTACAATTTTAAAGTTCATATATGGTCAGCTATGTAAACTTTAACATTGATTTATCCTGCAATAGATGTCGTTCAATTGGTAACATACATTTTTGTCTTCTTCCAATGCCTCTTAAGGGGAAAGTAATCTAAAAGTAACGAAATGTAATCAGATTACGTTCCTGAGTTTGGGGAATGCAAAAGTTACGTTACTGATCACAATTTTGGACAGGTAACTAGTAACTGTAACAGATTACATTTAGAAAGTAACCTACACAACCCTGTCTGTGTGTGTGTGTCTCTGAATGATGAGGAGAGATGTGGGCCTGCCCGCATGACAGCAGCCTGAGATTTATGTCCTGACGTATCGGAACAGACTTAACAATGGCAGGATTACATTTCTCTGACAGATACGTTACACCTGGACCATGGCAGGGTGGGTGGTGAGGTAGTTAGGGGAAAAGGTGGAAGCAAGGAATGTAGGATGGCATAGAGTAAGCCACTGAAGTATGAAATTATAGAAAATTGTATTGGTCGTGTACACAGTTTAGCAGGTGTTATGGCGGGTGCAGCGAAATGCTTCTGTTCCTAGTTCCTATCAATCAATGCAGTAAATGTCAACAAGCACACAATAATCCAAAATATTTACAATTATTTACAAAAATGTGTACAGCAGTAGATATATAAATAGTATGTAAACATTATTAAAGTGTCCTGTGTTCAATGACTATGTACAGTGCCTTGCGAAAGTATTCGGCCCCCTTGAACTTTGCAACCTTTTGCCACATTTCAGGCTTCAAACATAAAGATATAAAACTGTATTTTTTTGTGAAGAATCAACAACAAGTGGGACACAATCATGAAGTGGAACGACATTTATTGGATATTTCAAACTTTTTTAACAAATCAAAAACTGAAAAATTGGGCGTGCAAAATTATTCAGCCCCTTTACTTTCAGTGCAGCAAACTCTCTCCAGAAGTTCAGTGAGGATCTCTGAATGATCAGCTGTAATCGCAGCAAAAGGTGGCGCTACAAAGTATTAACTTAAGGGGGCTGAATAATTTTGCACGCCCAATTTTTCAGTTTTTGATTTGTTAAAAAAGTTTGAAATATCCAATAAATGTCGTTCCACTTCATGATTGTGTCCCACTTGTTGTTGATTCTTCACAAAAAAATACAGTTTTATATCTTTATATTTGAAGCCTGAAATGTGGCAAAAGGTCGCAAAGTTCAAGGGGGCCGAATACTTTCGCAAGGCACTGTACATAGGTGTCACGCCCTGACCATAGTAAACTGTTTATTCTCTGTGTTGGTTGGGGCGTAATAGTGACTTGGCTGGGTCATCTAGGTGTTTTGTATTTCTATGGTGGCCTGATATGGTTCCCAATCAGAGGCAAGTGTTTATCGTTGTCTCTGATTGGGGATCTTATTTAGGTAGCCATTTCCTCATTTGTTAGTTGTGGGATCTGTTTGTTTGTTTGTTTGTTTGTTCGTTTGTGCTTGTTTGTTTGTTCGATTGTGCTTGTTTGTTTGTTCGTTTGTGCTTGTTTGTTTGTTTGTTTGTGCTTGTTTGTTTGTTCGTTTGTGCTTGTTTGTTTGTTCGTTTGTGCTTGTTTGTTCGTTTGTGCTTGTTTGTTTTTTGTTTTTGAGTTTCGGTTTATTAAAAATATGGGGAACTCTACTCACGCTGCGCCTTGGTCTACTAATTACGACAATAGGGCAGCAGTCCCTAAGGTGCAGGGTTGTGTACCTACAGTACCTGTTGGTAGCCAGATGGTGACGATGACTGATGGGCAGAGTAGGGTACTGGGCAGAGGGTAGGGTACTGGGCGGAGGCTGTCTAGTGGTGGCTGATAACAACTTCTATCACCAGGCCATCAGACTGTTAATCAGTCTCTCTGTCCCAGCTTTGATGCAGCTCTACTGTCTCCGCCTTCTAGATGGAAGTGGGTTACACAGGCTGCTGTCGGATCTGACAATTAATCTCGATTAATGAACAGTCTTCTCCAATAAAACTGAAGGACCTCTGCGTAACTCCGGACCCTGATTTCTCTTTTAACAAACATATAACATATTTCAACAGCAGCCTTTTTCCATCTTTGTAACAATGCTCAAATCGGAAATGTTTTTTTTTTTTTTTTGTCCAAAAATACTTTTGTTACTTCAAGATTAGACTTCTGCACTGTTCTACTCTCCGGCTACTCGGATAAAGCACTAAATCAACTTCAGCTAGTGCTAAATATGTCTGCTAGAATCTTGACTAGAACCAAACAATTCAATCTTATTACTCCAAGGGTTTACTGCTAACCTACTGCCGTACATACCAACACATACGCTACGGTCAAAAGACGCAGGCCTCCGTATTGTTCCTAGAATTTCTAAGCAAACAGCTGGAGGCAGGGCTTTCTCCTACAGAGCTACATTTTTCATAGAATAGTCTGCCGATCTATTTGAGATATGCTGACTCAACCTTTAATTCTTTACTGGAGACTCATCTTTTCAGCAGGTCCTTTGATTGAATGTAGTTTGGCCCAGGAGTGCGAATGTGAACGCCAAGGAACTGGAGTGAAGAACCACCCTTGCAGTCTCTGCCTGGTTGGCTCACCTCTCTCCACTGGGATTCTCTGCATCTGACCCTATTACGGGGGCCGAGTCACTGGCTTACTTGTGCTCTTCCATGCTGTCCCTAGGAGGAGTGCATCATGCTATACTCAGTTATTTCCTGTCCTCAGGCTCATGCGGTAGGGAAAACATTTGTGGGGTATACTCGGCCTTGTCTCAGGCAATAAGATAGTGGTCTGTTGATATCCCTTTGGTGGTGTGGGCACTGTGTTTTGGCAAAGTGGGTGAGGTTACAGTGCATTTAGATATTTTGCACATTTTGTTACGTTACAGCCTTATTCTAAAATGTATTAAATTGTTTGTTTCCCTCATCGACCTACACACAATATCTAATAATGACAAAGCATAAACAGGTTTTTAGAAATGTTTGCAAATGAATTAAAAAAATAGAAACATCACATTTACATAAGTATTCAGACCCTTTACTCAGTACTTTTTTGAAGCCCCTTTGACAGTGATTACACCCTTAAGTCTTCTTGGGTATGATGCTACAAGCTTGGCACACCTGTATTTGGGGAGTTTCTAATGCAGATCCTCAAGCTCTGTCAGATTGGATGAGGAGTGTTGCTGCACAGCTATTTTCAGGTTTCTCCAGATATGTTCGATTGGGTTCAGGTCTGGGCTCCTGCTGGGCCACTCAAGGATAATCTGAGACTTGTCATGAAGACACTCCTGCTTTGTCTTGGCTGTGTGCTTAGGGTTGTTTTTCTGTTGTAAGGTGAACCTTCGACCCGCTCTGGAGCAGGTTTTCATCAAAAATCTCTCTGTAATTTCTTCTGTTCATCTTTCCCTCGATCCTAACTAGTTTCCCAGTCCCTGCCACTGAAAAACATCCCCACAGGATGATGCTGCCACCAGCATGCTTCACTGTAGGGATGGTGCCAGTTTTCCTCCAGACATGACGCTTAGCTTTCAGGCCAAAGAGTTCAATCTTTGTTTCATCAGACCAGAGTATCTTGTTTCTCATGTTCTGAAAGTCCTTCAGGTGCCTTTTGGCAAACTCCAAGCGGGCTGTGATGTGCATTTTACTGAGGAGTGGCTTCCGACTGGCCACTCTACAATAAAGGTCTGATTGGTGGAGTGCTACAGAGATGGTTGTTATTACATACAGCCAGGAAGAACTATTGTATATCAGAGAGATATCAACTCACCAGCACAACCAGCACTACGACCCGGAATACAACTTTCCCAAAGCGTATCCTTTGTCTGCACCTCCCAGGGCATTTGATCTGATTCCAGAGGCAGACCCAAAACAACACTGTCGGAGGAGAGAGGGCCAGAGCGGTCTTCTAGTGAGGCTTCGTATGCACGCACACCACCCACTGCTTCTGAGTATATTACTCACTAATGTCCAGTCCCTAGTTAATAACAAAGTCGACTAAATTAGGGCAAGAGTTGCTTTCCAAAGAGATATTTGGGATTGTAACATGGCTTGCTGGGGACATGCTGTCGGAGTCCGTACAGCCAAAGGGATTTTCAGTGCAATGCGCCGACAGGAACAAACATCTCTCTGGTAAAAGAAGGGCGGGTTGTGTGTTTTATGATTAACGACTCATGGTGTAATTGTAACACACAAGAACTCAAGTCCTTTTGTTCACCTGACCTAGAAGTCCTCACAATCAAATGCTGACCGTATTATCTGTCAAGAGAACTCTCCTCTGTTATCGTCACAGCCATGTATATCCCCCCGCAAGAGGATACATCAAGGAACTTCACTGGACTTTATGCAAACTGGAAACCATATATCCTGAGGCTGCATTTATTGTAGCTGGGGATTTTAACAAAGCTAATAGGAGAACAAGGCTACCTAAATTCTATGAGAATATTGATTGCAGTACACGAGCGAGTAACAAACTCGACCACTACTACTCTAACTTTCCGCGATGCATACAAGGCCCTCCCCCACCCTCCTTTTGTCAAATCTCTCCATCTTGTTGCTCCCCTCCTATAGACAGAAATTAAAACAGGAAGCTTGCGTGCTTAGGACGATCCAACGCTGGTCTGACCAATCGGATTCCACGCTTCAAGATTGCTTCGATCACGTGGACTGGGATATGTTCCGGGTAGCCTCAGACAATAACATTGACGTATTTGCTGACTCGGTGAGCGAGTTTATAAGAAAGTGTATAGGAGATGTTGTACCCAATGTGACTATTAAAATCTTCCCTAACCAGAAACCGTGGATTGATGGCAGCATTCGCGCAAAACTAAAAGCACACACCACCGCATTTAATCATGGCAAGGAGACTGGAAACATGGCCGAATATAAACAGTGTAGTTATTCCCTCGGTAAGGCAATCAAACAATGGCTCAAACATGAGGCATTATGTGTCAGAGTCTACAGACAATCACGGATTACAAAAAGAAAACCAGCCCCGTCGCGGACATTGGTGTCTTTCTCCAAGACAAATTAAACAACTTCTTTGCGTGTGTCATGACTGTCCTGACCAGGTCAGGTTACAGGAGACCACAACCCTACATATTATCTCTCAACCCCAACAGAGGAGGAGAGAGATCTGAAGATGTGGGGGCCACAGACAAATTCCTTTGTCCTGTTACTATGGAGAACCAGCCTCAGAACATTAAACATGAAATAAAGGGACTTTGGAACAATGGTTTCCGTCAGCCTATAATGGTGGTCATGACGATAGATGGAATATGAAAATGTATGTAATTTTGTTTTGTTATTAATAACCAGTTGCCTCTACCTCTGCCTCTATCTCGTTCTGAACGTCGTATAGCCCGTGAATCTGCACGGACCCGGGTCTCACCAATGAATTCGTACCGCTAAAATGATGATAAAATATACACATAGACAAAACACATTATAGGCTATTGATTAGAACTTAGTATAACGGGCCAACACACTATGGCTGGTGTTACCCAAAATGGGGATTTAAAAGAGAGAGAAAAAAAGAAAGTACACAAGAGAAATATACATTTGGGTGAATTTGTCAGCTATGCTATTCTAACCCTAACCTTGCCCCAAACTGTCGCTCTTATGGGTCAGAATATAATGATGTCATTATGTGGGGATGATCTCAGAGGATTCTCTGCGTGGACCGTCAGCTGTTCAATGACAAACTACTCCGGCGCACCTCTCTGACCGTCCTCCCGGTGTCAGTGTCCTTTTGTCTTAGGAGTCTGTTTCCCCACCCTTTGCTCTGGAAGGGGTCTTCTGAGGATAGACAGCTCTGTAGCTCAGAGCTCACAGCATAGGAATGAAACCCTTTAGATACCACGATTCGATGAGAGATGGAGGCTAGGTAGTTCGACTTGAATTCACCCGCTTAGACACAGCTACTCATCCGTAGCTTGGGTAGAAAAGGATTTCTTTGTCCTCAAACTTGCTTTGCGTTCTGGGTTCGTTGACTTTTTAGACCTTGCTGCAGCTGGGGTCACGTAGTCCTCTTGTAAATTCTATACTCACAGGTTTTATACCCTTGAGTCAGAAGTGACCGCCTTTAGGGCAATTCTCTGGGCGTACCAAGTTAATGAGGCAAGGTCTAGATTTTCTTCAAATCCAATTTTAGACAACTAACTTAACATTTCATCTTCCCCAAAACATTCTCTTTGATTTGGATATTTTCCATTCAACGTACCATGTATAAACATCAAACATCTACTAGGAAAACTCTTCACGTTACAATGTTTTCGTAATAACATCATCTGTTAACCTTTAATTAGCGGCTGTTGTAAAATCGATATTCTGATATTCTTTGAGTTAATTTGGGAAATAGAAACTCAATAAAAACTAGTTTTCCCATGGAGCCCCAGGTTAATGAGTTAACAGGTTAATGAGTTAATAATTGCTTGATTCAGTTAATCACGAAATTATAAACTTTAATCATTCGATGAACAACAGTAGTCACATTAACTAATACAACGTCACGACACGTGCTTTGAGGACAATGCAGTGCCACATCCACGGCCCGCTACAAAGACTGTAGGCTCTCCTTCTCTGTGGTCGACGTGAGCAAAACATTTAAAAGTGTTAACCTTTGCAAGGCTGCCCGCCCAAATGACATCCCTAGCCGCGTCCTCAGAGCATGCGCGGACCAGCTGGCTGGTGTGTTTACGGACATATTCAATAAATCCCAGTCTGCTGTCCACACATGCTTCAATATGGCCACCATTGTTCCTGTTCCCAAGAAAGCTAAGGTAACTGAACTAAATGACTATCGCCCGGTAGCACTCACTTCTGTCATCATGAAGTGCTTTGAGAGACTAGTCAAGGATCATATCACCTCCACCCTACCTGTCACCCCAAACCCATGCCAATTTGCTTATCGCCCCAATAGGTCCACAGACGATGCAATCGCCATCACACTGCCCTATCCCATCTGGACAAGAGGAATACCTACAGTTGAAGTCCGAAGTTTACATATACCTTAGCCAAATACATCTAAACTCAATTTTCACAATTCCTGCCATTTAATCCTAGTAAAAACTCCCTATCTTAGGTCCGTTAGGATAACCACTATTTTAAGAATGTGAAATGTCAGAATAATAGAAGAGAGAATGATTTATTTCAGCTTTTATTTGTTTCATCACATTCTCAGTGGGTTAGAAGTTTACGTACACGCCATTGGTATTGGTAGCATTGCTTTTAAATTGTTTAGCTTGGGTCAAATATTTTGGGAAGCCTTCCACAAGCTTACCACAATAAGTTGGGTGAATTTGGCCCATTCCTCCTGACAGAGCTTGTGTAACTGAATTAGGTTTGTAGGCCTCCTTGCTCGCACACGCCTTTTCAGTTCAGGCCGTACATTTTCTATAGGATTGAGGTCAGGGCTTTGTGATGGCCACTCCAATACCTTGACTATGTTGTCCTTAAGCCATTTTGCCATTACTTTGGAAGTATGCTTGGGGTCATTGTCCATTTGGAAGGCCCATTTGCGACCAAGCTTTAAATTCCTGACTGATATCTTGAGATGTTGCTTCACATAATTTTCCTACCTCATTATGCCATCTATTTTGTGAAGTGCACCAGTCCCTCTTGCAGCAAAGCACCCTCACAACATGATGCTGCCACCCCCGTGCTTCACAGTTTGGATGGTGTTCTTCGGCTTGCAAGCCTCCAACCGTTTTCCTCCAAACATAACGATGGTCATTATGGCCAAACAGTTCTATTTTTGTTACATCAGACCAGAGGACATTTCTCCAAAAAGTACGATCTTTGTCCAGTTGCAAACCGTAGTCTGGCTTTTTTTATGGTGGTTTTGGAACAGTGGCTTCTTCCTTGCTGAGTGGCCTTTCAGGTTATGTTGATATAGGACTCGTTTTACTGTGGATACAGATACTTTTGTACCTCTTTCCTGCAGCATCTTCACAAGGTCCTTTGCTGTTGTTCTGGGATTGATTCGCACTTTTCGCACCAAAGTACGTTTATCTCTAGGAGATTGAACGCGTCTTCTTCCTGAGCGTTATGATGGCTGCGTGGTTCCATGGTGTTTACACTTGCGTATTATTGTTTGTACAGATGAACGTGGTACCTTCAATCATGAACCAGACTTGTGGAGGTCCACAGTTTTTTTCTGAGGCCTTGGCTGATTTATTTTGATTTTCCCATGATGTCAAGCAGAGAGGTACTGAGTTTGAAGGTAGGCCTTGAAATACATCCACAGGTACACTTCCAATTGACTCAAATTATGTCAGTTAGCCTATCAGAAGCTTCTAAAGCATGCCATCATTTTACGGGAATTTTCCAAGCTGTTTACAGGCACAGTCAACTTAGTGTATGTAAACGTCTGACCCACTGGAATTGTGATACAGTGAATTATAAGTGAAATAATCTGTATGTAAACAATTGTTGGACAAAGTAGATATCCTAACCGACTTGCCAAAACTATAGTTTGTTATTAAGATATTTGTGGAGTGATTGAAAAATGTGTTTTAATGACTCCAACCTAAGTGTTTGTAAACTTCCGAATTCAACTGTATGTAAGAATGCTGTTGATTGACTACAGCTCATTATTCAACACCATAGTACCCTCTAAACTCATCGTTAAGCTTGAAACCCTGGGTCTCAACCCCGCCCTGTGCAACTTGGTCCTGGACTTCCTGACAGGCCGCCCCCAGGTGGTGAAGGTAGGAAACAACATCTCCACTCTACTGATATTCAACACTGGGGCCCCACAAGGGTGTGTTCTCATCCCTCTCCTGTTCTCCCTGTTCACCCACGACTGCGTGGCCATGCACGCCTCCAACTCAATCATCATGTTTGCAGACAACAGTACAGTGGTAGGCTTGATTACCAACAACGACGAGACGGCCTGCAGAGATGAGGTGAGGGCCCTCGGAGTGTGGTGTCAGGAAAATAACCTCTCACTCAATGTCAGCAAAACAAAATATATGATTGTGTACTTCAAGAAACAGCAAAGGGAGCACCCCCCTATCCACATCGACAGGACAGCAGTGGAGAAGGTGAAAAGTTCTTACATTTCTTCGGTGTACATATCACAGAAGATCTGAAATGGTCCTCGTACACAGACAGTGTGGTGAAGAAGGCGCAAAAGCGTCTCTTCAACCTCAGGAGGCTGAAAAAATGTGGCTTGTCACCGAAAGTCCTCACTAACTAACTTTACAGGTGCACAATTGAGAGCATCCTGTCGGGCTGTATCACCGCCTGGTACGGCAACTGCACCGCCCACAACCGCAGGGCTCTCCAGATGGTGGTGCAAAACGCATCACCGGGGGCAAACTGCATGCCCTCCAGGACACCTACAACACCTGATGTCACAGGAAGGCAAAAAAGATCAAGGACAATAACCACCCGAGCCACTAGCCGTTCACCCCGTTTCCATCCAGAAGGCGGGATCAGTTCAGGTGCATCATTGTTGGGACAGAGATTGAAAAACACATATTGTTAAACAGCCACCACTAGCACAGAGAGGCGGCTGCCTACCTACAGATTTGATATCATTGGCCACTTTAATAAATGGAACGCTAGTCACTTTAATAATGTCACTGTAAGAATGTTTACATACATCACATTATTCTTCTCATATGTATATACTGTATATCTGTATATACTGTATATCCTTCACTATCTATTATTTACGATCTATTCCATCTTAGCCGCTCTGTCACTTTTCATCCATATATTCCTGACTGTTTGGGGCAGCAGGTAGCCTAGTGGTTAGAGCGTTGGGCCAGTAACCGAAAGGTTGCTAAATCGAATCCCGGTCCTAACAAGGTCAAAATCTAAGGCAATCTAAGGCACTGTTCCTAGGCCGTGATTGTAAATAAGAATTTGTTCTTAACTGACATGCCTAGTTAATTAAGATGTTTCTACTTATATATTATCATCCCATTCCTTTACTAGATTGTGTGTATTAGGTTTTGTTATGGAATTTGTTAGATATTACCTATTAGATACTGCTGCACTGTCAGATTTGGAAGCATTTTGCTCCACTTGCAATAACATCTGCTAACCATGTGTTTGTGACCAATAAAATTTGATTTGATTCTCCCATCTCCACAGAGAAACTCTGGAGCTCTGTCAGAGTGACCATCTGGTTCTTAGTCACCTCCCTGACCAAGGCCCTTCTCCCTTGATTGATGAGTTTGGCCGGGCTGCCAGCTCGGGCAGTGTGCAGTGTGCAGTGGAATTTGCGTCGTCATTGAATCTTTTGGGGCGTTATGCAAATTGTAGTGTGTCTAGGGTGTCAGTTAAGACGGTGATATGGTCTTTAACTATCCTCTCAAAACACTTCATGATTACAGAAGCAAATGCTATGGGCGAAAATCATTAATTTCAGTTGCTTTTACTTTCTTAGGTACAGCAACATTGGTGGATATCTGAAGCAATTGGGGACAACAGACTGGGACAGTGATAGATTGAGTATGTCCGTAAACACTCCAGCCAGCTGATTTGCGCATGCTCTGAGGACGTGGCTTGGGATGCCGTCTGAGTGGCACCATTTTATACGGTCTGCATTTGATGGTGAGGTAGTCCAGACCGGGAGAACAAAATTAGTTATTTTTTGTTCCTGTCCACGCAATGAATGTTAAACAGAGTATGTTACAATCGCTTATGTCTCTCTGGAAGGAGATTCTTAATCTGAGCTCGCCTACTTTATTGTCCAGGGACTGAACATTACCCAGTAATATACTTGGAATGGTTTGTTCGTTGCCTGAGTCTGACTAGGACCAACCCCTCTTCTCCGACGGCAACGTTTTGGAATATCACCCAGTATGAATGGGGCTGCCACGGGCAATTCAAACAAACCATCCAGGTCCAGCAAATCCCATTTCTGGTCAAGTATGTCGCAGTATATGTTTTTTCAGACTTACCATTCTCACCACCACTTTTTATTTTGTTTACCCTAAATCAGTATTCTTCACTTATTTTCCTGGAGGGCCACAGGGCTAGGATTAGGGTGAGGATTGTGGTTAAGGTTAGGTTAAGGTGGTGGTTAAGGTTAGTTTCAGGTGGTGGTTAAGGTTAGGTTAAGGTGGTGGTTAAGGGTTAGGGTTGTGGTTTAGGCTAGGAATAGGGTTGAACCGGGATGTGGACATGAAGCTATGATTAGGGTTGTTGTTGAGGCTATGGTAAGGGTTGAATTGGGATGTGGACATGAAGCTAGGGTTATGTTTCAGGGTTAGGGTTGTGGTTGAGGGTTGAACCGGGTTGTGGACATGAAGCTAGGATTAGGGTTAGGACAAGGACTGAACTTGGCCCATAACCTGTTTTTGCATCGACACAGAGTGCTTCCACCACTTAAAGTAGTCATCTGGATGAGGATTCCTATTGGTTGGGAACAATCAGCCAATCATCAGAGCATTGTCTTCTTCAAATTGGGTAAAATGGTTTGTAAATGGCTTTAAGCTATATCACCGCCATCTAGTGGTCACAATAAAGGACTGACACTCAAGATTTGGTTCAGGACTCCAACACTGCTGTTGGATGTAAATTACCAATATTAGCTTTACACTTACTAATTTAATGGCACAGATGCAAAGTTGATAACTCTTTCCATCTCTATGGGTTAGGCTTATGACTTTACTGTTTTCTCTATGCCACTAACCAGACTAATTGGGGCGTACAGACCCAGTGATGCCTCTTTTCACAGTTCAGTTATGAATAATTGAGCCGCTAGCACTGTTCTGTCTGGTGCTTATTTGGCTTTGCTGTCTGTTTTCACCCTGTTTCTTTAGCAGAGGCACAGTACGTTTGCAGCACTCTGGTACATTTCCAGCACATAATTAAGACCCAACACGGTCAGGCAGACATGAATGCCACACACAAACACCAGTGGCAGTCAGTGCCGTTTAAGATTAGGAAGCATTCTTTTCTTTTTCATGAGCATAACCTTATTTCTATTACAGCATATTGGAATACTCTCATTCATATTCTATTCACCAATTTCAATGTAATAACAATAGGTTTAGGCTTCTCCATGATAGCCTGAACCTATCGAGAGTTTCAAGTTCCTTGGTGCCCACATCAAAAACAAACTATCATGCCCAAACATGCCAATAAAGTCTTAAAGAGGGCACGACAATGCCTATTCCCCCTCAGGAGACTGAAAATATTTGACATGGGTCCCCAGATCCTCAAAAAGTTATACAACTGCACCATTGAGAGCATCCTGACCGGTTGCATCACCGCCTGGTATGGCAACTGCTCGGCATCCGACGGCAAGGCGCTACAGAGGGTAGTGTGTAAGGCCCAGTAAATTACTGGGGCCAAGCTTCCTGCCATCTAGGAACTATATATTAGGCGGTGTCAGAGGAAGGCCCAAAAAATTGTCAAAGACTCCAGTCACCCAAGTCATAGACTGTTTTCTCTGCTACCGCATGGCAAGCGGGACCAGAGCGTCAAGTCTAGGTCCAAAAGGCTCCTTAACAGCTTCTACCCCCAAGCCATAAGACTGCTGAACAGTTCATCAAATGGCTACCTGGACTATTTACATTGACCCTCCCCCCCTTTGTTTTTACACTGCTGCTACTCGCTGTTTATTATCTATAGATAGTCACTTTACCCCTACCTAATGTATAAATTATCCCGATTAACCTGTACCCCCGCACATTGACTCGATACCGGTACCCCCTGTATATAGCCACGTTATTGATATTTTATTGTGTTACTTTTTACTTTTGTTTATTTAGTAAATATTTTCTTAACTCTATTTGTTGAATGGCATTGTTGGTTAAACAACTTCTTCGGGATTGGTGTCCCTTCCACAGGACTGTCACGCCCTGACCTCAGTTATCTTTGTTTTCTTTATTATTTTGGTTAGGTCAGGGTGTGACGAGGGTGGTATGTGTGATTTTGTCTGGTCTAGGTTTTTTTGTATATCTATGGGGTTTTGCTATTGTCTAGGTAAATGTAAATGGTGGCCTGAATTGGTTCCCAATCAGAGACAGCTGTTTATCATTGTCTCTGATTGGGGATCCTTTTTAGGTTGCCATTTTCCATTTTGGTTTTGTGGGTTATTGTCTATGTGTAGTTGCATGTCAGCACTCGTGTTATAGCGCCACGTTCGTTTTGTTATTTTGTTTAGTATTCTTCATTTAAATAAAGAAGAATGTATTCATATCACGCTGTGCCTTGGTCTCTTCTTTATGACAAACGTGACAGGGACTGTTGAGCTAATGTAGGCTAAGGTAGGTTGAGGTTGTAAGTAACAATAACATTTCCCAGGACATAGACATATCTGATATTGTCAGAAAGCTTAAGTTCTTGTTAATCTAACTGCACTGCCCAATTTACAGTAGAGAGTGCATCATTTTGAACATGAGAAGTTATTAATAAACATATTAGGCACATTTGGGCAGTCTTGATAAAAAAATGTTTTTTACAGAAATGCAATGGTTCATTGGATCAGTCTCAAATGTTGCACTTGCACTACTGTCATCTAGTGGACAAGGCCACCTGGGCTGGAATAATACATTATGGCCTTTCTCTTGCATTTCAAAGATGATGGTACAAAAAATACAAAATATATATATTTTTTCTTTGTATTATCTTTTACCAGATCTAATGTGTTATATTCTACTACATTCCTTTCACATTTCCACAAAGTTAAAAGTGTATCCTTTCAAATGGTACCAAGAAAATGCATATCCTTGCTTCAGGGCCTGTGCTACAGGCAGTTAGATTTGGGTGTCATTTTAGGCAAAAATGGGGCATATTCTTAACAGCTTGTAAGTAAGCATTTCACTGTAAGGTCTACACTTGTTGTATTTGGCGCATGTGACAAATATAATTTGATTTGATTCTCAAATTTTCCTCATATCCATCATGAGGTTGCTACAACCTAGCCTATGAATTAAAATTTACAACGTAGGCGCACACAGGTTGAGATTCAAATTTGAGGTGACAGACAGTGTAATCATTAGTCTAGCAATTACAAACGAGAGTTTCTATTGGACAAATTTAGGTATGTTTATCCTCGTTTTGTTCCGTTAGCTTCCTTTTATGATACATTTTTCAAGAGAATTGACAGAATGAATACACTCCTGATCACGCAGAAACACAGTTCACCTTCATAGCAGTCACGTTGTATTCCTTCTCACATCTATGCGCTCTCCTCCTCTCACCTCTTCCCTTCACTTGTGTGACCAGGCAAAAAAAACTTTCCAAGCCAAACCGCTACTCACAGCCTACATCGTTGTCATCATATTAGCTAAAGTAATGTCATAGACAGCACAACTAACAGAACTAACGTATTAGTAAACCCGCTACAATCATGCAGTGTAAGCAGTTATACCGGCAGGTCCCGGTGACAATAAATTAGTTAAATCAAAAGTTCACCTTGACTTGGAAGAGTTCCGGTGTTGTGTTGGAAAGTCATAGCCAGCTAGTTAACATAGCATCCCTATGTTTGAGCAGGGTGTTTCTATAAGCTAAACTAGCTAGCTGCATTCTCTAGCTAAGTAAGTGAAAGTGAAAGTTTAAAAAAATGACGAAATCCCAATTTTTCTCTCTTGCTTTCCCTTCATTATGGAAGAAATAATTTGTTAACTGTTCAGCTGTTGTCTCTCTCTCTTTGAGTCAACTACTCACCACGTTTTATGCAGTGCTAGCTGTTTTCAGTACTAAATTAATTATCTGATCCTTTGATTGGGTGGACAAAATGTCAGTTCATGCTGCAAGTCCTCTGTTTCTTTTTCATAATTTCTGTGTAAGTCCATGGAAGGGGGTGAGAACCATGAGCCTCCTAGGTTTTATATTGAAGTCAATGTACCAGAGGTGGGACCAAGTCATTGTTTTACAAATCACAAGTAAGTCTCAAGTGTTAGCACTCAAGTCCCAAGTCAAGTCCAAAGTCAAGACAGGCAAGTCTGAGTCAAGTCTCAAGTCGCAAACTTTGAGTTTCAGGTCCTAAACAAGTCATAATGTGCTCTTCACCAAATGTAATACCGTTTCATATTTTTATCAAAAACTGGAGTATTCTTTCTTGTCTTCGTGAGTAATGGAAAGCAAGTGACTACCATGAGGGAAAAAGTGGGATCACAAAATGGCTGCTTGATGGACATCTGATATATTCTGCTCTCATTCACTCTCACAACAACATAGAAGCCTCATTATAACTTCTATTGATGGTTGACATCTAGTGTAACCCCTAGGCAGTGCAACATCATTCATATCTCAAGGGGATTTCATTGGGGACTCGGGTGAATACATACAAGCTCAGATTTCTGACTTCCTGTTTTGATTTCAACTCAGGATTTTGCCTGCCAATATGAGTTCTGTTATACTCACAGACATCATTCAAACAGTTTTAGAAACTTCAGAGGGTTTTCTATCCAATACTAATAATAATATGCAAATATTAGCAACTATGACTGAGGAGCAGGCCGTTTGATATGGGCACCTTTCATCCAAGCTACTCAATACTGCCCCTGCAGCCATAAGAAGTTAAAAGGTACGTCAAAACAACTGCTACTGAACTTCAAGTAGGCCTACAATTTGAACACTGGCCTGAATGTCTGAGAAAAAAATACAAATCCCAAAGATGGGAGATAAAACCTGAACATGGAGACTGTGTGTGTGTGTGTGTGTGTGTGTGTGTGTGTGTGTGTGTGTGTGTGTGTGTGTGTGTGTGTGTGTGTGTGTGTGTGTGTGTGTGTGTGTGTGTGTAATGCATAAACAGTTTAATCATTTTTTATCTTATCTCAGGGCCCTATGATGCATTGCATTGAGGCGTCTTGAGACTCCAGTCACTCAAGTTATAGACTGTTTTCTCTGCTACCACACGGCAAGCAGTACCGGAGCGCCAAGTCTAGGACCAAAAGCTCCTCAACATTCAGAAAATCGCCACCGGACAATTTACATTGACACCCCCCCCCCTCCCTTTTGTACACTGCTGCTACTCGCTGTTTGTTTGTTACCTATGCATAGTCACTTTGCCCCCACCTACATGTACAGATTACCTCAATAAGCCTGTACCCCCTCACAATGACTCGGAACCGGTGGCCCCTGTATATAGCCTGGTTATAGTGTTTCTTATTGTGTTACTTTTTATTATTACTTTTTATTTTAGTCTACTTGTTAAATCTTTTCTACTTCTTGAACTGCACTGTTGGTTAAGGGCTTGTAATTAAGCATTTCACAGTAATGTTTACACTTGTTGTATTCGGCTCATGTAACAAATAAAGTTTGATTTGATTTGTAAAATACCAAATTCGATAAAAGTCTGTCAGTCATTTGTGCACGACGCAGTATGATCCCACCATGGCTGAAGACATGCTCCACCGGAGCACTGGAGGCAGGCACTGCCAAGACCCTGATGGCCACTCGGGACAGTGAAAGAAGAGCCTTCATGTTTATTGCCCAGTACAAGAGGGCATTCTGTCCTTCGCATATGTCAAGGTAGTGACTTAGCTGCAGTGCTGGAGGGATCCCAACAGCTTTCTTCTGCATCTTACAGTATGATGCAAACAGCCCTT
The DNA here is from genome assembly GCF_045791955.1 of Oncorhynchus clarkii lewisi. Lineage (NCBI taxonomy): Eukaryota > Metazoa > Chordata > Actinopteri > Salmoniformes > Salmonidae > Oncorhynchus > Oncorhynchus clarkii. The sequence goes on from NC_092170.1 coordinate 30,934,233, forward strand.
CTCCTTGTCCAAGACTATGATCCTCTCGCCCAACCTTAACACAAACACACACTCTCTCTGTGAGTGGTTACAGTAGGCTAATGTATGTCGATGGTTTTAGGAACAGCAGTAGCATCAGGCAGGATTAAGGATACCAACTACCTAGCCAGTTGTAGCTCATTCTTGGGTGCAATGATCACGATCCCGCACTGACTGACTGTGTGGAGGCTCATTGATTTAATTTGCAAGTCATATGACTCGAGTCCACAACTCTGCTATGTACCCAGAAGTCAATGTACCCAGAGGTCAATTTTTCACAGTCATTTAACCAGGTAGGCTATTCGAGAACAAGTTCCAATTTGCAATTGCGACCTGGCCAAGATAAAGCAAAGCAGTTTGACACATACAACAACACAGAGTTACACATGGAATAAAAAAACATACAGTCAATAATACAGTTGAAAAAGTCTATATACAGTATGTGCAAATGAGGTAGGATAAGGAAGGTAAGGCAATAAATAGGCGATGGTGTTGAAGTAATTATAATATAGCAATTAAACAATGGAATGGTAGATGTGCAGAAGATGAATGTGCAAGTAGAGATACTGGGGTGCAAAGGAGCAAGAAAAATAAATAAATACAGTATGGGGATAAGGTAGTTGGATGGGCTATTTACAGATGGGATATGTACAGGTGCAGTGTGATCTGTGAGCTGCTCTGACAGCTGGTGCTTAAAGCTAGGGAGGGAGATATGAGTCTCCAGCTTCAGTGATTTTTGCAGATCGTTCCAGTCATTGGCAGCAGAGAACTGGAAGGAAAGGCGGCCAATAGAGGAATTGGCTTTGGGGGTGACCAGTGAGATACACCTGCTGGAGCGCGTGCTACGGGTGGGTGCTGCTATGGTGACCAGTGAGATGAGATAAGGCGAGGCTTTACATAGCAAAGACTTGTAGATGTTTGGCGACGAGTATGAAGCGAGGGCCAGCCAACGAGAGCGTACAAGTCGCAGTGGTGGGCAGAATATAGGGCTTTGCTGAAAAAACAGATGGCACTGTGATAGACTGCATCCAATTTGTTGAGTAGAGTGTTAGAGGCTATTTCATAATTGACATCGCCGAAGTCGAGGATCTGTAGGATGGTCAGTTTTACAAGGGTATGTTAGGCAGCATGAGTGAAGAATGCTTTGTTGCGAAATAGGAAGCCGATTCTAGATTTAATTTTGGATTGGAGGTGCTTAATGTGAGTCTGGAAGGAGAGTTTACAGTCTAACCAGACACCTAGGTATTTGTAGTTGTCCACATATTCAGAACCGTCCAGAGTAGTGATGTTGGACGGGCGGGCAGGTGTGGGCAGCGATCGGTTGAAGAGCAAGCATTTAGTTTTACTTGCATTTAAGAGCAGTTGGAGGCCACGGAAGGAGAGTTGTATGGCATTGAAGCTTGCCTGGAGGGTTGTTAACACAGTGTCCAAAGAAGGGCCAGAGGTATACAGAATGGTGTCGTCTGTGTAGAGGTGGATCAGAGAATCACCAGCAGCAAGAGTGACATCATTTATGTATACAGAGAAGAGAGTCGGTCCAAGAATTTAACCCTGTGGCACCCCCCAAAGAGACTGCCAGAGGTCCGGACAACAGGCCCTCCGATTTGACACACTGAACTCTATCAGAGAAGTAGTTGGTGAACCAGGCGGGGCAGTCATTTGAGAATCAAAGGCTGAGTCTGCCGATAAGAATATGGTGATTGACAGCAGAGTCGATGAATACGGCTGCACAGTAATGTCTCTTATCGATATCGGTTATGATATAGTTTAGGACCTTGAGCGTGGCTGAGGTGCACCCATGACCAGCTCTGAAACCAGATTGCATAGCGAAGGTACAGTGGGATTCGAAATGTTCGGTATTCTGTTTGTTAACTTGGCTTTCGAAGACCTTAGAAAGGCAGGGTAGGATAGATATAGCTCTGTAGCAGTTTGGGTCTAGAGTGTCTCCCCCTTTGAAGAGGGGGATGACCGTGGCAGCTTTCCAATCTTTGGGAATCTCAGACGATACGAAAGAAAGGTTGAACAGGCTAGTAATAGGGGTTGCAAGAATTTCGCCAGATCATTTTAGAAAGAGAGGGTCCAGATTGTCTAGCCCGGCTGATTTGTAGGGGTCCAGACTTTGCAGCTCTTTCTGAACATCAACTATCTGGATTTGGGTGAAGGAGAAAAGGGGGAGGCTTGGGCGAGTTGCTGTGGGGGGTGCAGGGCTGTTGATCGTGGTAAGGGTAGCCAGGTGGAAAACATGGCCAGCCGTAGAAAAATGCTTATTGAAATTCAAAATTATCACAGATTTTTCCGCGGTGACAGTGTTTCCTAGCCTCAGTGCAGTGGGCAGCTGGGAGGAGGTGCTCTTATTCTCCATGGAGAATAAGGTCCCAAGGTCCCAGACCTTTTTTGAGTTTGTGCTACAGGATGAAAACTTCTGTTTGAAAAAGCTAGCCTTAGCTTTCCTAACTTCCTGTGTACATTGGTTCCTAACTTCCCTGAAAAGTTGCATATCACGGGGGCTATTTGATGCTAATGCAGAACACCACAGGATGTTTTTGTGCAGGTCAAGGACAGTCAGGTCTGGAGAGAACCAAGGGTTTTTCTGTTCCTGGTTCTACATTTTTGGAATGAGGCGTGCTTATTTAAGATGGTGTGGAATGCACTTTTAAAGAATAACCAGGCATCCTCTACTGTCGGGATGAGGTCAATATCCTTCCAGGATACCCGGGCCAGGTTGATTAGAAAGGCCTGTTCGTTGAAGTGTTTTATGGAGCATTTGAAAGTGATGAGGGGTCATCGTTTGACCATAGACCCATTACGGATGCAGGCAATGAGGCAGTGATTGCTGAGATCTTGTTTGAAAACAGCAGAGGGGGATTTGGGGGGCAGGTTGTTTAGGATGATATCTATGATGGTGCCCGTGTTTACGGATTTGGGGTAGAACCTGGTGGGTTCATTGATCATTTGTGTGAGATTGAGGGCATCAAGCTTAGATTGTAGGAAGGCCGGGGTGTTAAGCATGTCCCAGTTTAGGTCACCTAGCAGCACGAGCTCTGAAGATAGATGGGGGGCAATCAATTCACATATGGTGTCCCGAGGGTGGTCTATAGCAAGCGGCAACAGTGAGAGACTTGTTTCCGGAAAGGTGGGTTTTTAAAAGTAGAATTTCAAATTGTTTGTGTACAGACCTGGATAGTAAGACATAACTCTGCAGGCTCTCTCTGCAGTAGATTGCAACATTTTTTAGCAGTTCTATCTTGTCGGAACATGTTATAGTTAGGGATGGAAATTTCAGGGTTTTTGGTGGTCTTCCTAAGCCATGATTCAGACATCCGGGTTGGCAGAGTGTGCGAAAGCAGTGAATAAAACAAACTTAGGGAGGAGGCTTCTGACTGGCTTCTGTTAACATGCATGAAACCAAGGCTTTTACGGTTACAGAAGTCAACAAATGAGAGCACCTAGGGAGCAGGAGTGGAGCTAGGCACTGCAGGGCCTGGATTAACTTCTACATCACCAGAAGAACAGATAAAATAAGGGTACGGCTAAAGGCTATCAGAACTGACTGTCTAGTTCGTTCAGAACAGAGAGTAAAAGGAGCAGGTTTCTGGGTGCGATAGAATAGATTTAATGCATAATGTACAGACAAAGGTATGGTAGGATGTGAGTACATTGGAGGTAAACCTAGGCATTGAGTAATGATGAGAGAGATATTGTCTCTAGAGACAATTAAACCAGGTGATGTCACCGAATATGTGGGAGGTGGAACTAAAGTGTTGGTTAAGACATATTGAGCAGGGCTAGAGGCTCTACAGTGAAATAAGACAATAATCACTAAACAGGACAGTAATGGACAAGGCATATTGATATTAGGTAGAGGCATGCGTAGCGGGGTGATCATAGGGCTCCAGTGAGTGGTTGGGCTGGCTGGAGACACGCCGATTTAGTCAGCTAGCAGGCCGGGGCTAGCAAGCTAGCAGAAGGGCCTTAGAGGGACTTTGTGACGGATGATAGCCTCCTCGTGCAGTTACGTTGATTAGACCAGTCGTGATGGATTAGTAGGGTTCCGAGTAGCAAAGCGGTCCAAGTCCAATTGGCAAAATAGGTATAGTGGCCCAAGAAATTGGCCGATGGATGTATTCAGCTAACAGTCCAATATGCTCTAGACAGCTAGCAGGCCGCGGCTAGCAGCTAGCGGGCTGCGGCTAGCAGGCCAGCAGATGGGCATTCAGGGGACATCGTGACGTAGGGGCTAGTTGAGTACTCCCTTGAGAAGATTACGTCATAGTCCAGTCTTGAAGGATCGGCGTGGTTCCGTGCCCCGTACCAGCAGTAGACGGGCTCCGGGTATTGTAGCCCAGGAGTGGCTGATGGGCCTCTTCAGCTAGCCGGGAAAATGGGCCTAGCATAGGCTAGCTTCAGGCTAATTGGTGCTTGCTTCGGGACAGCCGTTCTCCAGGAGTAGTCACTTGGATAGCAGCTGGCTAGCTGCGATGATACAGGTGAAAAGGTTCAGAGCTTGCGGTAGGAATCCGGGGATATGGAGAGAAAATATGTCCGGTATGCTCTGGTTTGAGTCGCATTGTACAAACTGGCAAGAGTTTTCCGAGCTAAAGGATAGCTGATAACCACTAGCAGTGGTTAGCTGACTACTAGCTAGTAGCTAGTGAGCTGGCTTGCTTCTGTTGGGGGATTCCGGTTCTGAGGTAAATAAAAATACTTTGGAAAAAACAGATCCACACCACATTGGGTGAGGCGGGTTGCAGGAGAATATTTTGAAGTTGAGGTTTAGAAAAATATAAAAAAGATTTGCGAAGAAAAAGATATTAAAAGATATATACATGGGACACGACAAGACGAAGGACAAAGACGTCTGACTGCTACGCCATCTTGGATAAGCTGAATGTAGATGTCAATGTACCCAGAGGAGGACGGAAGCTAGCTGTACTCCGGCTATACCATGGTGCTACCCTACAGAGTGCTGTTGAGGCTCCTGTAGACCTTCTTTGCAAAATAGTGTGTTTTAATAAATTATTTGGTGACGTGATTATATTTAGTATAGTTTTCTCTAAAAATGATAACTTTTATGTTTTACAATTAACATTTTTATGAAATTCAATGAGGAAGAAGGTCCTCCCCTTCCTCCTCTGAGGTGCCTCAACTGACACACACACACACGCACACACATCCAAACACACACACACTAAAACTATGAGCAGCAGATAATAATGTGGTAAATCTTCACTGTATGTTTACAGTAGTGCCTCGTGCCATTGGGATTTGTCAAGACTTCATTGTACCCTCTTCTCTTTGTTTTGAGGATGCTCTTCAATAGAATATCTGATGTACGATCCTCAGCTAGCTAGTGTATGTTCCAGGGACAGCAGCGACAACAGATATATTCATTCAGTATTTAATAGAGCTGGGGCCAACTGAAGACCAGCACAAAGGACATATTGTTATTCACTAAGGGGAATTTAAGCCTTTCCTACGCACACCTTTCCTACGTACTTATCAGCATTTGGTATTCAGACTTACCTTATTCAGTTGCATAACACGCTCTGCAGGTGTGGCTACCTTGCTTGCTCTTGAATAAATTTCATTCAACAGCTGAAAACCCTCCCCCTTGCTGGCCAACAGATTTTCTCATTGAGTTTCCATTCAACAGGGTTTTCAGTACGTTTATCTGAAGCTGTCCCTTTAAATACAGTGCATCTTTTAGTTAGAATTCTGTCTAAAGACTCACTAGAATATATTGAGAGAACGGGTTCAGAATGTTAGGGATCAGGAAGACATCTAAATATATGCATATTCTAATCAGCATCAAGCATCAAACAGCATCAAACAGTAGATTTAAAAATACTCTGATTTTGTAGATTATTTAGGTTTATAAAAGTATTTATAAATCAAAAAAAGGTTAGGAGAGTTGACACATGAAAGAAAACAGTGGTTTGATTCATTAAACAATTGCCACATTCAGTTCTTCAACCCATGGTAATGTTGGAAGATAAATGTACATATAATCACATGGATGGTTATGACACCTACATGAGTGTCAAAACCCACATTTACTCAAATGTGTATTTTCCCCACCAAGAAGTTTACTTTTGTTTGAAAGTTTGTTTCTTAATAAGTCATATTTTAAATCATATTTTAAGTAACTTGCAGAAAGGACACTTTATGACACTGTCATGAAGCATTATGACCATCATAATCATATAAGCCAATAAAGACAGATAGGCCCATCACGTACATACCGTTATGTCAATCATCAGTAAAAAAAAAAGGGTGTCTTGTCCTGCTCCTGAAATCTGCTCCTGCATTCATCCCGTCATCAGCAACAGAGCATTGGAGTATGAGCATGTCTGACAATGTGTGCGCATTTACAATGATAATTTAATATGGTTAATTTCAGAAAATGTTATATAACATAAAAATACTGTTGACAAGTAGGTTATGCTGTAATGGAATGTTTTGCCTTGTGTGGTAGATTTTGTGGGTGTCATAACTAACCATAAAGTAACTACCGTGGTAGGTTTTGTGGGTGTCATAACTAACCATAAAGTAACTACCCATGTAGGTTTTGTGGGTGTCATAACTAACCATAAAGTAACTACCCATGTAGGTTTTGTGAGTGTCATAACTAACCATAAAGTAACTACCCATGTAGGTTTTGTGGGATTTGACACTGATGTAGGTGTCATAACCAGCCATAAAGTATTGCAATATATGTCACATCAGGTCTAAAAAAAAGTGTCATGACAGTGTTATGACCATATTATAACAAGTTATGTCAACTGTTATGACAGTCATAATGTGTTATGACTTTGGGTGTTAAGGTGTTAAGTAAGGTGTTACCATTTTATATTAAGTATAGTGTACAATAATAGGCTATAGCCTCATCTATTGCATGCACTAACCATGGAACTATGTGATTGCGTGATGGGTCGGGATCAAACTGCTATTGCTTGGTCTGCACTCTGCCCCATAATGATTTAATTGGCCTACTGTACATGTCCAACTGTTACTTGTATTTATGAGAGGTATTGACATGTTGGATGCACCAAACTGTCTGTTTGAACTACTGGCGCACAGCTCGGACACCCGAGCATACATACCCCACAAGACATGCCATCAGAGGTCTCTTCACAGTCCCCAAATCCAGAACAGACGATGGGAGGCGCACAGGTTGAAGAAGGATTTTTAAACAAGGAGATAATTGAGACATGGTTTGTGTATGTGTGCCATTCAGAGCGTAAATGAGCAAGACAACATTTTTAAGTGCCTTTGAACGGGGTATGGTGCAAGGAGCACAGGTTTGTGTCAAGAGCCATGACTACATGGAACTCTATTCCACATCAAATAACTCATGCAAGCAGTAAAAGCAGATTTGAAAAAACTGATAAAAATACACCTTATGTCACGCCCTGACCGTATAGAGCGTTTTATGTCTCTATTTTTGTTTGGTCAGGGTGTGATTTGGGTGGGCAGTCTATGTTCTATGTTCTATGATTTTCTATTTCTAGGTGTAAATGTACGCTTACCATGCTGCACCTTGGTCCAGTCCTTCAGCCAGCCGTGACACCTTATGGAACAGCGGGGACTGTGAAGGGCACAGACACATGCATACGAACACTATACACACATGTACACAAGGATTTTGTGTTGTAGAAATTTGGTAATATAGAGGTCTTACGGCACACAATTAACTTGATGCGAAGTGAATTGTAATGTTTTTAAAATTGTATAACTGCCTTAATTTTGCTGGACCCCAGGAAGAGTAGCTGTTGTCATGGCAGGAAGTAATGAGGATCCATAATAAATACAAACACATTTACAATTACCAGCGTGCATTGCTGATTAATCTAATCTGTATTGCAACGAAGAATCAATAGAATATACCTGTACTTAATTAACATCAAAAGGGATGAATGAGTCAGAGGTCTGGCAGAATGCCTTGAGCTCGTGACGCTTGTTCACGTGAGCGTTACATTGAGTTCCTTTGCATTTCTGAGGACAAAGTAATTATCCGGTTGGAACATTATTGAAGATTTATGTTAAAAACATCCCAAAGATTGATTCTATACATCGTTTGACACGTTTCTACGCACTGTAAAGGAACTTTCTGACTTTTCGTCTGCTCCTAGTAAACGCGCTTCATGAGTTTGGATTTGTTTACCAAACACACTAACAAAAGGAGCTATTTGAACATAAATTATGAACATTATTGAACAAAAAAAACATTTATTGTGGAACTGGGATTCCTGGGAGTGCATTCTGATGAAGATCATCAAAGGTAAGTTAATATTTATAATTTTATTTATGACTTCTGTTGACTGCACAATATGGCGGATATCTTTTTGGCTTGTTTGGGCTCTCAGATTATTGCATGGTTTGCTTTTTCCATAAAGCTTTTTTGAAATCTGACATAGCGGTTGCATAAAGGAGAAGTGTATCTAAAGTTCCATGTTCCAATACACTTGTATTTTTATCAACATTTATAATGAGTATTTCTGTAAATTGATGTGGCTCTCTGCAAAATCACCGGATGTTTTTGAAACTATTGAACATAACTCGCCAATGTATTCTGAGATTTTTTTATATGAACTTCATCGAACAAAACATACATTGTGTAACATGAAGTCCTATGAGTGTCATCTGATGAAGATCATCAAAGGTTAGTGATTAATTCTATCTCTATTTCTGATTTTTATGACTCCTCTCTTTGGCTGGAAAAATGGCTGGGTTTTTCTGTGACTTGGCTCTGACCTAACATAATCGTGGTGCTTTCGTCGTAAAGCCTATTTGAAATCGGACACTGTGGTGGGATTAACAAGAAGTGTATCTTTAAAATGGTGTGAAATACTTGTATGTTTGAGGAATTTTAATTAATGAGATTTCTGTTTTGAATTTGGCGCCCTGCACTTTCACTGGCTGTTGTCATATCGATCCCGTTAGCGGGATCTCAGCCCTAAGAACATAATTATTAAAGGCAATGCTACCAAATACTAATTGAGTGTATGTAAACTTCTGACCCCCTGAACTGAACCGCGAATTCACTTGCAGGTGATTGTAAGACCGTTAGTGGGCTACCCCACCAATGGAATTATACTCTGTTGCGCCTCAAACAAAAGCACAGACTCAATCTTGCAAAGCTAGATTTGGTTTGGTTTATTGCATTGAAAAGGGGATAATATAATGCCGATTCGATCACAGAAAAAAACATTGATTTATATTGCAAACTAATGGGGCAAACATCTTTGTGAGACCTGGCATTTCCTCTGCCCTGCAGTCCTGGAGAAGGTGCGCAACTGAGAATGCGGGCAGCGTAGAGGGAACATTGGGTGCAATTAGGGCTGTGGCAGTCAAAAAAACATCTTCAGCTGGTGATTTTCAGGAAAATAACTGTCGGTCTCACAGTAATTAACCGTTAATTAAAATAAACACATTTAGCGTCTCCTTGCTTCCACACATAGCCTACAAGCCACTGATGCTGACCTTTGGAACATCTACATTTTAAAAAGTCTAGTAAATTCATGTAATATAGCCTACACCTCCACAATAAATCCATTATTTATTTTAGACAGGTCTAAAGAAGCATGATATGAAGAAAATCCAGTCTATTTCAGAAGAACAGAATAGCATACTCTGAGTTGTCCTAATGTTAGGTCCTGATCTGGCTATGCAAAATGGCTGTGGGCTACACTAGTTCATTTAGCAGACAAGATTTGCTTTGAATTTTGTGGCATTATTTTTGGTATGACGAATACAATTGAACAAAGATGATTAAAACGATTTTAGGGAGTGCGCACATGCGGCGATTCTTAATTTTGTGTTATTAATGTAACTTTAGTTGTTCTACAACTTATGTTGTAGCTATATGTTTAGAATTTTAATACATTGTAAGGCTGCATGATGCGACTGATGATTTGAAAAAAGTCGCTTGAAAGGCTTGAGCTCTGCTTTCTTTTTTTTGCAGGCTGTACACACATCATCAGTCTCTCATTCACAATTTGACAAGCACTTGATAATGTCTAGAATTTCACGACAGCATCCCCTTTGTGTGGCCGTAATGCACCCTAAAGAAATCCATGCCTTTTGCAGCTAGTGGCCGTTGTGCCCTTCTCCCTGCGTGCTGTGCGCCCATCACGTGAACAGTTCTTTCTCAAAGGCTAAGTGAAGACAGACACATCAGGACGCAACTGCCCCATCCTTATCCAATTCCAAGGTGAATATTGAGGATATTGGAAAAACTGTCCACATTTTATTTTCGTCAGCCAACAAGATGAGTAGGCCTAACAAACAGCAAAAGCAATAGCCTATGTCAATCTACTATCCCCCATAGTACAAAAGTTGACCTATTCTGTGTGAGAAATAAATATTCCAAACATAGTCTGGGAAAGTTGTGTGTTGCGATAGATCCCAAACTACTACAACCAAATCAAATCAAATCAAATCAAATCCACTACAACCACTACAACCACCATCATCAAAACATGTTTTTTTCGCAATGTGGCTGATGCAACAGATCAGAACATTTAGTTTAAAATGTTGACAAACTATTTGGACTTTTCTTTACATTACAAGCGCAGCAATGCACACGTCGTAGTAGGCCAAAAGCGCGAATGTTCAATTAGCGGAAAACACCATTATCAAATGTGACCACCATCGCAGTTATGTATGTAATGCTTTTATTAAAAGGTGCATTTTTATGGTGAAAAATATCTCCCACCAACTTGAAAATAATGCGCTGCTTATGTATGCCAGTTAGGCTATACACCTCTTCTAAAGCAGATTAATGTGCTTAATTTTAAGAAGTTATTTGGGCATTTTAGTTGTCATTACAAACCTTATTAAAACATATAGGCCTATGAGCTAGGCTACATGAAGTGTGCAAATATGATCAGAAAAAGTCACAAAAAATACATTGTTTCTGATGCTGGGCATCATTCACAAGTGATAATATATAATTCACAGGTGATAGTATCACGTTTCAGGAAAGACCCAGATGCAGACAAAGTCGACGTAACAGTGTATTAATCGAACAGGGGCAGGCAAAAAGCAGGTCACGGGCAGGCAGAGGTTGGTAATCCAGATAGGTGGGGCAAAGGTACAGGACGACAGGCCGGCAGAATGGTCAACACCGGGAAAACTAGGAAACAGGAACAATCGAGAGACAAGAGCAGAGGAAAAACCGCTGGTAGGCTTGACGAAACAAAACCAACTGGCAACAGACAAACAGAGAACACATGTACACAGGGGATAATGGGGAAGATGGGCGACACCTGGAGGGGCGTGGAGACAATCACAAAGACAGATAAAACAGATCAGGGTGTGACAGACTAATATTGTCACCCATCAGACTATTCTTGATTTAATATTGTCTCTACGTATACAAAATAATATATGTGTGAAATTTGTTTTGATTTAGAATGGACCATTCTCATGCACCGGATTCGAAACAGGGGCAGGGGAAAAAAATACATGTCAACTATGCACTTAAATAGGGAATGGAGAATGTGTTTCCCCGTGGTTTATTTTTGTGCCAGCCAGGTAGGCTATACTCCTGTTGTAAATATAAGCAATGTGCTTAATATTAGGAAAGTTGAGAATTAAATGTAACAGGCCTAGCCTATAGAAATCTGATCCTTCTCTTTTTAGTAGAGGAGATGCAATTGCATAGCCTATTGAAATATCATTCAGCATGGGCTCATGGACTCTCATGAAGTGTTTGATTTAGATTTTTTGATCAAATTAGCTTTTATGTCAGAGTGATTAGAGGGACAATAGAGTGCTGAGTACCAGGCAGTTAGCAAGTTTTGTAGATCCTAATGACCATTAGCAGCATCAGAGCTTGGAGAAGCTTAATTACCATGACGTAAACGGTCACGTGGAATTTCACTGCCTTCTTTTCTCTTGACCGCAACAGCCCTAGGTGCAATTCAATATTAGGAAGGTGTTCCTAATGTTTGGTATACTCAGTGTATATGATAGGATGATGACTGTTATTCTGGACATATCTGATTGCATTTGTGTTCTGCCTTTGAGTGTGGTCTATGAATGTTTACGTGTGTCTTTGTGATCTAAAGTGTGTGAGATTCTGTGTGTGTGTGCGTGTCAATTGGGACAATGCCTGTTTGTGTTCTAAATACGTCTGTGAGTATATTTGTGAGTAAGTGTCTTGCGATGGAGACTGTGTGTGTTTCAAAGACGACTGTGTGTGTGTGTGTGTGTGTGCGTGTGCGTGTGCATCTGTGAGTGTATTTCTGCCTTAAGGTCTCAGTGAAGATAAGGGATCCCCATCAGTCAAGCAGTCATTGGGGAGGACAGGCCTGGGGTAGTGGTTGGCTGTCACCCTCCCTTTCATCTCTTTCCAGAGAGAGTTTGGTGCTCAATTTCACAGGGCAAGGTGAAACTCCTCTAAAGTACTGTCTGTAGCTCCCAGGGCAAGGTGAAACTACTACTACTGTCTGTCTGTAGCTCCTGAAACTACTACGTCTGTTTGTAGCTCCTGAAACTACTACTAATGTCTGTAGCTCCTGAAACTACTACCACTACTGTCTGTAGGTCCTGAAACTACTACTACTGTCTGTCTGTAGCTCCCAGGGCAAGGTGAAACTACTACTACTGTCTGTCTGTAGCTCCTGAAACTACTACTACTGTCTGTCTGTAGCTCCTGAAACTACTACTACTATCTGTAGCTCCTGAAACTACTACTACTGTCTGTCTGTAGCTCCTGAAACTACTACTACTGTCTGTCTGTAGCTCCTGAAACTACTACTACTGTCTGTCTGCAGCTCCTGAAATTACTACTACTAATACTTTATGTAGCTCCCAGGTCAAGGTGAAACTACTACTACTACTTTATGTAATTCCCAGGTCAAGGTGAAACTACTACTACTACTTTATGTAATTCCCAGGTCAAGGTGAAACTACTACTACTACTTTATGTAATTCCCAGGTCAAGGTGAAACTACTACTACTACTTTATGTAATTCCCAGGTCAAGGTGAAACTACTACTACTACTTTATGTAATTCCCAGGTCAAGGTGAAACTACTACTACTACTTTATGTAATTCCCAGGTCAAGGTGAAACTACTACTACTACTTTATGTAATTCCCAGGTCAAGGTGAAACTACTACTACTATTGTCTGCTTTTTGTTGTTCCTTTTGCATTTACTTCTCTTCAGATTTTTAAAGTTCATTATTTAATTTTACCAATGTACTGAATGTTACAGTATTTGTCAGGTTATGTTCAAATAGAGTTGCAAATGTCTTACTTTATCTCTCTCTCAAAAAATGAAATCATTTTTGGATGGTGTTTTTTAATGTCTCCCCCTCTCAGTGTATCAGTCATTTGAGATGCTGTGGAAAATTACAAACAGTAGAGGAGACACACAGGGCATTATGAGGGCAGCCTGCCTGTCATGCCAAATACTAATTTCTAGCATGGTCTGTCTTCTCCCTATTTTTTTCTCCAATGCTCCATCGCTCCATTACTTTTTACCACTCTCTCTCTCTCTGTCTCTCTCTCTCTCTCTGTCTCTCTCTCTCTCCCTAATATTCCTCTATCTTCTCTGTCTCTCAGTTATTTTCCCTGTCCACTCTCTAAATTTTTTCCTTCTCTCTTTGGCATGCACTAGAATTTCATCCTTTCCTGACATAAAAAACAGAAAATGTCAAAAAGAGCAAGAATTTAGAAAAATAGAGACTGAATGAACAGAAATCATAGATTAAATCTACCCAAAAGTCACGGCGAAAGGCCAGAATTTCCTCCCCCCCGATCCCCCACCACACTGAGCTGGAAATCAATATTTAGCCCTCAGACAGGATATGGAATCCTGTGGGGGTATTCAGACAGCTGTTGGGATGTGGTCTATCATTTCAAGCAGCTGGAAACCACCAATATAGCATCATCACTGCGCTGCGTTCTCTCAATGAGGTTGCTTAATGATTACTCTCCACAGGAGTCGTTTGATCCTCATACCCGTCACAGATGGTTGCAAAGCTCATTCATGTTTTTTGTGTGCGATTCAAACACAACTCATTGGTTGACCAAATACGCTGCCCTTCAGCTCTTGTTGCCACTCCAAACACTGTTTGAGTAATAGCAGGGCTGTAGAATGGACACCATGGCAGTTATAGGAAACAGCAAGATTCAATCAGTGCTCACCGCAGGACACATTTTCCAGAATTCTGTGTCTGGATGACCACAGGTGAGTGAGCGGAATCCAAGATCCAACAGCTAGCCTGGAAGTGTAGTCTGTCTGGATGTAATAATATTTGATATGATATATTTTGAGGATAAATAATATATGGTGAAAGTATTTGGCAGATTGAAGAGGCCAGACCTTCCCTGCTGGTGACTGAGGAGGAGGAGGAGGAGACTAAAGGACAGAGAGGCCAAAGCCTCGCCCACGGCTCCTTCTGATTGAAGAAGGGAGGAGGAGGTTAAAGGAGAAGTGAGAGGAGTGTGAGCCCAATTTTTGATCCCCTGCTAATCCTGCATCATAGCCTCTTTTCTACAAAGTTATGAGAAGCACTTTGCCCTCTCCCTCCCTCCCTGCCCCCCCAGGAAATTACACCTGAGGAGGGACGGTTTAAGGGGTGTGAGGGTTGCCAGGTTCTGGCCGACAGGCCGACAGGCAGGGAACAGAACACTCTCCATGGCTGCAGGTGGCGTGTGTTAATGCAACTTGGGAGGAGGAACATGCTTTTTCTTTATGAACATCTAAACCGGGCCTGTCATATTAATATATACAGATCAGACAAGAAGCAAATATCTGATCTCTCAAGTAATGATGAAAATGTCAATCATCTCCAGCATGGGGATGCAGTGTTGCATGAAGTAAAGTTTACAGTATAGATAACAGGAGATGTAAGCTCGATGGAGATTCTCAATGGAATGAAGATATGAACCCATGCACTGCTAACGATCATCACCCCTTGATCAGGTCTAACAAGCCCCAGACTACGTTGATACAAAGGTCACCAAAAGGTCAACGCAGCACCACAACTGTCAGTCCCAACCTTCAGAATCAACCAGACGTGGAACCCAACCCCTTAATTTAGCAGACGCTTTCATCCAAAGTGACTTAGTCATGCATGCATACATTTTCATTTTACATAAGGAATCGAACTCACAATCTGGCGTCCTCTCTCACATCTCTCACGCCCTCTATGTTCCTGCCACCGTCAACAAAAATGCCACAAGAATGATGCAATTTCCACCATTATTTCGTTACAGACGGGTTGTCTCCGACAATGCACCAATGTAAGTCTCTCTAGACAGACGGGTTGTCTCCGACAATGTACCAATGTTAGTCTCTCTAGACAGACGGGTTGTCTCCCACAATGCACCAATGTAAGTCTCTCTAGACAGACGGGTTGTCTCCGACAATGTACCAATGTTAGTCTCTCTAGACAGACGGGTTGTCTCCGACAATGTACCAATGTTAGTCTCTCTAGACAGACGGGTTGTCTCCCACAATGCACCAATGTAAGTCTCTCTAGACAGACGGGTTGTCTCTGACAATGTACCAATGTTAGTCTCTCTAGACAGGCGGGTTGTCTCCCACAATGCACCAATGTTAGTCTCTCTAGACAGACGGGTTGTCTCCCACAATGTACCAATGTTAGTCTCTCTAGACAGACGGGTTGTCTCCCACAATGTACCAATGTTAGTCTCTCTAGACAGACGGGTTGTCTCCCACAATGTACCAATGTTAGTCTCTCTAGACAGACGGGTTGTCTCCCACAATGTACAATTTTTCAATGTACTGAAAAATTACAAGTAATTGTAAATACTTATGACACGAGCACACTCTTCAACAAAATCGTTGTCTCCAAGAACAACTCTATTTAGCCGAAACTAAATTTGATGTAGTCCACCTCAAACTAGATAAATCTGTTGAGTTATCTACAAACAGGAGCGCGCAATTTGATAACATGCAGGCAGTTTTGTTGAACGTTACTCAAAGTAACACGGTTCTACTCTAAATTCTGCAGACCAAAGACGATCAGTTAATGAACACAATTACTAATTTGGATGACAAATCAGCAGAACTCATTGAAGTCGCTGACCAAATTAATGATGAGGGAACTCAGGTGATGAAGATGGAAATATTGATTTCTAAGCAAGCGGAGGAAATCTCATCACTGAATCTCACGCTCAGTACTCAAGACCTCTATCTGCAAACCATGACAGATAAGTCTGAGACCGAAAGGAGCAAGTGCGACACTCACGTGTCCAAGATCAGTACTCTAAGCTCTCTAGTGGACTCTGCAATGCAGCAGAATGCCATCCTTAGGTACAACCTGGTGGAATTCCAGATCGGTCACACGCTACAGTGTGACTACCCAACCAAGCAACTGGAGTCCTGTACTCAAAGGAGTGAAGATGATAGGTTTCAGACTTTGCTTCCCTCATGTGTCCCTCAGTCTTCTTTGGGCCATTTGGCACGGAGGAATATGGCACCTTTTCACCAACAAAGCCAAAGCTTGGCTTCTCCTCTTGGCCCTTCTCCCCCAACTTCCCCACAGAATGAATGAAGCCAACCCTCTCTGCTCGCTTGATGCGGTATACCTTGACAAACTCGTCAAGAATCCCTTGACATGCGCGCTTGTGTAAGCATAAACGCACATGTACAACGGAACATCCAATTAGGATTTGTGCTAGGATCACTTAAGGGTTCCGAGCAAAATACCAGCCTTAGTAAAGTTAAACATTTACTTTGAGGCCTTTGACTCTACAGCTACAGTACTCAGCAGTTATCTTCCCAGAAGTCCATAGTCCAGTAGACTGCCCAAAACTAGTGCCTTACAGCTGTAGACTTATCATGTATTTATCAACTTAGGATAGAGCCCTAAGCAACAAACCGTAAATTAGGAAAGCCCTAGATATGACATTAGACAATGCCACGATAGGGTCATTTTGCCAAGACCATGGAGGTAAATAGAATAGTCCAATTAGATGATTAAGGTGCCATAACTATATTTTGTTTTGTTTATGCTTTCCTTTTGTTTCATTTTCTTTGAGACTTAGAAAGTGACAGAGCCATAACCAACTTCCCCATACAACCATCAGTAAGTGCTGCTCATTTGGGAGGAAATGTAATTATATATTTCATGAGTGTGTGTGTTGTTAACATCTGCCTAAGTTACTGCCCAGATCTTCCAGTCTGGACGACCAGACAACTGGTCCGGAACGACGAGCCCAATCCGGACATCCACTGCCCAGCCTTGGAGCGGACTTCTTCATTTGCAAAAGTCCTACCCGGGTCGACCACCAGAGGGGGACTGCAACGGCGATTGATTAAACTAATCAATTAATTAATTAAACTAATTACAGAGAATTGATTTAATAAAATAGCAGCTCATATAATTTAATCCATAGTAAAGCCAACACTCTCTAGACAGACGTGTTGCCTCCCACAATGTACCAATGTTAGTATCTCTAGACAGACGTGTTGCCTCCCACAATGTACCAATGTTAGTCTCTCTAGACAGACAGGTTGCTTCTCACAATGTACCAATGTAAGTCTCTCTAGACAGACAGGTTGCTTCCCACAATGTACCAATGTTAGTCTCTCTAGACAGACGTGTTGCCTCCCACAATGTACCAATGTTAGTCTCTCTAGACAGACAGGTTGCTTCTCACAATGTACCAATGTAAGTCTCTCTAGACAGACAGGTTGCTTCCCACAATGTACCAATGTTACTCTCTCTAGACAGATGGGTTGCTGCTCACAGTGTACCAATGTTACTCTCTCTAGACAGATGGGTTGTCTCCCACAATGTACCAATGTTACTCTCTCTAGACAGATGGGTTGTCTCCCAAAATGTACCAATGTTAGTCTCTCTAGACAGATGGGTTGTCTCCCACAATGTACCAATGTTAGTCTCTCTAGACAGATGGGTTGTCTCCCACAATGTACCAATGTTACTCTCTCTAGACAGACGGGTTGCCTCCCACAATGTACCAATGTTAGTCTCTCTAGACAGATGGGTTGCTTCTCACAATGTTCCAATGTTAGTCTCTTTAGACAGACGGGTTGCCTCCCACAATGTACCAATGTTAGTCTCTCTAGACAGATGGGTTGCTTCTCACAATGCACCAATGTTAGTCTCTTTAGACAGACGGGTTGTCTCCCACAATGTACCAATGTTAGTCTCTCTAGACAGATGGGTTGCTTCTCACAATGTACCAATGTTAGTCTCTTTAGACAGACAGGTTGCCTCCCACAATGTACCAATGTTAGTCTCTTTAGACAGACGGGTTGCCTCCCACAATGTACCAATGTTCTTGCAAACACATCTGTAGAAGTTCCGAAGTCAGTAAACACAAAGTAGTAGCTACCTAACAAGACGGAGATCACAGATGTTCATTTAAATTAGTACGTTTCGCAAGTGCCTAGTTTGCATCCTCTACCTTCACTAAAATCGCCTGCAAACTTTTGTTTTGAAACGCAACATTTTGGCATGAATGCCTACAGGCTACAGAAAGCGTTTTTAGGCATGGCCCACCTACCCACACTTGTGATTTGCTGGGACAGTTGCCCCCCCCCAAAAAAAATGTCCCCCTTTCAAAATGTCCAAGTGAATCTAATGCTGCTGTCTGGGTATGGGATTCACGAGACTATCCCACTGGGCACAGACGGCAATTCAATGTCTATTCCACTTTAGTTCAACGTCATTTCATTGAAATGACGTGGAAACAGTGTTGATTCAACCAGTTTGTGCCCAGTCGGATGTAATTCGTGGTACTGTACCTGTCAGAGCTTTCTTTAGTAACTAAAGTGTCCCAGTGTGGTCACTTGTTTACGGGCTGGGGGGAGTGGATGATGACAGCTTATGGCTGAGAATGACAGTGCCAGGAGTTACAGTTCTGACCGGAAGACCTCAGAGTTTTGCTGCTGTCGCTCCCTGGCTGTTTGTGTGTGCCTGTACGTTAGTGCTGCATGCGTGTGTGCACATGTGTATGTAAATACTCAAGCATCTGCATCAGAAATCCAAGAGTGTGAAATTTGCATTAACATTCTCGTATCTTGGTGGGCTATTTTACAGGCAAGGCATCACTTTGATGTCACTGCCCTATGCATCTAAAGGGGAATGTAATTGAGTTTGGTGCATCATATAAATGCCTTGCTCTGCCTTAGCTTGGCTTCCCTTCGCATGCCTGACAATCAGGCAGTGTTTTAGAGTCAGAGAGAAACCTTGTTAGTCACACCTTACGATGCATTCACCACCTGATCTAACAGACCACCCTTTCTTCTCCACTAGATAATGTAATTAAATTCACTCCCACTCTGTTCTGAGGAGCCTGGCATGCCATTCCACCCGCAGGGGTAATTACTTTGGCCTGAGCCGAGACGCCTGCCATCCTTTTTGTGATCTATGGTGAAGGAAGTCACACGTAAAATAAAGTTAATGAATTCATTCAGGTATTCAGAGGCATGCAGAGAGAGAGAAACACAGTGAACTGTGAGGGAGAGAGAACGAGAGAAAGAGAAAAAGAGAATGAGAGTATAAGGGCACAAGGCGAGATCCAGATGCAGACACGGGAAGCAGATGGTTTGAGTCTTTGATATTTATGAATAATCCAAAAGGGTCAGGCAAGAGAACAGTCGTGGACAGGTGAAAGGTCAAAACCAGGTCAGAGTCCAGGAGGGACAGTGTGGCAGGCAGGCTTGAGGTCAGGGCAGGCAGAATGGTCAGGCAGGCGGGCACAGAGTCCAGAAAACAGGCAAGGGTCAAAATCAGTACTAGCAAAAGAGAATAGAGAAGGTAGGCGCACAGAAAAAACACACTGGTTGACTTGGACCATACAAGACCTAACTGGTACAGACAGAAAACACAGGTTTAAATACCCAGGGGATAATGGGGAAGATGGGTGACACCTGGAGGGGGTGGAGACAAGCACAAGGACAGGTGAAACAGATCAGGGTGTGACAGAGAGAAAGAAAAATATAGCAGGAAAGATGGAAGTGAAAAGCAATGGAGCGATAGAGACACCGACACTAAAGCGCTGCCCGCTACCCATCTGAATTGACTTATAAAATGTATTTCTTAGGAGTTTTATATAGCAAGTATATTGCTCTGAATGCAACATTTGTGTCTATAAAATAGACTATTTTCATACAACGGCATCTTGTCTATGTATTATGTTTTGGCTGTTTAATATTGTCATTTTAACTTCAGGGGACCCAATTCACCCGATTGCATTTGAAGTACCCATTCATTATTCAGTGATTTGCATCTAGCAGAACAAGGTTTGTATCAGTTCAATGGAATAAACCAGCGAACGTTCCATACAATTACTAGCCATTCAGCAACACATTACCTTGTGCCAGTAATGTCAATAACCCATAACCTCAGGTATATTCAATAAATGAATTGTCCTCCAATAAACTATTACCTTCTGCTCTAGAACCATGGCCATTAAACTAAAACTGATGAATACACTTTGATTGATTTGATTTGAGAACCCATGCGGAAGCTTGAATTCAAGAGACGTAATGGTTGGATTCCACCAATTGCGACTACTGGCTTCAACTGGATGGATAGATCTTGCTTTTGGGTTTGATGGAGAATTGCTTATGTTTTAGTGGAGCCCAACTTAAACTAGATATCAGCCAAAGGTGGAGTTGATTGGGTTTTCTGGCCCAGTAGATCTGTCAGGTGGCCAGATGAACGTCAGGTGGCCAGGTGTCTGTCAGGTGGACATGTGTCTGTCAGGTGGCCAGGTGTCTGTCAGGTGGACATGTGTCTGTCAGGTGGCGAGGATCTGTCAAGTGGACATGTGTCTGTCAGGTGGCGAGGATCCGTCAGGTGGCGAGGTGTCTGTCAGGTGGCAAAGTGTCTGTCAGGTGGACATGTGTCTGTCAAGTGGCGAGGATCTGTCAGGTGGCCAGGTATATGTCAGGTGTCCAGGTGTCTGTCAAGTGGCCAGGTGTCTGTCAGGTGGCTAGCTGTCTTTCAGGTGGCTAGCTGTCTTTCAGGTGGCTAGCTGTCTTCAGATGGCCAGGTGTCTGTCATTTGGCCATGTCTCTGTCAGGTGAGCCAGGTGTCTGTCAGGTGAGCCAGGTGTCTGTCAGTTGTTCATGTGTCTGTCAAGTGGCCAGGTGTCTGTCAGGTGGCTAGCTGTCTTTCAGGTGGCTAGCTGTCTTTCAGGTGGCTAGCTGTCTTCAGATGGCCAGGTGTCTGTCATTTGGCCATGTCTCTGTCAGGTGAGCCAGGTGTCTGTCAGTTGTTCATGTGTCTGTCAAGTGGCCAGGTGTCTGTCAGGTGGCTAGCTGTCTTTCAGGTGGCTAGCTGTCTTTCAGGTGGCTAGCTGTCTTCAGATGGCCAGGTGTCTGTCATTTGGCCATGTCTCTGTCAGGTGAGCCAGGTGTCTGTCAGTTGTTCATGTGTCTGTCAAGTGGCCAGGTGTCTGTCAGGTGGCTAGCTGTCTTTCAGGTGGCTAGCTGTCTTTCAGGTGGCTAGCTGTCTTCAGATGGCCAGGTGTCTTTCAGGTGGCTAGCTGTCTTCAGATGGCCAGGTGTCTGTCAGTTGTTCATGTGTCTGTCAAGTGGCCAGGTGTCTGTCAGGTAGGCAGGGTCTGTCAGGTGGCCAGGATCCGTCAGGTGGCCAGTTGTCTTTCAGGTGGCTAGGTGTCTGTCAGGTGGCCAGGGTCTGTCATGTGGCCAGGTCTCTGTCAGGTGGCTAGATGTCTGTCAGTTGGACTTGTGTCTGTCAGGTGGCCAGGTGTATGTCAGGTGGACATGTGTCTGTCAGGTGTCCAGGTGTCTGTGAAGTGGCCAGGTGTCTGTCAGGTGGCTAGCTGTCTTTCAGGTGGCTAGCTGTCTTTCAGGTGGCTAGCTGTCTTCAGATGGCCAGGTGTCTGTCATTTGGCCATGTCTCTGTCAGGTGAGCCAGGTGTCTGTCAGTTGTTCATGTGTCTGTCAAGTGGCCAGGTGTCTGTCAGGTGGCTAGCTGTCTTTCAGGTGGCTAGCTGTCTTTCAGGTGGCTAGCTGTCTGTCAGGTGGCCAGGAGTCTGTCATGTGGCTAGAGGTCTGTTCGGTGGCCAGTTGGCCAGGTGTTTGCTTGGGCCTCTTGTCTTCAAGCTGTCTGCTTTCTCCTGACTCCTGTCTCTCATGGAACGCTGCCATTCCTTGGTTTGATGGTCACACAAATTCCTGAGGGACACTGTTGGGAACATTGTGATGGAGATTTATCATTGTGTGTGTGTTATAGCATGTAAAGAAGGTCAACATAAATCTGTTGGGAGTCTGATGAGTCTGACACACACACACCGTCCCGGACTTTGCAGGAGCTGACTTGTTGCCTGGTTTTAATTAGGCTTGGCTAATTGCATTTTAGCACTCTTAATGACATGGAGAAGAGCAGTTTCACATGAACAATAAATACATCACTATCACAAGATGTCAAATGATTGCAAGTGGATTCACACACAGAAGCCTCGTTTATACCTAGCTCTAACATTCTGATCTTGTCCACATTCTTATTGTTCCCAATTTTTCAGAAATATGTCTTCACATGGTATTAAAATGTGTCTCGTATCTATCCACTGTGTCCGCTTTGTGACCAGATTTCCTCATCTCTCCCTGTACAGCAGCTATTCTTTCAAAAATAATATGTATTTATTTATTTTAAGACACATATTGACGCCATAAGTCAATGGTGCCACCTGTCAATGATTTTAGAAGGCGTGATCATGATGATTTAAATGGTTTCACTGTACTGATCCGTCTACATTTTGTTAAGTTGCAGCCTTATTTTAAACTTGATTAAATCCTTTTTTTCTCGTCAATCTACACACAATACCCCATAATGATGAAGGAAAAACAGGTTTTTATCAAATTTTACAAATGAAAAAAAAAAAAAAACTGAAATCCTAGATTTAAATAAGTATTGTGTGTGCCTCCCTGTGTGCATACATATCAGCATGCATGTGCGTTCGTACATGCGTGTGTCTATAATTATTTTGATATTTTGGTATTCTATTAGGTTCCCCATTAGCTGTTGCAAAAGCAGAAGCTACGCTTCCTGGAGTCGACACAAAACATGAAACATCAAAATACAGAACATGAATAGACAAGAACAGCTCAAGGACAAAACTACATACAGTACATTTAAAAACGGCCTACATAGTCTACATATCAACACACAACGTAAAGGGGCTTAATTCAGTGTAAGTGCGTGTGTGTGTGTGTGTATACAGTATATGCCTATGTGGTTTCATAACATGCTGTTGTCGGTGCCCCTGGAGGGTCCCAGTGGTGTCAGCCTGCTGACGTTCTGGTCTCTGTACTGGTCTCTCCACCTTCAAACGTGTCGGACATCCATCTCTGTGCCCTCGTCGCCGAACAGGGGCCTCCACACCCATCCTGCAGACCCATCTCTCTCCCTCTCTCTCTCTGTCTCTCTCTCTCTCTCTGTCTCTCTCTCTCTGTCTCTCTCTATCTCTCTGTCTCTCTCTCTGTCTCTCTCTCTCTCTCTCTCTCTCTCTCTCTCTCTCTCTCTGTCTATCTCTCTCTCTCTCTCTCTCTCTCTCTCTGTCTATCTCTCTCTCTGTCTCTCACTGTCTCTCTCTCCCTGTCTCTGTCTCTCTCTCTCTCTCTCTCTCTGTCTCTCTCTCTCTCTCTGTCTCTGTCTCTCTCTCTCTGTCTCTCTCTCTCTCTCTCTCTCTCTGTCTCTCTCTCTGTCTCTCTCTCTCTCTCCCTCTGGAAATCAGACACTGAACATTAATTAAGTATCATCTGTCTCTGTCATACAGACATGGAAATCAGACACTGAACATTAAGTATCATCTGTCTCTGTCACATACATGTCTTTAGATTTTCACTGCACTATTTCAATTTGCAAGGGGCTTGGCTGCTGCATGGAATTTAATCTGACTGTGACAAAATGAACAAGGTTCCTGTAAATCTTTTGTTTTGTGTGGATGTCATATGCTCAGAAATTCGCTCCCTCACACCCTCATCAGGAAAAGGGTGAATGGGGCTCCACCTCTCCTGCATTTGCATAATTCATCTCATTATTCACGGGCATGAGGTAATTAAACTAATTTATGGAGGGCCAATGTTCTAATTGGAACAATCTTTCTGCTGTCACTCATGGCCATGCGTAGAGCGAGGACGGACATGAACGCAGTGTATGAAAAAATGCGATGGAAAAAGGAAAACATGGTTGTTGGTAGTTAAGTTTTTTATTGTCACATGCAGAAGTACAGTGAATTGCCTTTCTTACTTTTTCCAGTGCATTAATCAATATCAGAAGTAATATACAAAATAAATAGAGGCAGTTTCTGGGTCTGTTCCATTACCATATTTACAATGTGTAGGGATACTGGAGTAGAAGGGTGAGATATGTATAGGGGTAACGGGAATAGGCATCAGGATATATGATAAACAGACTAGCAGCATCGTATATGATGATTGTATGTGTGTGTGTGTAGAGTCAGTATGAATGTGTGTACGTGTTATGTGTATGTGAGCAAATTAAGTGTGTGTTTGTGTGTCTGCGTGTGTGTTGGAGCTTACAGTTGAAGTCGGAAGTTTACATACACTTAGGTTGGAGTCATTAAAACTCATTTTTCAACCAGTCCACACATTTCTTGTTAACAAAATATAGTTTTGGCAAGTCGGTTAGGACATCTACTTTGTGCATGACACAAGTCATTTTTCAAACAATTGTTTACAGACAGATTATTTCACTTATAATTCACTGTATCACAATTCCAGTGGGTCAGAAGTTTACATACACTAAGTCGACTGTGCCTTTAAACAGCTTGGAATATTCCAGAAAATGATGTCATGGTTTTAGAAGCTTCTGACAGGTTAATTTACATTATTTGAGTCAATTGGAGGTGTACCTGTGGATGTAATTCATGGCCTATCTTCAAACTCAGTGACTCTTTGCTTGACATCATGGGAAAATCAAAAGAAATCAGCCAAGACCTCAGAAAAAAATTGTAGACCTCCGCAAGTCTGGTTCATCCTTGGGAGCAATTTCCAAACGCTTGAATGTACCACGTTCATCTGTACAAACAATAGTACGCAAGTATAAAAACCATGGGACCACGCAGCCGTCATACCGCTCAGGAAGGAGATGCCTTCTGTCTCCTAGAGACAACGTACTTTGGTGCGAAAAGTGCAAATCAATACCAGAACAACAGCAAACCTTGACCTTGTGAAGATGCTGGAGGAAACAGGTACAAAAGTATCTATATCCACAGTAAAACAAGTCCTATATTGACATAGCCTGAAGCCACTGCTTCAAAACAGCCATAAAAAAGCCAGACTACGGTTTGCAACTACACATGGTGACAAAGATCATACATTTTGGAGAAATGTCCTCTGGTCTGATAAAACAAAATTGGAACTGTTTGGCCATAATGACCATTGTTATGTTTGGAGGAAAAAGGGGGAGGCTTGCAAACCGAAGAACACCATCCAAACCGTGAAGCACGGGGGTGGCAGCATCATGTGGCGGGGGTGCTTTGCTGCAGGAGGGACTGGTGCACTTAACAAAATAGATGGCATCATAAGGGTGGAAAATTATGTGGATATATTGAAGCAACATCTCAAGACATCAGTCAGGAAGTTAAAGCTTGGTCGCAAGTGGTTCTTCCAAATGGACAATGACCCCAAGCATACTTCCAAAGTTGTGGCAAAATGGCTTAAGGACAACAAAGTCAAGGTATTGGGGTGGCCATCACAAAGCCCTGACCTCAAACCTATTGAAAATATGTGGGCATAACTGAAAAAGTGTGTGCGAGCAAGGAGGCCTACAAACCTGACTCAGTTGCATCAGTTCTGTCAAGAGGATGTGCCAAAATTCACCCAACTTTTTGTGGGAAGCTTGTGGAAGGCTACCTGAAATGTTTGACCCAAGTTAAACAATTATAAGGCAATGCTACCAAATACTAATTGAGTGTATGTAAACCTCTGACCTACTGGGAATGTGATGAATGAAATTAAAGCTGAAATTAATAATTCTCTCTACTGTTATTCTGACATTTCACATTCTTAAAATAAAGTGGTGACCCTAGCTGACCTAAAACAGGGAATTTTTGCGAGGATTAAATGTCAGGAATTGTGAAAAACTGAGTTTAAATGTATTTGGCTAAGGTGTATGTAAACTTCCGACTTCAACTCTATATCCTTGTGTGGACCTAAGTCCTATGTCCAAGGCTATTTTAAACTTAGAGGTTATGTTTAGGGTTAGGGTTACAATTAGGATTAGGGTTACAATTGTGGTTAGGGTACAGGGTTAGTGGTTAGGGTTAGGGTTAGGACTTAGGTTTAGGGTTTAGGTTAGGGTTACGGTTTAAGGTCAGGGTTATAGTCACGTTTAGGGGTTAGGAAAAATGGAAATACATGTTAGATCCCCATGAGGATAGAAGAACATAACGTGTGTGTATGTGTGCTGGAGTTTGAGCGTGTGTGAAATAACAGAGAGAAGACAGTAAGACTGCACAGGACCCTGCTCGGAATGAAATGTCACCTTGGGATTGGATGGAATCCATTAATGAAATCAAAGTTTGCTCTGGTTTTTACTCTTTATTGTGATTGGATGGCTCAGTTTACAACTCCTGTTTGAATTGGATGGATATCATGCCTTGGTGGATGAACCTGACATGAAAGGGGTGAAACGGCACATATAGAAGTAAAAAGTCATGCGCTGCAGTCAGGTTCGTTTAAGATGAATTAAAAGATGAATTGTAAATGCCATGGCTTGTTGTCAAATGTTTTGGTGTACAGCGACTGTAAACAGTAGGCCTAGCTACAGTATGGCATCGTTAAAAATACTGTGAGCTGCTTGGTGTGGAGGAGTGAGAGCAAATCATCTCTCTCACTCTCCCCATTTCTCAGAACATAGTAATGTATCACTACCACCAGCCACTATATGTGTTTCAGAACTCACGGAGCTCTGTTTGTCTCTTCTCAAACAGTATTAAGAGAATTGAATTGTGATTATGAAACTGGGCTTGCGCAGAATGCAGTTTGATGGGACAACATGTACTCATAGTATGCTACACTGTCTCTTTACTCAAGTTACTTTCAAGTCTCAATTCAAAGGGCTTTTGTCACGCCCTGATCTGTTTCACCTGTCCTTGTGCTTGTCTCCAACCCCTCCATGTGTCGCCCATCTTCCCCACTTATCCCCTGGGTATTTATACCTGTCTGTCTGGGACAGTTCGTCTTGTTTGTCAAGTCAACCAGCGGTTTGTCTCAGCTCCTGCTTTCCCCTGTCGCTATTTTCCTCGCTCTCCTGGTTTTGACCATTGCCTGTCCTGACTCAGAGCCCACCTGGCTGACCTCTCTGCCTGCCCCTGAGCCTGCCTGCCGTCCTGTGCCTTTGCCCTTACTCTTGATTACCGACCTCTACCTGACCTGACCCTGAACCTGCCTGCCATCCTGTGCCTTTGCCACTACTCTGGGTTATCGACCCCTGCCTGCCTTGACCTGTCACTTGCCTGCCCCTGTTGCTGTAATAAACAATGTTACTTCAACACAGTCTGCATTTAGGTCTTGCCTGAAACGTGATGGCTTTATTGGCATGGGAAACATGTTTACAATGCCAAAGCAAGTGAAATAGATAAACAAAAGTGAAAGAAATCATATAAAATGAACAGTTAACATCACACGCAAAAAGGTTACAGGAAGGAATAAAGACATTTCAAATGTAATGTAATGGCTTGACACAATGTTGTAACGATGTGCAATTAGTTACAGTAGAAAAGGGAAAAAATAAATCAACATCAATATGGGTTGTATTTACAAGAGTGTTTATTCACTGGTTGCCCATTTCTTTTGGCAACAGGTCAGAAATCTTGCTGCTGTGATGGCACACTTTGGTTTGTCACCCAGTAGATATAGGAGTTTATCAAAATTGGATTTGTTTTCAAATTCTTTGTGGGTCTGTGTAAACTGAGGGAAATATGTGTCTCTATGGTCATATGTTTTGCAGGAGGTTAGGAAGTGCAGCTCAGTTTCCACCTCATTTTGTGGGCAATGTGCACACAGCCTGTCTTTTGAGAGTCAAGTCTGCCTACGGCGGGCTATGCTCACTGAGTCTGTACATAATCAAAGCTTTCCTTCATTTTATGTCAGTCGCACTGGTCAGGTATTCTAACACTGCCTGCTCTCTGTTAAGGGCCAAATGGCATTCAATTTTGCTCTATACTTTTGTTAATTCATTCCAATGTGTGAAGTTATGATCTTTCTCGTGATTTTGTTGCTGTCCTGTGGCTCTGTGGGGTCTGTTTGTGTTTGTGAACAGAGCCCCAGGACCAGCTTGCTTAGGGGCTGTGTGTATTATTATGTGGCTGGGTGACCCTACTGGTCCTTGAATAAGAATATTTGGTAGTAGGAATCCTTACAGAATCCTTGTCCAAAATCCAGTTGAAGGTTTGGAGTTTTGATTTGGAGTGAAGGTCATGTTGTGGAGGGTAGTATTCTGTATATGTCCTTGTGAAAAAAATCTGAGTTTATCCAACTCTGAATCTATCTTTTAGTAAAAACATGTTGAAGAATTCAGGAGCTTATCTGCTCATGACCTCTCGCTCTCACTCTCTCTTAATTCAATTAAATTTAATTGGCTTTATTTATTTATTTTTGGGAAACTTCTACATTATGTTAATATCTTTCTCTCTCTCCCTTACACACACTTCGCTTCCCTCCCTTTCCTTCTGTTACTCTTTCTCTACCCCTCTCTCCCTGCCCCCCATTTCTCACTATCTCTCTCTCATCTATCTCTTTCTCTCCCTCACCACCTCTCTCCTGCCCAGTCATTAGTTGACTGGTGTTCCTGGCTGTGCCCTCTTGTTCCCTCCACACAAACAGCACTTTGAGTTGGACTACTCTAACCAAAAACATTTGAAGAGCATTTTAAGAGCACATCCTATTTGGAGAAAAAAAAACTATCCTGAAAGAAAAACGCTGGGATGGAACTGAAACCCAAGTGTGCGGAGTAGACATGTCATAGCAGACTTGTCATAGCAGACTGTAGTGCACTGCACTCCCCACTAAGAGCTAAGTTGTGGGGGAGCTGTCATGACAAATTCTGTTCGGCCTGGAAAACCTGTCCACGTTCTGCATCAATGGGAATGTGGAATAGCAGCAACAGTCTAACCTCCAGCCAGTCAACTAATGATCCATTAGAATCCCATTGTTGCTCAAACCGGACAGGTTTTGGCAGCTGGAGAGACGCTGACATGACATAGCTTACTGCACCACCCTGGGAATGGAAGGTGGTGATTTAAAAAAAACTGTAATCAGAGGCGTCATGTACATAGGGGGTACAGGGGCAAATGTGTTTTGTTTAAACATTTATTTGTAATTGTTTTGTAAAAGGTTTTGTTGTTGTTACTCTGTAATACCACTAGCCACCTAGCAATTTTATGATGTTGACTTTAGCCCAGATACTGTAGGTTCCCATCTCCCAACCTCTTAACTAGTTACCAGGAAGCCATATCAGGCTATCAATGAAGTTCAAGTAGCTAGCTTGTCAAACTATCTCAGCTGGCATGCCTGCTGACAAAGCTACAAAGAAAGGGATTAGTAAATGTACTGAATATGACTTGCATTCCTTTCAATCTTTTACCCACCAGTCAGAAGGATACCGACAGCTCAAGAGGTATGCTTAGATATGTTGAAAAATAAACGTATTTTTTTACACAGAATTTAGCATAATGATTATGGCTCTAGATTACAGGAGAAAGGGTGTTTCAGGTATTTGAAAAATACAAAATTCTCCAACTTTTGGACCACCCCAGCACCCCAGGTTTTGTGCCCCCTCATATTTTCGAATGCATGACGCCCCTGACTGCAATAAAGGGGTAATACAGTGCCTTCGGAAAGTTTTCAGACCCCTTAACTTTTTCCCCATTTTGTTACATTACAGCCTTATTCTAAATTTAATTAAATCAAACAATTCCTCAGAAATCTACACACAATACCCCATAATGACAATGTGAAAACAGGTTTTTAGAAATTCTTGCACATTTATAAAAAAAAAAATGGAAATACCTTATCTACATACAGTACCAGTCAACAGTTTGGACACACCTACTCATTCAAGGGATTTTCTTTATTTTCACTATTTTCTAAATTGTAGATTAGTAGTGAAAACTATGATATAACACACATTGAATCATATAGTAACCAAAAAAGTGTTAAACAAATCAAAATATATTTTATATTTGAGATTCTTCAAAGTAGCCATCTTTTGCCTTGATGACAGATTTGCACACTCTTGGCATTCTCTCAACCAGCTTCATGAGGTAGTAACTTGGAATGCATTTCAGTTAAGAGGTGTGCCTTGTTAAAAATTAATTTGTGGAATTTATTTCCTTCTTAATGCATTTGAGCCAATCAGTTGTTTTGCGACAAGGTAAGGGTGGTATACAGAAGATAGCCCTATTTGGTAAAAGACCAAGTCCATATTATGTCAAGAACAGCACAAATAAGCAAAGAGAAATGACAGTCCATTGTTACTTTAAGACATGAAGGTCAGTCAATTCTGAAAATCTCAAGAACTTTGAAAGTTTCTTCAAGTGCAGTTGCAAAAAACATCAAGCGCTGTGATGAAACTGAATCTCATGAGGACCGCCACAGGAAAAGAAGACCCCGAGTTACCTAGCTATCTGTGCAGCTTACCGATCGCTGCAGCTGTGCACAGACCATCTGTAAATAGCCCATCCAACTACCTACCTCATCCCCATATTATTTTATTTGTGGCAGCAGGTAGCCTAGTGATTAGAGCGAAAGGTTGCAAGATCAAATCCCCGAGCTGACAAGGTAAAAAGCTGTTGTTCTTCCCCTGACAAGGCACTTAACCCACTGTTCCTAGCCCATCATTGAAAAGAACAATTTGTTCTTAATTCACTTGCCTAGTTAAATAAATAAATATTTGCTCTTTTGCACACCAGTATTTCCAGTATTTCTACTTGCACATCATCATCTGCACATCTATCACTCCAGTGTTAATTTGCTAAATTGTAATTACTTCACTACTGTGGCCTAATTATTGCCTTATGCCATTTGCACACACTGTATATAGAGTTTTCTATTGTGTTGTTGACTGTACGTTTGTTTATTCCATGTGTAACTCTGTGTTGTTGTTTGTGTCACACTGATTTGCTTTATCTTGGCCAGGTCACAGTTGTAAATGAGAACGTGTTCTAAACTGGCCTACCTGGTTAAATAAAAATAAAAATAAAATAAAAACCTCTTACACTCTCTTTTGCACCCATGTATTTTTTCACCTCTGATCCTACAATTTAAAGTTTACTGCTAAAGAGCATTGTTCTTTGTTCCTGTCACGTGTGCTCCCTCTCCCGCCTCTAGTCACCAGGCCGCTCGTGATGGCGCACACCTGTCACCATCGTTATGCACACCTGCGTGTCATCAGACTCACCTGGACTCCATCACTTCCCTGATTACCTTCCCTATATATGTCACTCATTTTGGTTTCTTCCCCAGGCATTATTATTTCTGTGTCATGTCTGTGCATTGTCCGTGTTGTGTTGTGTTGTGTTGTGTTTATTTATTAAAGCACTCACTCCCTGAACTTGCTTCCTGAGTCTCAGTGCACATCGTTACAGTTCCTCAGTTCACGGACCGCCAGCTGTTCCTCCAGCAGGCAGTTCTGTCTTCTCTGAGAACAACACAATTCTTTAATGTCTCTGGTGAACAGGCTGAACCGGTGAAGGCTTAAAGAATGAAGCAGACTTACTCCATAATGTAGCTGTCACACAAAATGCACATTTACCACATTCTGTAAGTCTTTGCTTTAAAGGATTCCATTCCCCTTCCTTGTATTTTTCCTATCAGGCCCACAGATGATCCTCACAATGAAAAGGCTTTCACACTAGTATCGGAAATCCAGACCTTGGAGCAACGTAAACTAGGCAACGACACAAGGTCTTGGGAGGATGTCAGATTTTCTTGGGCATTTCAAAAGGGGAAAGAAAATTGTTCTCGAGAGGGTCCTCTTCCCAACTAATCACACGTTTGGGTAGGTGGGGCTTGAAATGAGGACAGGAATCATGCTCATGGTTAGTTAGGGCAAAAAACGGATACGTCAAAGACATATGCACAGTTTTTTCAAAGGCCAAACCCACTACCAGTGTGGTGTGCCAAAGACTTCCATTTCTGTGACATATGACCATAGCACCGGTTTCAGTCGAAGTGTGAATGCCGTTTAGCAAACTCCAGGCCGTGCTAGGGTTAGATGACATGAAAATGTAAAATATGGTGGTGGATCTTTGTTGTTAGGTGCTATTTTGCTTCCACTGGTCCTGGAGCCCTTGTTAAGGTCAACGGTATCATGAACTTTACCAAGTACCAGGACATTTTAGCCAAAAACCTGGTTGCCTCTGCCAGGAGGCAGAAACCTGGTCGCAAGTCAATCTTCCAGAAAGATAATAACCCCAAGCACACATCATAATCCACAAATAAATGGTTAATTGACCGCAAAATCCACCTTCTGCAATGGCCATCTGTCACGATACTTAAACCCCATTGAAAACCTGTGGTTTGAATTGAAGAGAGCAGTCCATAAGCGCAGACGAAGGATATCAAGGATGTGGAAAGATTCTGTACGGAGGAATGATCTAATATCCCTCCCAATGTGTTCACCAATTTCATAAAACATTTCAGAAAAAGGCTCAGTGTAGTTATCCTCTTAAAACTTAATAAACACAATCTATTTTTCTATAACTTATCTTTATCAAGGGTGTAATAACTCCGGACCCCACTGTAGGTATATAACGTTCAATACCCGCTAGTTATCAGAATCCAGATAAGAGCTGTTCAATTCTACCACCACCGAAAAGGAAGAGATGCCCACACATTCCACCTTAAAGCCCTCACCCATAGAGAGATGAACGTAGAGAACAATCCCCTTAGCCAGCTGGTACTGGGAATCTGTTACAAACACAAACACACCCTACACAGCCCCAGGACAGCAACACAAATAGACCCAACCAAATTATGAGACAGCAAAAAGGCAACTATTTGACACACTGGAAAGAATTAACAGAAAAACAGAGCAAAATGCTATCAGGCCCAGAACACCTGACCACTGTGACTGACCCCAAATTATGAAAATCCTTGACTACTTACACTCAGTGACTTTTTGTGGGAAGCTTGTGGAAGGCTACCCAAAACGTTTGACCCAAGTTAAACAATTTAAAGGCAATGCTACCAAATACTAATTGAGTGTATGTAAACTTCTGACCTACTGGGAATGTGATGAAAGAAATAGAAGCTGAAATAAATAAATCTCTCTACTATTATTCTGACATTTCACATTCTTATAATAAAGTGGTGATCCTAACTGACCTAAGGCATGGACTTTTTAATCAGATTAAATGTCAGGAATGGTCAAATACTGAGTTTAAATGTATTTGGCTAAGGTGTATGTAAACTTCCGACTTCAACTGAATATACAGTGCCTTGCGAAAGTATTCGGCCCCCTTGAACTTTGCGACCTTTTTCCACATTTCAGGCTTCAAACATAAATATATAAAACTGTATTTTTTTGTGAAGAATCAACAACAAGTGGGACACAATCATGAAGTGGAACGACATTTATTGGATATTTCAAACTTTTTTAACAAATCAAAAACTTAAAAATTGGGCGTGCAAAATTATTCAGCCCCCTTAAGTTAATACTTTGTAGGGCCACCTTTTGCTGCGATTACAGCTGTAAGTCGCTTGGGGTATGTCTCTATCAGTTTTGCACATCGAGAGACTGAATTTTTTTCCCATTCCTCCTTGCAAAACAGCTCAAGCTCAGTGAGGTTGGATGGAGAGCATTTGTGAACAGCAGTTTTCAGTTCTTTCCACAGATTCTCAATTGGATTCAGGTCTGGACTTTGACTTGGCCATTCTAACACCTGGATATGTTTATTTTTGAACCATTCCATTGTAGATTTTGCTTTATGTTTTGGATCATTGTCTTGCTGGAAGACACATCTCCGTCGCAGTCTCAGGTCTTTTGCAGACTCCATCAGGTTTTCTTCCAGAATGGTCCTGTATTTGGCTCCATCCATCTTCCCATCAATTTTAACTATCTTCCCTGTCCCTGCTGAAGAAAAGCAGGCCCAAACCATGATGCTGCCACCACCATGTTTGACAGTGGGGATGGTGTGTTCAGCTGTGTTGCTTTTACGCCAAACATAACGTTTTGCATTGTTGCCAAAAAGTTCAATTTTGGTTTCATCTGACCAGAGCACCTTCTTCCACATGTTTGGTGTGTCTCCCAGGTGGCTTGTGGCACACTTTAAACGACACTTTTTATGGATATCCCACCTCAGCTGTAGATCTCTGCAGTTCATCCAGAGTGATCATGGGCCTCTTGGCTGCATCTCTGATCAGTCTTCTCCTTGTATGAGCTGAAAGTTTAGAGGGACGGCCAGGTCTTGGTAGATTTGCAGTGGTCTGATACTCCTTCCATTTCAATATTATTGCTTGCACAGTGCTCCTTGGGATGTTTAAAGCTTGGGAAATCTTTTTGTATCCAAATCCGGCTTTAAACTTCTTCACAACAGTATCTCGGACCTGCCTGGTGTGTTCCTTGTTCTTCATGATGCTCTCTGCGCTTTTAACGGACCTCTAAGACTATCACAGTGCAGGTGCATTTATACGGAGACTTGATTACACACAGGTGGATTGTATTTATCATCATTAGTCATTTAGGTCAACATTGGATCATTCAGAGATCCTCACTGAACTTCTGGAGAGAGTTTGCTGCACTGAAAGTAAAGGGGCTAAATAATTTTGCACGCCCAATTTTTTAGTTTTTGATTTGTTAAAAAAGTTTGAAATATCCAATAAATGTCGTTCCACTTCATGATTGTGTCCCACTTGTTGTTGATTCTTCACAAAAGAAATACAGTTTTATATCTTTATGTTTGAAGCCTGAAATATGGCAAAAGGTCGCAAAGTTCAAGGGGGCCGGATACTTTCGCAAGGCACTGTATATATATATATATGTATATATATATATATATATAGAGAGAGAGAGAGAGTGAGAGAGAGAGAGAGAGAGAGAGAGAGGGAGAGAGACAGGGAGGCCAGGAGAGAGAGAGAGACAGGGAGGCAGAGAGATTGACAGAGATTGAGAGGCAGAGAGAGAGAGAGGGGCAGAGCGAGAGAGAGAGGGAGAGGGAGAGAGAGAAGGATAGAGACAGGGAGGCCAGGAGAGAGAGAGACAGGATGGCAGAGAGATTGGCAGAGATTGAGAGAGGCAGAGAGAGAGAGATAGGGGGAGTGACAGAAATGGAGTAAGGGAGAGGAGCGTTGAGGCTGGCAGGATAATTCCAATACTCTGCTGTTGTGCAGATTGTAGCTAAAGGCAAAGCAGTCAATCAACCACTCTGTCTGTGGCCATTCCATGTCTGTGTGTGTGTGTGTGTGTGTGTGTGTGTGTGTGTGTGTGTGTGTGTGTGTGTGTGTGCGTGTGTGTGTGTGCGTGCTTGCGTACTTTGTTCATGCGCCTGCTCCTCAGCAAATGC
Organism: Oncorhynchus clarkii lewisi; assembly: GCF_045791955.1. Taxonomy (NCBI): domain Eukaryota; kingdom Metazoa; phylum Chordata; class Actinopteri; order Salmoniformes; family Salmonidae; genus Oncorhynchus; species Oncorhynchus clarkii. The sequence continues at coordinate 30,969,768 of NC_092170.1, forward strand.
ATGTAGTTCAGTGAGTTTGTGTGTATTTATGTCAAATCAAAATCAACATGTGATTAGCAGATGTTATTGCGGGTGTAGTGAAATGCTTGTACTTCTAGCACCGACAGTGCAGTAATATCTAACAAGTAATATCTAACAAATTACACAACATATTCCCAATACACACAAATCTAAGTAGGAATGAATTAAGACTATATACATATGGACGAGCAATGTCAGAGCGGAACGAACTAAAATACAATGGAAGAGTATAGAAATAACAGTATATACAAATGAGATGAGTAATGCAAGATATTTAAACATTGCTAAGTGACTAAGATACCGTAGAATAGTAGAGAATACAGTATATACAATATTGTTCAAAAGTTTGGGGTCACTTCGAAATGTCCTTGTTTTTTAAATAAAGCAAATTTCTTTGTCCATTAAAATAACATAAAGGCCTCCCGGGTGGCACAGTGGTTAAGGGCGCTGTACTGCAGCGCCAGCTGTGCCATCAGAGTCCCTGGGTTCGCGCCCAGGCTCTGTCGTAACCGGCCGCGACCGGGAGGTCCATGGGGCGACGCACAATTGGCCTAGCGTCGCCTGGGTTAGGGAGGGCTTGGTCGGTAGGGGTGTCCTTGTCTCATCGCGCACCAGCGACTCCTGTGGCGGGCTGGGCGCAGTGTGCGCTAACCAAGGTGGCCAGGTGCACGGTGTTTCCTCCGGCGCATTGGTGCGGCTGGCTTCCGGGTTGGATGCGTGCTGTGTTAAGAAGCAGTGCGGCTTGGTTGGGTTGTGTATCGGAGGACGCATGACTTTCAACCTTTGTCTCTCCCGAGCCCGTACGGGAGTTGTAGCGATGAGACAAGATAGTAGCTACTACAACAATTGGATACCACGAAATTGGGGAGAAAAAGGGGTAAAAAAAAAAACATAAAATTGATCAGAAATACAGTGTAGACATTGTTAATGTTGTAAATGACTATTGTAGCTGGAAACGGTGGATTTTTTATGGAATATCTACATAGGCGTACAGAGGCCCATTATCAGAAACCATCACTCCTGTGTTCCAAAGGCACGTTGTGTTAGCTAATCCAAGTTTATCATTTTTAAAGGCTAATTGATCATTAGAAAACCCTTTTGCAATTATGTTAGCACACCTGACAACTGTTGTACTGACCTTCTTTAGACTAGTTGAGTATCTGGAGCATCAGCATAGACTGACGAGTTTCAGAAGAAAGGTCTTTGTTTCTGGACATTTTGAGCCTGTAATCGAACCCACAAATGCTGATGCTCCTGATACTCAACTAGTCTAAAGAAGGCCAGTTTTACTGCTTCTTTAATCAGAACAAGAGTTTTCAGCTGTGCTAACATAATTGCAAAAGGGTTTTCTAATGATCAATTAGCCTTTTAAAATTATGAACTTGGATTAGCTAACACAACATGCCATTGGAACACAGGAGAGACGGCTGCTGATAATGGGCCTCTGTAAGCATATGTAGATATTCCATTAAAAATCTGCCGTTTACAGCTACAACAGTCATTTACAACATTAACAATATCTACACTGTATTTCTGATCAATTTGATGTTATTTTAATGGACAAAAAATGTGTTTTTCTTTCAAAAACAAAGACATTTCTAAGTGACCCCAAACTTTTGAGAGGTAGTGAACGTATGAGATGAGTAATGGCAGATATGTAAACATTATTAAAGTGACTCGTGTTCCATTCCTTAAAGTGGCCAGTGATTCCAAGTCTATGCTTATAGTTAGCAGCTTCTAATGTGCTAGTGATGGCTGTTTAACAGTTTGAGGGCCTTAAGATATAAGCTGTTTTTCAGTCTCTCGGTCCCTACTTTGATGCACCTGTACTGAGCTCGCCTTCTGGATGATAGCGGGATGAACAGGCAGTGGCTCGGGTGGTTGTTGTCCTTGATGATCTTTTTGATGATCTTTTTGGCCTTCCAGTGATATCGGTGCTGTACGTGTGGTTATGTGAGTGTGCGTGTGTGTTTGTGTGTGTGTGGTTATGTGTGTGTGTGTGTGGTTATGTGTGAGTGTGTGTGTGTGTGTGCATTCTTGAATATGTGCGTACTGAAGAAGCAGCCTATGTCACCAAGGCTGAACAAGCCACCTGTTCCACCAAGCAGTCTCAACTCCGTCCATACGCACACCTTCTCCTCCTACCATACGAATCTCCTCCACCCTCAGTCTCACTGTATCTGTCCAAACTTCTGGAGGGAATTGGGACTGGGCAGGGAGTCAGGGCTGGAGGGGTATTGGGACTGGGCAGGGAGTCAAGGCTGGAGGGGTATTGGGACTGGGCAGGGAGTCAGGACTGGAGGGTCATTGGGACTAGGCAGTGAGTCAGGGCTGGAGGGGCATTGGGACTGGGCAGGGAGTCAGTGCTGGAGGTGCATTGGGACTGGGCAGGGAGTCAGGGCTGGAGGGGCATTGTGACTGGGCAGGGAGTCAGGGCTGGAGGGGCATTGGGACTAGGCAGGGAGTCAGGGCTAGAGGGACATTGGGACTGGGCAGGGAGTCAGGGCTGGAGGGGCATTGGGACTCGGCAGGGAGTCAGTGATGGAGGGGCATTGGGACTGGGAAGGGAGTCGGGGACTTTGTATTTTGTGCTGTGAAGCTGTGGCAGCTGAGGTAGAATGATTAGCGCTTGGTTCTGCTGCAGACACACTACTAATGCTCCAGCTTACTGCTCTAGTCCCAGCTCAACACAGGGCCCTGGTCAGCAGCTGGGAAGGTGATTAGAAGCACTGATGTAATGTCATGTAATGTGTGTGTGTGCAGGGGGAATATCAATGATGTCATGAATATGACTTTGTATTAATTACTTTCAATGCTTCATGAATGACTGGCTGATGGCAATACTATTTTCATGGTACTGTGAACCCCAGTTGTTTGGACGATGCTCTGATGTCAATGTGCAGAGTAGGGAGTTTGTTGTCAGTGAGAAGTGTAAATAACTGGGGTGGTTTTGAGTCTGACTCAATGAGATGATGCCACCTCCTCATTCAGTCCCATCCTTGTCTGGCTGTGTCTGTCTGTCACTATTTGTGTGAGTGACATCACTTATCTCAGAAGCCCAGAGGCATACTTTTTTTGTTTGGGAGGGGGGGGGGTCTCCAGAAGTTTGTTTTGACATTTGTCAGGTTTGTTTCTTTGGGGAGACGTAGTCTGTGCGTTTGCTTTTCATTTGGCCTATTTAGTGTTAGAAACAGTATTGGAAACTGAAAAAAAAACATCTGATAAAAATAAATGTCATGCAATGGTGGATTACTTTGACAACCAGGGACCAATGATCTTGAGTTTGATTTTAGATGTGCATGGCTTTAAATTCGGGAGTGGTAAACTGAGGTGCTGGGAAACAAAATGGTGTCCTACTATCTAATCTTATCTTTCAGAGGAAGAGGCAAATTGAGAGGTTTTACACTCACCAAAATGTAAGCTTGTCGCCTGCCTTTCCACCTTTGGGACAACAACTCTCATTGTTAGGGCCGAGACATGTGTACCTCGTCATTATACAGATCTCTACCATCAACCAAAGCCACTAAACTGTTGTTCCAGCTAACATATAATATTGGCCATTTTGTCTCTGTTGTGGAGTAGCCTACAAAGTAAGGAGAATATATTTCCACTCCTGAAATGATTAGTGTTTAGACACGACAATGAACAGACTTCCATTATCGACAAGGTCAATGACACTTAATCCTGCTGTGTTCCGGTCGAATTGGACCGATTTACAAGTTTTCTCTGAAAAATGTAGTTAATTTAATCTGATTGTCATAAGGTTCCATGACTTTGTCCACACAGGGCATCAAAATATTTGTTGATGATTGTCATAAAAACTTTGGGTGTTTTATTTAATTTTTGTACACCAGTGGTGTTCCCGGTCAAAAATGACCGGTCATTAGAAATGAATGGTTGAGACTACAAGTCGTGTATACAATTGAATTCAGACACATGCCCATTTATCAGATGGACACACTTCCTCTACCAGACCCATGGCTTCCCCCACAGGAACCTTTCCCCATGGCGGTCTCACAAACAATCACGGCATTGTTTCAATAACATATAGAACTGTTCTGGCAGCTGATATATAAACCTTTTTTGAGGCCTTGCTAATAATTCATTCTGTGGCAGCACAATGACCAAACGGTATACTATTTGTGAGGCTCTTGATCATATCTTTGATCATGACACTGGTGAGGAGGAGAGAGTCCTTGTTAAACTTTGACACAAAGTAGTCTGTGATAATAGCACAATATGTTTTATCTGAGTATTTGTTACAGTCAAAATAATCCATACAATATACTTTTTTTAAAACTCAAAAATGAGTTGTATGAGCTCAGGTCAATGAGGCCGACAGGCCTTAAATAGCAAATAGAAGTTAAGAACTTGTAATGTTCACAAGAACTTAAGTTGATAAAAAGATCTAACACAATATTAGGTGATAATATACAGTGGGGAGAACAAGCATTTGATACACAGCCAATTTTGCAGGTTTTCCTACTTACAAAGCATGTAGAGGTCTGTAATTTGTATCACTTCAACTGTGAGAGACGGAATCTAAAACAAAAATCCAGAAAATCACATTGTATGATTTTTAAGTAATTTGCATTTTATTGCATGACATAAGTATTTGATACATCAGAAAAGCAGAACTTAATATTTGGTACAGAAACCTTTGTTTGCAATTACAGAAATCATACGTTTCCTGTAGTTCTTGACCAGGTTTGCACACACTGCAGCAGGGATTTTGGCCCACTCCTCCATACAGACCTTCTCCAGATCCTTCAGGTTTCGGGGCTGTTGCTAGGCAATACTGACTTTCAGCTCCCTCCAAAGATGTTCTATTAGGTTCAGGTCTGGAGACTGGCTAGGCCACTCCAGGACCTTGAGATGCTTCTTACGGAGCCACTCCTTAGTTGCCCTGGCTGTGTGTTCGGGTCGTTGTCATGCTGGAAGACCCAGCCACGATCTATCTTCAATGCTCTTACTGAGGGAAGGAGGTTGTTAGCCAAGATCTCGCAATACATGGCCCCATCCATCCTCCCCTCAATATGGTGTAGTCGTCCTGTCTCCTTTGCAGAAAAGCATCCACAAAGAATGATGTTTCCACGTCCATGCTTCAAGGTTGGGGTGGTGTTCTTGGGGTTGGACTCATCCTTCTTCTTCCTCCAAATACGGCGAGTGGAGTTTAGACCAAAAAGCTCTATTTTTGTCTCATCAGACCACATGACCTTCTCCCATTCCTCCTCTGGATCATCCAGATGGTAATTTGCAAACTTCAGACGGGCCTGGACATGCGCTGGCTTGAGCAGGGAGACCTTGCGTGCGCTGCAGGATTTTAATCCATGACGGCGTAGTGTGTTACTAATGGTTTTCTTTGAGACTGTGGTCCCAGCTCTCTTCAGGTCATTGACCAGGTCCTGCCGTGTAATTCTGGGCTGATCCCTCACCTTCCTCATGATCATTGATGCCCCACAAGGTGAGATCTTGCATGGATCCACAGACCAAGGGTGATTGACCATCATCTTGAACTTCTTCCATTTTCTAATAATTGCGCTAACAGTTGTTGCCTTCTCACCAAGCTGCTTGCCTATTGGATTTCTAATCAGCTTTAATGGAGTGGTCATTTTTGACCTGGAACACAGAATTGATTAACATGAAACGAGCACAACAGGAGGGTGATGCTGTGTTGTGGTTGGAAGATACCACAGTAACCACGGTTACTGCCTAACACTCTTAACCGTTAGTCTACCTTAACCTAAGAAACACAGCAAAGATTAGAAATTACCGTTTTAAATGTCTTGGGAATAAATCTATGTGCTCTTTACATGCAGTAGGCATTATACTTAAATATTGAAACAATTCCAGGAAAATACTGTAAATGGTTTGCTTACTTAGTTATTAACATCTAACAGCAATATTTGAACACAATAATACATTCATACAGTCCATGGCTGAATATACAGTACCAGTCAAAAGTTTGGACACACCTACTCATTAAAGGGTTTTTCTTTATTTGCAGTATTTTCTACATTGTAGAATAATAGTGATGACATCAAAACTATGAAATAACACATATGGAATCATGTAGTAACCAATAAAGTGTCAAACAAATCCAAATATATTATAGATTCTTCAAAGTAGCCACCCTTTGCCTTGATGACAGCTTTGCACACTCTTGGCATTCTCTCAACCAGCTTCATGAGGAATGCTTTTCCAACAGTCTTTTGAAGGAGTTCCCACATATGCTGAGCACTGGTTGGCTGCTTTTCCTTCACTCTGCGGTCCAACTCATCCCAAATCTCAATTGGGTTGAGGTTGGGTGATTGTGGAGGCCATGTCATCTGATACAGCACTCTATCACCCTCCTTGGTCAAATAGCCCTTACAAATCAAAATCTATTTTTTTGTCACATGCGCCAAATAAAGCAGCAGTTAAGTGCTTACTTACAAGCCCCTAACCCTCAATGCAGTTTTAAGAAAAATACCTAAAAAAAAGAAAATAAAAAAAAGATTAAAGAGCAGCAGTAAAATAACTTTTCAGTTAATTGTTTACCCATAACCAACAATGCAGTTTTAAGAAAAATACAAAAAAAAAATACCTAAATAAAAGTAACAAATAATTAAAGAGCAGCAGTAAAATAACAATAGCGAGGCTATATACAGGGGGTACTGTTAGAGAGTCAATGTGCACTGGGCACTGGTTAGTCGACGTAATTGAGGTAATATGTACATGTAGGTAGATTTATTAAAGTGACTATGCATAGATAGCAGAGAGTAATGCAAATAGTCTGGGTAGCCATTTGATGAGATGTTCAGGAGTCTTATGGCTTGGGGGTAGAGGCTGTTTAGAAGCCTCTTGGACCTAGACTTGGCACTCCGGTACCGCTTGCCATGCGGTAGCAGAGGGAACAGTCTATGGAGTCATAGACAGTCTCCTCTGACTCCGCCTTGTATAGTGGTCCTGGATGGCAGGCAGCTTGGCCCCAGGAAGCTTGCCCCCATCCTTCCCTTCCCCAAAATACCTATAAATATCATACTATAAATTGTGCCTTACTGTATTATACTTATGCTAAAAAAATTATTCTATGGTATTGAGCCATTTACTTTATGTTCATATTCTTATTTTTCACTACTTGCTATTGTTGTTGCATTGTCGAGAAGGAACCTGCTGGACGATGTTGGACGATGTATACCATGCGTATCCCATACATACGACTAATAAAACTTGAAACCTTGAAAGGAGCAGCTGTGGAGCATTTGTCAATCATTGAAGCCAAACTGTGAGCGTTTAACCAACCCTGGGCCACGGATATCCATTTCTGTTCACCAGTGGCAGACGACAGGCCTTGAGAGCAATCTGTCATATACAGATAGATGGATGTGACCTGACAACGATGACTCATAAAAAGTTCTCCACATGCTGACTTTTTGGGAGGGCTGACAGACTGAGGGGCTGGGGGATTCCGTTGTGCTCTCATGCTCTGACAGTGAGGTATTTTTGTTGTTTAGTTACAGAAAACTGAAGGGCCTTAACGTCATGGTGAGATCATGGTCATACCAACTTCAGGACCATGTGTGTATCTGACATCTTATAGGATACTGCTGTAAACTGGTTTTCAACTGGTTTATTGAGAAATTAGGTGATTTTAGTAAAGCAGAATATTTTAAAGCAAATTTCTTGTCATTGTTATTATTTTCTTATTGATACGTAAAAGTGGAAAATAAAAGAAGACATAACTAGTTCACAATCTTTAATAAACCCATTAGGTAAAATTGTGTTTTTCTGGGCAATGAGAACACAATATTGAGCTTTTTCAGGTGGTGCTGAAGCACAAGAAGCACCGGTAGTTCTTCTGTCACCCACCCTGGCAGAAATAGCATACTGTGAAATTGTTTCTGCATGGTTTCTTAATAATGATTATGTATGGTAGCAATTACATTTATAATCATGACACATTGTTTCTGTTAATCTGGGTAAATTGCAATGAATAAGACTGCGGCCTCTGTAGGAAAATATTAAATTAATTGAATGCAATTTAATTAACATATTTAAGATAATTACTTAACCTTGAATACCCACAACCATTGTCTGTAAAAAAGAAAGAAATAAAGAATATACGGTATGTGTGAGTGGGCAATATAGAGCACAAAGAGAGAAAGAAACAATATACGGTATGTGTGTGAGTGGGTGATATAGAGCACAAAGAGAGAAAGAAACCGTATACAGTATGTGTGTGAGTGGGCGATATAGAGCACAAAGAAAGAAAGAAACAATATACGGTATATGTGTGTTATAGAGCACAAAGAAAGAAATAAAGAATTTACGATATGTGTGTGAGTGGGTGATATAGAGCACAAAGAAAGAAAGAAAGAGAGAGAGAGCAGGGGGATATAGTAGCTATCCACTCTCCCTTGTTGGGGCACTGGAACATAACAGCATTTGCAGTTCCCTGAGGATAATATAGCCAGTGTAGCGAGATACATCAGCCTGGCTGTAAATGCACAGAGAGGAGGAACACGCTTGGAGGGCTTTCAAACAAACAATAAAATATGAATTTGGCAAAACCAATACAAAAATGGACTTCATCCTAAGCCAGATTTTGTATCACTTGGGACTTTGTCCAGTATCGTTTCAATGCTGGACTTCAAACAAACACTTGATGAGCAAAAGTCCCAAAGAGGGAAAGAACGGAGAAGCAACTGGCAGATCTCTATGGCTCAAAAATGTCTCTGCCTTCGGGGCATATCAGCTTTGTTACCACAACAAGACATTTGTTTAGACTGTCAAGCTAAACAGTCAAGAATGTCCATTCTGATCCTAGGGCCTTCCCTGGCTGGACATTCTGTTTCAGTCCAACACTATCACACTTTAATGAACTAATCAACTGAACATCAAGCCCTGAATCAGGTGTAGCGGTTGGCATCAGTTCAGTGACACATTCCTATAGGATATCAATGGTTACTAGGCTACCAGTTCCTGGAACAGTGGGTGCAATATTTTCTGAGAATCTTCCTCTTTGCTTCATGCACCTACTGCTTTGATGTGTGAGCTATGTGATGTGTCCAGTTTAAAGTGGATGAAAATGAAGTGGGATCTATTGGTATGTGTGGAAGATAACTGCAGTATAAACGAAATATGTTTACCCATGATAAAATCTAATTATATTTGTCACGTGCCGAATACAACAGATGTAGTAGACCTTATCGTGAAATGCTTACTTACAAGCCCTTAACCAACATTGCAGTTCAACAAATAGAGTTAAGAAAATATTTACTAAATAAACTAAAGTAAAAACAAAATCAAATCAAGCACAGTTTGTTAGGAGCCCATAAAAACGGCATCCCTCCTCTCCGTGTCACGTCCTGACCTTAGTTCCTTTTTTATGTCTCTATTTTAGTTTGTTCAGGGCGTGAGTTGGGGTGGGCATTCTATGTTTTTGTTCTATGTTTTGTATTTCATTGCTCAGAAGAGGAGGAAAACCGTTACACTCCGACGCCATTATTTACAAAACCATCTTCAAAGCACAAAGCACACATTGAAAAGGGAGGTCAGAGTTGATAGCATTACAAAAGCAAAATCAGTGCTACAAAGCCAAAAACAAACACATTTAAAACACAGGAATACAGAGCAGAACCACCAGTAAATCCAATTGCGGTATGTCTACAATGCACATAAAAAACACTGCATCGGGTTTCAAGGAGTCTCCTCAATCATTTTATTTTAATGGACTGACACACCTAAAGATGAACTATGGAGAAAATATCAAGGACTTGTGAGAGCTGGGGTGGGATTTACCTGTGCTGTTGTAAGTATGAGGGGAACACTGTCACGATTCCCTTTGAATTGATTGCTTCTAAATGTACCAATTTTCTTCCCTATTTTACTGTGCGCTGGGCTGACCATGATATTGGCAGTAAATTGTTGTGTCAGAGTTAGGTTGAGCTGTTTTTTTCTATTCTACAGCCTTGTTTTAATTTTGTTTCTGGCTATAGGAACATTGATAGGGATAGCCACCAACAAGATGGAATCTAAGAGTGTCACACCCTGACCATAGTTTGCTTTGTATGTTTCTATGTTTTGGTTGGTCAGGGTGTGATCTGAGTGGGCATTCTATGTTGGATGTCTTGTTTGTCTATTTCTATGTCTGGCCTGATATGGTTCTCAATCAGAGGCAGGTGTTAGTTATTGTCTCTGATTGGGAACCATATTTAGGTAGCCTGGGTTTCACTGTGTGTTTGTGGGTGATTGTTCCTGTCTCTGTGTTTGCACCAGATAGGACTGTTTAGGTTTTCACTTTTCTTGTTTTGTTTAGTTATTTCATGTATAGTGTCTTTAGAAATTAAAGAACATGAATAACCATCACGCTGCATTTTGGTCCGCCTCTACTTTACCTAAAGAAAGCCGTTACAAAGAGAGGTGGTTGCCTGTGAGATTGTGGGATAAGCATGGAAACCAAGTACTGTAGCAAAAGGGATTTAAAAAATACCATCTTAAACAGTCCGGGGACTATGGTTCCTTCGAACAGCAGCAAAACAGATATTAACAAGGTCTAACACACCACACACTGGTATTCAAATGAGACATGTTCTGTGTTGTAGAGAAAGTGTATATCTATAAAGGTACCTTCATAGAATATTACTCAAGTGAAAGTCACCCAGATAGAGGAGGAATGAGGCTTTGGGTTTAACCAGGAAAAGCCCATTTAGACCCAGAGTCTTTTTTTCAATGGAGACCTGGCCAAGAAGGCAGCAACAATCAATACATTACAGAATGAAAACATACAACGACATGATCTAGCCTAAAAAAAGCATTTTACACTCCTCTGTAACAGTCTCTCCCATCAATATTTTAAATGAATTCAGTGGCACTAACACATCTAGATGAAGCATGGATTGTAGACTATTCTATGCCTCTGGTGCACAAGAAGAGAAGGTAGTCTTGCCTAATACCTTGAATGTCCTGGGGACTTTAAGTAGCAACCACCTAGCAGACCGGGTATGGTAACTGCTGGTGGTGAAGGAGACCAGACTACACAGGTAAAGAGGGAGTTCTCCCAAAAGGGCTTGGTAGATCAACACATACAAATGTAGCTTCCTGTGCATATAAAGTGAGGGCCAACCTACCATTTGGTACAAGCTGCAATGGTGGGTGAATGACTTGGCATTTGTAATAAAGCGCAAGGATGCATGATAAACAGATTCCAGTCCCTGTAAGACGGAAGAGGTTGCATGCATATACAACAAGTCAACATAATCAATTACAGAGAGAAAAGTGGCCTGAACAAGCTTCTTTCTAGCCATAAGCGGGAAGCAAGCTACGAAAATAAAAACCCAATTTCAATTTAAGCTTCCTCACAAGATTATCCATATTAACTTCAAAAGGACAACTTCTCATCCAACTATATACCTAGGTACTGTATTTTTAGGGTAACACTTTTTCAATAGATAAGCCACCAGATGTGACAATGCAGTTATTTATGATATTAATTAATAAGCAATGTGGGTTATTGACTCATTTGACATATGGTAAAACCATTCTGAATATCTGCAAATTTTTCGAAAAAAGTGTTAATGGTCTTCCTGGCTTCAAACAGCTGACACCTGTCTGGTGACCAGATCACATCGAAGACTGAGTCTCAGGATTGTGGTCATCAGAAATGAACTCAACAGATTATGGTTCCTCCGATCTTAAACCGTTTGGGGACAGTATGGGACATAAAAATATCTGGTTCCTAGGAACGGCAGCAAAACAGATATTACTAAGGTCCCCTACACTAAAGACTGTTATTCAGAAGAGACATGTTCTGTGTTGTCCTCCATTGTGGCTGCAAGTACTGTGGATCTGTAGAGAGGGGAAATAGAGGTGCGTATTTGCTATAATGGCACATCTAATATTTTTTAAGAGGATTTAAAAGGCTTTGACTGACCTTTGGAATTCTGCAATACAAGTAAATAAAGCACTTAACACTAGAACAGCCTAGCTTTTAGACTATAAGTACTCACTGGTGAATGTTGAGAACGCTGCCAGGCATCAAATATAGCATACGCATCAGATGCATATCGACCCTCAAGGTGCGCAAACATAAGCACCAAGGCTTGATAAATAGTGCATAAACAATTGTAAAGAATTCATTGCATTAAGAAATGTTCCCTGAAATATATCCATCTAAAAAATAACAACACAAGGTATTTGTTTAAATAGAGTCAAGGGTATGTTTTGTATAATTCTACATATTCATAGTAAAACATTATATTTCCAGCCAATGAAGCATCAACATACTAACAGTCTAATAAACGCATTTCATACATGCTATGGAAAGATGAATAATTGTTTATAAAGGTCTTATATAACATTAAAAAAAAACATTATTTCAAAGAACATAAGTATTTTCATTATTTTAGGTTATTATAAGTAAAAATGAAAAACCACAAGTTTAAGTGCATCACAAAGAAGTCCATTATGATTCATTTTGGCAGGTCTAAAGAAACATTTTGGGAAAAAAGCAGTGTATTTTTAAGAAAACAGAATAGCACATGTTATGTTTATTATGTTACTAGTCTGCTTAGCCAGAGCAATGCTGCCACACTAGTGGTCATGTGCTGAATGCATGGACAGTGCAGATAGAGATGCACCTCTTGAATTCTGAGCGTTATTTGACAAAGGTAAGTGTCATAGAAACTGCAGAAAAATGCTATTTCTGATTCTATATAGAAATCCCAATGTTTTGATAAAGTGATGCTCCTTTCCCTGAATCTGTCAAGTACAACATGTGTCAAGTACAACATGTGTCAAGTACAACATGTGTCAAGTACAACATGTGTCAAGTACAACATCTGTCAAGTACAACATGTGTCAAGTACAACATGTGTCAAGTACAACATCTGTCAAGTACAACATCTGTCAAGTACAACATGTGTCAAGTACAACATGTGTCAAGTACAACATGTGTCAAGTACAACATCTGTCAAGTACAACATGTGTCAAGTACAACATCTGTCAAGTACAACGTGTGTCAAGTACAACATGTGTCAAGTACAACATGTGTCAAGTACAACATGTGTCAAGTATAACATGTGTCAAGTACAACATGTGTCAAGTACAACATGTGTCAAGTACAACATGTGTCAAGTACAACATCTGTCAAGTACAACATGTGTCAAGTACAACATGTATCAAGTACAACATGTGTCAAGTACAACATCTGTCAAGTACAACATGTGTCAAGTACAACATCTGTCAAGTACAACATCTGTCAAGTACAACATGTGTCAAGTACAACATGTGTCAAGTACAACATGTGTCAAGTACAACGTGTGTCAAGTACAACGTGTGTCAAGTACAACATGTGTTAAGTACAACGTGTGTCAAGTACAACATGTGTCAAGTACAACATCTGTCAAGTACAACGTGTGTCAAGTACAACATGTGTCAAGTACAACATCTGTCAAGTATAACATCTGTGAAGTACAACGTGTGTCAAGTACAACATGTGTCAAGTACAACATCTGTCAAGTACAACATCTGTCAAGTACAACATGTGTCAAGTACAACATCTGTCAAGTACAACATGTGTCAAGTACAACATGTGTCAAGTACAACATGTGTCAAGTACAACATCTGTCAAGTACAACATGTGTCAAGTACAACATGTGTCAAATACAACATCTGTCAAGTACAACATCTGTCAAGTACAACATGTGTCAAGTACAACATGTGTCAAGTACAACATGTGTCAAGTACAACATCTGTCAAGTACAACATGTGTCAAGTACAACATCTGTCAAGTACAACGTGTGTCAAGTACAACATGTGTCAAGTACAACATGTGTCAAGTACAACATGTGTCAAGTACAACATGTGTCAAGTATAACATGTGTCAAGTATAACATGTGTCAAGTACAACGTGTGTCAAGTACAACATGTGTCAAGTACAACATGTGTCAAGTACAACATCTGTCAAGTACAACATGTGTCAAGTACAACATGTGTCAAGTACAACATCTGTCAAGTACAACATGTGTCAAGTACAACATGTGTCAAGTACAACATCTGTCAAGTACAACATCTGTCAAGTACAACATGTGTCAAGTACAACATGTGTCAAGTACAACATGTGTCAAGTACAACATCTGTCAAGTACAACATGTGTCAAGTACAACATCTGTCAAGTACAACGTGTGTCAAGTACAACATGTGTCAAGTACAACATGTGTCAAGTACAACATGTGTCAAGTACAACATGTGTCAAGTATAACATGTGTCAAGTACAACATGTGTCAAGTACAACATGTGTCAAGTACAACATCTGTCAAGTACAACATGTGTCAAGTACAACATGTGTCAAGTACAACATGTGTCAAGTACAACATCTGTCAAGTACAACATGTGTCAAGTACAACATCTGTCAAGTACAACATCTGTCAAGTACAACATGTGTCAAGTACAACATGTGTCAAGTACAACATGTGTCAAGTACAACGTGTGTCAAGTACAACGTGTGTCAAGTACAACATGTGTTAAGTACAACGTGTGTCAAGTACAACATGTGTCAAGTACAACATCTGTCAAGTACAACGTGTGTCAAGTACAACATGTGTCAAGTACAACATCTGTCAAGTATAACATCTGGGAAGTACAACGTGTGTCAAGTACAACATGTGTCAAGTACAACATCTGTCAAGTACAACATCTGTCAAGTACAACATGTGTCAAGTACAACATCTGTCAAGTACAACATGTGTCAAGTACAACATGTGTCAAGTACAACATGTGTCAAGTACAACATCTGTCAAGTACAACATGTGTCAAGTACAACATGTGTCAAGTACAACATCTGTCAAGTACAACATCTGTCAAGTACAACATGTGTCAAGTACAACATGTGTCAAGTACAACATGTGTCAAGTACAACATCTGTCAAGTACAACATGTGTCAAGTACAACATCTGTCAAGTACAACGTGTGTCAAGTACAACATGTGTCAAGTACAACATGTGTCAAGTACAACATGTGTCAAGTACAACATGTGTCAAGTATAACATGTGTCAAGTATAACATGTGTCAAGTACAACATGTGTCAAGTACAACATGTGTCAAGTACAACATGTGTCAAGTACAACATGTGTCAAGTACAACATGTGTCAAGTACAACATCTGTCAAGTACAACATGTGTCAAGTACAACATCTGTCAAGTACAACATGTGTCAAGTACAACATCTGTCAAGTACAACATCTGTCAAGTACAACATGTGTCAAGTACAACATGTGTCAAGTACAACATGTGTCAAGTACAACGTGTGTCAAGTACAACATGTGTCAAGTACAACATCTGTCAAGTACAACGTGTGTCAAGTACAACATGTGTCAAGTACAACATCTGTCAAGTACAACATGTGTCAAGTACAACATGTGTCAAGTACAACATGTGTCAAGTACAACATCTGTCAAGTACAACATGTGTCAAGTACAACATCTGTCAAGTACAACATCTGTCAAGTACAACATGTGTCAAGTACAACATGTGTCAAGTACAACATGTGTCAAGTACAACGTGTGTCAAGTACAACGTGTGTCAAGTACAACATGTGTCAAGTACAACGTGTGTCAAGTACAACATGTGTCAAGTACAACATCTGTCAAGTATAACTTCTGTGAAGTACAACGTGTGTCAAGTACAACATGTGTCAAGTACAACATCTGTCAAGTACAACATCTGTCAAGTACAACATGTGTCAAGTACAACATCTGTCAAGTACAACATGTGTCAAGTACAACATGTGTCAAGTACAACATCTGTCAAGTACAACATGTGTCAAGTACAACATGTGTCAAGTACAACATCTGTCAAGTACAACATCTGTCAAGTACAACATGTGTCAAGTACAACATCTGTCAAGTACAACGTGTGTCAAGTACAACATGTGTCAAGTACAACATGTGTCAAGTACAACATGTGTCAAGTACAACATGTGTCAAGTACAACATGTGTCAAGTATAACATGTGTCAAGTACAACATGTGTCAAGTACAACATGTGTCAAGTACAACATGTGTCAAGTACAACATCTGTCAAGTACAACATGTGTCAAGTACAACATGTGTCAAGTACAACATCTGTCAAGTACAACATCTGTCAAGTACAACATGTGTCAAGTACAACATCTGTCAAGTACAACATCTGTCAAGTACAACATGTGTCAAGTACAACGTGTGTCAAGTACAACATCTGTCAAGTACAACATCTGTCAAGTACAACATGTGTCAAGTACAACGTGTGTCAAGTACAACATGTGTCAAGTACAACATCTGTCAAGTACAACGTGTGTCAAGTACAACATGTGTCAAGTACAACATCTGTCAAGTACAACGTGTGTCAAGTACAACATGTGTCAAGTACAACGTGTGTCAAGTACAACATGTGTCAAGTACAACGTGTGTCAAGTACAACATGTGTCAAGTACAACATCTGTCAAGTACAACATCTGTCAAGTACAACATGTGTCAAGTACAACATCTGTCAAGTACAACATGTGTCAAGTACAACATGTGTCAAGTACAACATGTGTCAAGTATAACATGTGTCAAGTACAACATGTGTCAAGTACAACATCTGTCAAGTACAACGTGTGTCAAGTACAACATGTGTCAAGTACAACATCTGTCAAGTACAACGTGTGTCAAGTACAACATGTGTCAAGTACAACATCTGTCAAGTATAACATCTGTGAAGTACAACGTGTGTCAAGTACAACATGTGTCAAGTACAACATCTGTCAAGTACAACATCTGTCAAGTACAACATGTGTCAAGTACAACATCTGTCAAGTACAATATGTGTCAAGTACAACATGTGTCAAGTACAACATGTGCCCATCTCTTCATGTACAATTTGACAACTGATAATACTATCCCTAATCAGACTATTGTCAATTCAATCTTGTCTATAAGCTAATTCTTACTATGTGTGAAATTCATTTCGGTATAGTGTAGGTGTAGTTTCGATGGGCCAGCTGTGCAGGCTGACGTTTCGATGGGCCAGCTGTGCAGGCTGACTGGCATCGTTTGTTTCCCCTTGCTAATCAACTTGGATAGAGTAAAGTGTATGCATTATTCTAAAGGCCGACTGCAAAGCATGTTTTATTTTCCATTACAATAAATGTGATTAGTAATAGAGTTATAGTAAATGTGATTAGTAATAGAGTTATAGTAAATGTGATTAGTAATAGAGTTATAGTAAATGTGATTAGTAATAGAGTTATAGTAAATGTGATTAGTAATAGAGTTATAGTAAATGAAGCAGTCCCGTAACAGCTTATTTTTACAAAGTAAAACGTAGAAGAGAAGTTTATCAAACCGCGGTCAAATTATTAACATGATAAATGTTGACATAACACAAATAGATATAACACAAACTTATCATTACACTATTGCCTTTATAAAGGGGGGAACGCACCTAATGTTTTGTGGAAAGTGTTAAGAAATGGAACGTCTTGTAATATTTTATGTTGTATATAATTGCCTTAAATGTTGCTGGACCCCAGGAACAGTAGCTTCTGCCTTGGCAGCAGTTAATGAGGATCTTTTATATATACAAAAACATTAAATCAACCTCTACATCCTCATAATTCAGTTAGGCCTAATTTAAATTAAATTGTGAAGCAACATGCACAATTATTACCCTTTCATCCATTTGTCATTCAGTGAGGAGAGAGAGAGGCATTAGCGCTTGGCTGGGTGCCAACGTGCTACAGCACATTGTCTTGGAGCCTGGCTGGGTACCAAGGTGCTACAGCACATTGTCTTGGAGCCTGGCTGGGTACCAACGTGCTACAGCACATTGTCTTGGAGCCTGGCTGGGTATCAACATGCTACAGCACATTGTCTTGGAGCCTGGCTGGGTACCAACGTGCTACAGCACATTGTCTTGGAGCCTGGCTGGGTACCAACGTCCTACAGCACATTGTCTTGGAGCCTGGCTGGGTACCAACGTGCTACAGCACATTGTCTTGGAGCCTGGCTGGGTACCAACGTCCTACAGCACATTGTCTTGGAGCCTGGCTGGGTACCAACGTGCTACAGCACATTGTCTTGGAGCCTGGCTGGGTACCAACGTGCTACAGCACATTGTCTTGGAGCCTGGCTGGGTACCAACGTGCTACAGCACATTGTCTTGGAGCCTGGCTGGGTGCCAACGTGCTACAGCACATTGTCTTGGAGCCTGGCTGGGTGCCAACGTGCTACAGCACATTGTCTTGGAGCCTGGCTGGGTACCAACGTCCTACAGCACATTGCCTTGGAGCCTGGCTGGGTACCAACGTGCTACAGCACATTGTCTTGGAGCCTGGCTGGGTACCAACATGCTACAGCACATTGTCTTGGAGCCTGGCTGGGTACCAACGTGCTACAGCACATTGTCTTGGGGCCTGGGTAGATACCAACCTGCTACAGCCCATTGTCTTGGAGCCTGGCTGGGTACCCAACGTGCTACAGCACATTGTCTTGGAGCCTGGCTGGGTGCCAACGTGCTACAGCACATTGTCTTGGAGCCTGGCTAGGTACCAACGTGCTACAGCACATTGTCTTGGAGCCTGGCTAGGTACCAACGTGCTACAGCACATTGTCTTGGAGCCTGGCTGGGTACCAACGTCCTACAGCACATTGTCTTGGAGCCTGGCTGGGTACCAACGTGCTAAAGCACATTGTTTTGGAGCCTGGCTGGGTACCAACGTGCTACAGCACATTGTCTTGGAGCCTGGCTTGGTACCAACGTGCTACAGCACATTGTCTTGGAGCCTGGCTGGGTGCCAACGTGCTACAGCACATTGTCTTGGAGCCTGGCTGGGTGCCAACGTGCTACAGCACATTGTCTTTGAGCCTGGCTGGGTGCCAACGTCCTACAGCACATTGCCTTGGAGCCTGGCTTGGTACCAACGTGATACAGCACATTGTCTTGGAGCCTGGCTGAGTACCAACATGCTACAGCACATTGTCTTGGAGCCTGGCTGGGTACCAACGTGCTACAGCACATTGTCTTGGAGCCTGGCTGGGTGCCAACGTGCTACAGCACATTGTCTTGGAGCCTGGCTGGGTGCCAACGTGCTACAGCACATTGTCTTGGAGCCTGGCTGGGTACCAACGTCCTACAGCACATTGTCTTGGAGCCTGGCTGGGTGCCAACGTCCTACAGCACATTGCCTTGGAGCCTGGCTGGGTACCAACGTGCTACAGCACATTGTCTTGGAGCCTGGCTGGATACCAACATGCTCCAGCACATTGTCTTGGAGCCTGGCTGGGTACCAACGTGCTACAGCACATTGTCTTGGGGCCTAGGTAGATACCAACCTGCTACAGCACATTGTCTTGGAGCCTGGCTGGGTACCCAACGTGCTACAGCACATTGTCTTGGAGCCTGGCTGGTTGCCAACGTGCTACAGCACATTGTCTTGGAGCCTGGCTAGGTACCAACGTGCTACAGCACATTGTCTTGGAGCCTGGCTAGGTACCAACGTGCTACAGCACATTGTCTTGAACCCTGGCAGGGTACCAACGTCCTACAGCACATTGTCTTGGAGCCTGGCTAGGTACCAACGTGCTACAGCACATTGTATTGGAGCCTGGCTAGGTACCAACGTGCTACAGCACATTGTCTTGGAGCCTGGCTAGGTACCAACGTGCTACAGCACATTGTCTTGGAGCCTGGCTAGGTACAGTACCAACGTGCTACAGCACATTGTCGTTGAGGATTAAGTTGGGAAAAGGTGTGAAAAAAACGTTTCTGTTTGTGATTAAAAAATTCTGACAAATTAGCAATATAAAATACAAACATTTAGGAAAAGTCAGGGAAGGAGCAGGACATAGATTTTTGGGGGGTTGATTCTATTTTAAATCAAACGCTAGTGGTCTTTAGCCTGTGACAGTTCTAGTATTAACATAGTATATTGTTGCAGAGTTACTCCCTCTGCTCTTCCCTTGCACTCTCACACACACACACACACACACACACACACACACACACACACACACACACACACACACACACACACACACACACACACACACACACACACACACACACACACACACACACACCTCTCTCCCTCCCTCCGAGCTGGGCTCCAGTCAACAGTCTCGTCTCGAAACGTTTCTTAAAACTTGCTCTGGTCTATCTTTAGCACCAACCAAGTCTATTTATATCCTCATGTTCTAGACAGGCACTTGTTCCCTCTCTTCCTCCCTCCTTCACACTCTCTTATGAAGGAGGGAGGAAGAGAGAAGTACAGAGAGAGGAATAGACATGATGGGAATGCAAACCAGACAAAATGATTGAAACAGATCCCTACAGAACCCAAATATAATACAACACTGAGAATTATCAGCATTTGATGCTGGTGCTTGAAGTGTCTTTGGCTGTTCATTTAGTAACATTTTAACAACTGGTGCCTCTTTGGACACATCGCAACCTGAGACTCACACTGTTAATTTTACATACATATTCAAACACACAGTTCAAGTGAATATAATAGGATTACTGTACACTTCAGTACTTCCTGTGCAAGATGGTACTACAGGAAACTGTGAAAGATGTTACTACTACAGGGGTTAGGAATTTTTGAGCAATATGGATCTTAATGAGTATGACATATGGTATAACCATTCTGAAAATCTGCTCATTAAAAAAAAGATGAATAGTGTTCCTGGCTTCAATGAGCACCTGTCTGGTGAATTATTTGAGCAGGAGACCAGATCACATCAAAGACTGAATCTCAGGATTGTGGTCATCAGACTGGAACTGATACATGTACACCAGTTTGGTTGTGGCACATTAAATGGGGAGGATGGGGTCATAGTAATGGCTGGAATGGAAAAATGGAATGGTCTCAAACACCTGCTTTCCATGTGTTTGATACTATTCCATTCATTATTAGGAGCCATACTCCCCTCACCAGCCTCCTCTGATGTACACACACACACACACACACACACACACACACACACACACACACACACACACACACACACACACACACACACACACACACACACACACACACACACACACACAGAGACACTCACACAGACACAAAAAGCAATTTAAACAACCCCACACATGAACCTTCACAGTAAACATTGCTATTTTATAGCACACCACATAATAAAGTTACTTTAAATGTTTGTTTGTCAAATAAGTGCTTGGTTAATGCTGTGTAAACTCCCTAATGGAGTTAACATAACTGCATTAAAACTGCAAAGTGTACTCTTATGTGTTAAATGGATAAAAGTAGTGGAGAATCAGTCTCTCTCTCTCACATAACTAAACAGACATTGTACATTAACTTGCCACTATTTGACAGTCTCTTTCTGTTCTCAACTTGGGTTTCCTCTAAATGGATGTTTTATAAACTCCATGTGCAGACGTCTGAAATTGAATCGAACTGAAAACTCAAATGTTCATGCTGGCTGTCTGGATGGATGGGTCCTCCATCACTGTGCTGCGCTGGCCCGGTATACATTGTATACGTTAATGCTCTATCATCAACCCCACCTGCAATGTATTAGCCCAGATAATCAATCGAAGGGATTCTAATATAGTGTCGTAATATGGAAATGGCCGAGGTGCTAGGCGCCAGTGTCGTTTAATCTTGTCACAGCTCCATCTTGCATGTTTAATAGAAGCTCTCTGGTCCTCCGACAGCACAGAGCATCCAGTCAAAAACACCACAGCCAAGCTAGGCCACCTGCGGGGTTAAAAGGGATAGAGGAGGAATGGGGCTGTGGATAAGTAGATTCATGCAGCTATAGACGTGAGATTTGATTCGACATTAATCTATGGGCCTCTTCGAGTCTCTAAAATAAATCAATCTGTGTTATTGTTATCATGATATAAACTTTTTTTGTAGGGGGTAGATATGCTTCTATATTGCAGATAGGTAGATTGTGGTTTCCATCAATGTAACTGTCCAATCCCACATATACAGTATATTTTTTGTAAATATACACTACCGTTGAAAAGTTTGGGGTCACTTAGAAATGTCCTCGTTTTTGAAAGAAAGGCAAATGTCCATTAAAATGACATCACATTGAAATCAGAAATACAGTGTAGACATTCTTAATGTTGTAAATGACTATTGTAGCTGGAAATGGCATATTTTTTATGAAATATCTACAGTGGGGAGAACAAGTATTTGATACACTGCTGATTTCGCAGGTTTTCCCACTTACAAAGCATGTAGAGGTCTGTAATTTTTATCATATGTACACTTCAACTGTGAGAGACGGAATCAAAAACAAAAATCCCCAAAATCACATTGTATGATTTTTAAGTCATTAATTTGCATTTTATTGCATGACATAAGTATTTGCTCACCTACCAACCAGTAAGAATTCCAGCTCTCACAGACCTGTTAGTTTTTCTTTAAGAATCCCTCCTGTTCTCCACTCATTACCTGTATAAACTGCACCTGTTTGAACTCGTTACCTGTATAAAAGACACCTTTCCACACACTCAATCAAACAGACTCCAACCTCTCCACAATGGCCAAGACCAGAGAGTTGTGTAAGTACATCAGGGATAAAATTGTAGACCTGCACAAGGCTGAGATGGGCTACAGGACAATAGGCAAGCAGCTTGGTGAGAAGGCAACAACTGTTGGCGCAATTATTAGAAAATGGAAGAAGTTCAAGATGACGGTCAATCACCCTCGGTCTGGGGCTCCATGCAAGATCTCACCTCGTGGGGCATCAATGATCATGAGGAAGGTGGGGGATCAGCCCAGAACTACCTGGCAGGACCTGGTCAATGACCTGAAGAGAGTTGGGATCACAGTCTCAAAGACAACCATTAGTAACACACTATGTCGTCATGGATTGAAATCCTGCAGCACACGCAAGGTCCCCCTGCTCAAGCCAGCGCATGTCCAGGCCCGTCTGAAGTTTGCCAATGACCATCTGGATGATCCAGAGGAGGAATGGGAGAAGGTCATGTGGTCTGATGAGACAAAAATAGAGCTTTTTGGTCTAAACTCCACTCGCCGTGTTTGGAGGAAGAAGAAGGATGAGTACAACCCCAAGAACACGATCCCAACCGTGAAGCATGGAGGTGGAAACATCATTCTTTGGAGATGCTTTTCTGCAAAGGGGACAGGGCGACTGCACCGTATTGAGGGGAGGATGGATGGGGCCATGTGTCGCAAGATCTTGGCCAACAACCTCCTTCCCTCAGTAAGAGCATTAAAGATGGGTTGTGGCTGGGTCTTCCAGCATGACAATGACCCGAAACACACAGCCAGGGAAACTAAGGAGTGGCTCCGTAAGAAGCATCTCAAGGTCCTGGAGTGGCCTAGCCAGCCTCCAGACCTGAATCCAATAGAACATATTTGGAGGGAGCTGAAAGTCTGTTCCGTACTGACTGAAATATTCCGTACTGACTGACATTCATGTCTTAAAGTAATAATGGACTGTCGATTCTCTTTTCTTATTTGAGCTGTTCTTGCCATAATATGGATTTGGTCTTTTACCAAATAGGGCTATCTTCTGTATACCACCCCTACCTTGTCACAACATAACTTATAGGCTCAATCAGCTCCCATTCCCACCTCCTTTACAGTAGAAGCAACAAACAAGGTTCTAAAGACTGTTGACATCTAGTGGAAGCCTTAGAAAGTGCAATATGACATAGACACTGTATATTAGATAGGCAAAGAGTTGAAGAACTACAAACCTCAGATTTCCCACTTCCTGGTTGGATTTTTTTATGAGTTTTCTTATACTCACAGACACCATTCAAACAGTTTTAGAAACTTCAGAGAGTTTTCTATTCAAATCTACTAATTATATGCATATTCTAGCTTTTTGGACTGAGTATCAGGTAGTTTACTCTGGGCACTTTTTTATCCAAGCTACTCAATACTGCCCCCCTGTCCCAAAGAAGTTAATCAGTATCTTGATATGCCACACCTGTCAGGTGGATGGATTATCATGTCAAGGAGAAATGCTCACTAACAGGGATGTAAACAAATTTGTGCACACAATTTGAGAGAAATAAGCTTTGGGTGAGTATGGAAAATGTTTGTGATCTTTTATTTCAGCTCATGAAACATGGGACCAACACCTTACATGTTGTGTTCATAATTTTTTTTAGTATACATACAATATTAATTTTACGGAGACAGAATATTTTACAAAAGTTATAGTTTGTTTGTTTTTAGTCCAATCCTTCAGCTCCACTCAACCCCTCCCATCTATCTCTGAACACCAACCAGTTTTGATTTCTAATTACCATATATTTTTCAACTGTGCCGTGATGTTTCACAAAAGTTCTGAATCTTTCTATTCTCATAGATTCTACACATTATAAATTAAATATATTTTTGCTGAGTATTATATTATTGATCGATTGTGTCGTGACTATTATTAATATGATGACTTATTTATCGAATCAACTAACCATGTTTAATTGTTACTCGATTAAATGAATCATGTAACAACCTTATTGATGAATTAACAATACACATATTGGCTTAATTATTTATTTACTACCTAACTACTACCTACTACCTAACTAAATAATAATACAGAATACATAAACAGACACGGTTTAGATTATTGATTAGAAACATAATACAATGAAACAGGAAGGCCACTGGCACTAGATGTTAGCTGGCTAAAGTTTTTAGGGTCCAGAAGAGCCAATGTCGGCATACAAAGTGCCATTTCTCAGAAATTGCCAATCGATGTTATCTATAGCTGTATCCAGAATTTGATTACGGATACCAATCCTGTATGCACTCTCTGCCCCAGTAAAAGTTTAATCTTGTGCCATCTCTCCAGGCATGGTTATCTTCTTTTGAGCCCTTTTCATTGGCAGAGTGCTCTCTAACTCCAGCTCTGTTTCCTCATCCTGTTCCTGCAACTTCCTGTTGACCCACTGAACAAATGTGTCTGCAGCTGCCTTGACTTTTTCAAAATCTCTTGCCATTCCTTTCAGCTGCGCCTCTGTAGACACAATCATACGATGCACAGATAGAATGTCCACTCCACTTGTTTGAAGATATTTTGAGACTGGTGAGGTGACCTGAAATATTCTGAGCTAAGTATTGTTTCATACTTCAGCAACCCTTCAATGTATCCTTGTGCCTTGACCCATTCAGTAGTGTTGATGTTATTCTGATCTTGTATGGTTGAAAGGACATCAACATACAGACCCTCATCTGCATTTCCAAAAGCTCCAAAGACGTTCTTTAAGGCACTGTCTTTAGCCCACCAGCGTCTCTCCAATTGGAGCAAGACGTCTGTGTCTTGGGTCCTTGCTCTCCTTCTCCCAAATGTTCATCCTCTGGTAGGATTCACGGAAGAACACAGCTTGCCAAGACACTTCCGTCCCCAACCAACAAAAGTCTGAAAAGTCTGTTGTGTCTGCCAAAACAAGGTTCAAAATGTGTGTATAGCACTACACATGCACTTGATTGGTGGACTTTACAGAGAGAAGGGCAGAGAAGCCTTTATCCTGGCCTTGCATACTGGAGGCTCCATCAGTGGAATTGCCAATGCACTTGCTGATGTCAAGCTTTATGTTTTCCAATGCTTCACTCAGAACCTTTACAAAGTATTGTCCAGTGGATGCCTCACATTTCACCACAGCCACAAGCCTCTCATGGATGACGTTCGTCACATATCTGACTATGACAGAGCATTGATCTTGTGTTGTAATGTCCTTGCAATGTGTCAATCTGGTCTGAAAACATACCAGCTTCCTGGGTTTCACTTGCTATGGTGGCCTGCATTGTGTGTTGGATGGTGGTAATGACATTATCGATGGTAGTCTTTGATAATAGAGTGATTAGAGAGCCTCTGCCCCCTCTTGACCCAGACTCTATGCAGGCAGTGAGATGCTCTTTCATACACAGGTCATACTTTCCCAGCAGAACGATCATCTCTAAAGGTTGCCATGGTCAATGCTGCTGTCATCTAGCATATAAGCTGCTTCAGACTGCATGCCTCTGTAGCTCAGACCCCTCTTGCCTATGACTTTAACATCTTAATGTGCTCTAGCACTTCCCTTCCTCTGCACACTTGTTCTCTATGAGCAGACACCTGACTGCCAATGAGCAGGCTCTCAATGTTACCTTTGGAGGACCATAGCATGACCTCTATGCATAACGCTCTTCTCATGCTCTTCCACTCTCTGATGGATATGCTTCCAGTCTGCCATTCCATTCATGATAGGGCTGTTCTCTGTGGGCTTTGCAAATGCCATACAAATGAAGCAGAATAAAGCATGATTATCTTCACTGTATGACAGCCACTTTCTGTCGGGCCCATCTTTACAAAAGAAAACCTTCTGCACCACAGACTTTTCACACTTTTGTTGGTTGGGGACGGAAACTAAAAAATATATCTAGGTCCCCTGACTTCGGCCTCATAAAATAATCACAAATTGGGGTGGCAGTGGCATCCTGGCTTTGGCTCATTCTACATCTGTCCACTGCAGATGCACTATCCTCAACCTAGATGAGTAATTACTATAAATTAATATATTAGTATAATATAATAACGTTAAATAAAAAGTATAATGTTAATATAATAGTATAATGTTAGTATAACATTAACATATTAATTATATAATGTTAGTTTATTCATATAATGTCATATAATAGCATACTATATATCACTAGTATAATATTAATTCCAATTGGACGATACAGCAGTTTAAGAAATACACAACCAACATGTATCATTTTTGTAGGTTTTGTTCTACATTGGTGGTTAGTCTCTAATTTGTTAATGCTAAGTACTAACTTGTCTATAATCATAACCATTCACGCATAACAATTAGTTCAACATTTCTAAAGTTTGCTGTAGCACGTCAACCTTTTAAAAAAAATGTCCTGCCTCACCCAGGCTGTGATTGGTCGGTTCACAAAAAGTGACATTGACGAGCGCTTCTTTCAACAAAAGGCACCCGATATAGCTAAATAGCCAGCTAGCCAAACCCAAACATTGCTTACCTTATCCCTATTGTTTTCCGTCTTACCTCTTCAGCTGCAAAAGCTTTAACAGTTGAACTGGTATCGCTGGGCTCAATGGGATGCTCTCTCCGCTCTCTCTCCTCTCTGCTGCCAGTGCCTTCAGGCTCACTAGGCTGAGATGATTGACTGGTAAAGGCGCAAAATTAATAATTTGTCATTTTTAAACATTTGGCTGCATCAGCCTCAAGGGACTTTGTCTACCTTTCTCCACTCCACTATTTATCCAAATGTCACCACTTAACAGAGATGGGAAAGGGGTGGGGCCCAGGTAAAGTTAGAATGGACTGGACCAAAAGTAATTGGCTGGGAAAGAGAGACTGACAGATGTAATACCCAACCACAGCGGCAGTGGGCTGGCAGCCCACTCGCCTGGGCCAGTGAGACACACAGCAACTTTGTTATTTTTTATTTAAGCGGGGGATGTGGTTATTTATACTTTTCTTTGCATCGGCCCCAATTGTCAAGCGGCCCACCAGGAAAACTCCCGGTGCTCCAGATGGCCAGTCCGTCATTGCTCATTGGACTCCTTCACATTTTGATTGGCTTCCCTATATCTGTTTTCCTGTGTTTTATCACCGTGTCAGCATTATTGTCATTTCTGTTTCCCCTGTCCAGATGCTGTCCGTATTCTGTTCCTGTCCGTTTCCGTTTCCCCTGTCCAGACGCTGTCCGTATTCTGTTCCTGTCCGTTTCCGTTTCCCCTGTCCAGACGCTGTCCGTATTCTGTTCCTGTCCGTTTCCGTTTCCCCTGTCCAGACGCTGTCCGTATTCTGTTCCTGTCCGTTTCCCCTGTCCAGACGCTGTCCGTATTCTGTTCCTGTCCGTTTCCGTTTCCCCTGTCCAGACGCTGTCCGTATTCTGTTCCTGTCCGTTTCCGTTTCCCCTGTCCAGACGCTGTCCGTATTCTGTTCCTGTCCGTTTCCGTTTCCCCTGTCCAGACGCTGTCCGTATTCTGTTCCTGTCCGTTTCCGTTTCCCCTGTCCAGACGCTGTCCGTATTCTGTTCCTGTCCGTTTCCGTTTCCCCTGTCCAGACGCTGTCCGTATTCTGGTCCTGTCCGTTTCCGTTTCCCCTGTCCAGACGCTGTCCGTATTCTGTTCCTGTCCGTTTCCGTTTCCCCTGTCCAGACGCTGTCCGTATTCTGTTCCTTTCCGTTTCCCCTGTCCAGACGCTGTCCGTATTCTGTTCCTGTCCGTTTCCGTTTCCCCTGTCCAGACGCTGTCCGTATTCTGTTCCTGTCCGTTTCCGTTTCCCCTGTCCAGACGCTGTCCGTATTCTGTTCCTGTCCGTTTCCGTTTCCCCTGTCCAGACGCTGTCCGTATTCTGTTCCTGTCCGTTTCCGTTCCCCCTGTCCAGACGCTGTCCGTATTCTGTTCCTGTCCGTTTCCCCTGTCCAGACACTGTCCGTATTCTGTTCCTGTCCGTTTCCCCTGTCCAGACGCTGTCCGTATTCTGTTCCTGTCCGTGGTTATTAAATGTTCACTACCTGTACCTGCTCCTCGTCTCCAGCGTCCATCCTTACAGTTCTAACGTTTCACTTTATTTAGAAAAAGGTTTTGGCGGCAAGTGTCTCTAGAGAACATAGCACATTACTTTCCCAATACTAGAAGGCAAGAAAAAGTATTTTACGGAATACAATTTATGACCAGCTGTGAAGTCATAAAACCGTCCAAACTCCCACCTCTCCTCTCCTTTGGGAGAGAGGGGGGGTCTGGCTAGCCGTCTGGCTAGCCATTTGCCAAGCTGACCTGGCACTTTTGATCCTCACCAAGTAGAGAGTCATGATAATTGAATATTACTTTTTAAATGACCCAGCAGTGTACGAGTTAACTCCAGGTAAATGTTGCAATTCTTTAGCCATTACTGAACCTGCAACCAAAAACAAGCTACATATGGACAGTACCTAAACAAATGATCTAATGATTCTGTCTCTTCTCAGCAAATTCTGCAGAGCTGGGATGGTTGTATCCCCCAGATATAAACTCACCAACAACAAAAAACTTCCCTTTCAAAGATAATTCGTAAAAATTCAAATAACTTCACAGATCTTCATTGTAAACGGTTTACACAATGTTTCCCATGCTTGTTCAATTAATCAAAAATAATGAATGAATATGCACCTGTGGAACGGTTGTTAAGAAACTTACAGCTTACAGATGGTAGGCAATTAAGGTCACAGTTATGAAAACTTAGGACACTAAAGAGGCCTTTCCACTGACTGAAAAACACTAAAAGAAAGATGCCTAGGGTCCCTGCTCATCTGCGTGAACGTGCCTTAGGCATGCTGCAAGGACGCATGAGGACTGCAGATGTGGCAAGGGCAATAAATTACAATGTCTGTACTGTGAGAGGCCTAAGACAGCGCTACAATGAGACAGGACGGACAGCTGATCGTCCTCACAGTGGCAGACCACGAGTAACAACACCTGCACAGCATCGGTACATCCGAACATCACACCTGCGGGACAGGCACAGCAGGCAACAACAACTGCCCGAGTTTCATCAGGAACGCACAATCCCTCTATCAGTGCTCAGACTCTGCAATAGGCTGAGAGAGGCTGGACTGAGGGCTTGTAGGCCTGTTGTAAGGCAGGTCCTCACCAGACATCACCGGCAACAACGTCGCCCATGGTCACAAACCCACTGTCGCTGGACCAGAGAGGACTGGCAAAAAATGCTCTTCACTGATGAGTTGCGGTTTTGTCTCACCAGGAGTGATGGTCGCATTCACCTTAATCGTCAAAGGAATGAGCGTTACACCAAGGCCTGTACTCTGGCGCGGGATTGATTTGGAGGTGGAGGGTCCATGTTCTGGGGCTGTGTGTCACAGCATCATTGGACTGAGCTTGTTGTCATTACAGGCAATCTCAATGCTGTGTGTTACAAGGACGACTTCCTCCTCCCTCATGTGGTACCCTTCCTTTAGGCTCATCCTAACATGACGCTCCAGCATGACAATGCCACCAGCCAAACTGCTCATTCTGTGTGTGAATTCCTGAAAAACAGGAATGCCGGTGTTCTGCCATGGCCAGAGACGAGCCCTGATCTCAATCCCACTGAGCACGTCTGGGACATGTTGGAGGGCGAGGGCTAGGGACATTCCCCCCAGAAATGTCTGGGAACTTGCAGGTGCCTTGGTGGAAGAGTGGGGTAACATCTCACAGCAAGAACTGGCAAATCTGCTTCAGTCCATAAGGAGGAGATGCATTGCAGAACTTAATGCAGCTTGTGGCCATACCAGATACTGACTGTTACTTTTGATTTTGACCCCCCCTTTGTTCATGGAAACATTATCACATGTCTGTGGAACTTGTTCATTTCATATATATATATAACATGCTATTGGTTGCAATAATTTTGTGTAATAATTTAAATTTAAAAAACTGTAAGTGGCACTGTCACGTTCTGACCATAGTTCTGTTATTTTATTATTTGTTGTAGTATGGTCAGGGCGTGAGTTGGGGTGAGCAGTCTGTTTGTTTTTCTATGTTGGTTTTTGTGTTTGGCCTAGTATGGTTCTCAATCTGAGGCAGGTGTCGTGAGTTGTCTCTGATCATACTTAGGTAGCCTGGGTTTCACTTTTGGTTTGTGGGTGTTTGTTTCTGTGTGAGTGTTTGGGCCACACGGTACTGTTTCGGTTTTGGTAGATTCACGTTGTCATTTATTGTTTAGTGTTCTGAGTTTTAATTAAACATTATCATGAACACTTACCACGCTGCGCTTTGGTCCTCACCTCCTTCCACCGACGACAACCCTTACAGTCACGTCCTGACCTTAGTTCCTTTTTTATGTCTCTATTTTGGTTTGGTCAGGGAGTGAGTTGGGATGGGCATTCTATGTTTTGATCTATGTTTTGTATTTCAGTGTTTGGCCTGGTATGGTTCCCAATCAGAGGCAGCTATCTATCATTGTCTCTGATTGCGAATCGAACTTGGGTAGCCTGTTCCCACCTGTTTGTGGGTAGTTGTTTGTTTTTTTCACCTTACAGGACTTTTTCGTGTCGTTCACTCTGTTGTTTTTTCGTCATTCAGTGTTCAGTTTATTTCATTAAATTTACAATGAGCACTTACCACGCTGCGTGTTGGTGCAATGATTCCTCATCAGACGAAGAGGAGAATCGTTACAGTACGTTTTGAAGCCTTTGTAGTTTTGTGTATCAGTTCATAAACCATGTGCCATGAAATGGTTCTTAAATTAAACTGGTATAATTTTTATTTATCACAATTTTCTTGAGCCAATTTTGGTTTTTAATGCAGGGCCTTACTTTCTCCCCCTTCCACTTGCCTCTTGCAGTATTGCTGCAATTAGTTGGTTGTAATTTTGAGTAGAGCAGACATTTCCATATATTTTGTTAGCTGCATGTGTGACAGCATTGCTGGAGTTATTTATGATATATTTTAAAAAGATCATACCTTTTTTTAAATAGGTTTTTTAATCAATTAGTATATTTAATTTGAACCATAATTGTTGCAATATTTGTTCTGTCTTTTCTGGTGGAATAAACAGAAATTGAAAGCAACTTTCTATGACTTGTTTTAAGATAGCGATAATTTACTTTTCAAATAACCGAAAGTGAGAGGTTGTAATCCAAAGAAAGGGGAAAAGGGCCATTCTTGAACATGGGGTGAGACATTCTTACTAATCTGCTAGAGAACCAGTTCAGTTTTAAGTATAACTTTTGTATGACTGAAGCCTTTAGTGAGATGTCTAATGTTTTACAATTGAATTATTTCTGCCAACCGAAATCATATTCATTATATAAATAGGACTGTTTAATTGTCCTTTCCATGGTAGAAAGATCTTATCTATTTTTGCTAACTTTCTATTAAAATGCATTGTAGTGAGATTGTTTATTTATTTCAGGATATGAATACCAAGTATGTCCAGTTGGTATTGAAAAGGTTGTGAAATACGTAATATAGTACATTTATCATCATTTGGGTGTAATCCAGAGGTTACAAATAAGTAAAGAGAACATGAATCATCAGTTTACAATGATACCCTTGTTTTTAACCCTGGATATCTAGGCCCTTGATATTTTTGTTGGATCTGATTTTAATTGCTAACAAATAAAATGTACTATTTTACACCTAGGGTTACTATACATAATTTTAACACATTCTAGAGATTCTCCAAAATTGAAATATTCCAGGCATTTATATATAAATTCAAATTAATCAAAAACCTTTTCAAAGTCAGCTATGATTACCAGGCCTGGTTTCCCAGATGTATCATATTGTTCTATTGTTTCCAGCACTAGACCTCCACAAGTCTGGTTCATCCTTGGGAGCAATTTCCACACACCTGAAGGTACCACATTCAACTGTACAAACAATAGTACACAAAATAGATGGCGGTGAGGGTGGAAAATTATGTGGATTTATTGAAGCAACATCTCAAGACATCAGTCAGGAAGTTAAAGCTTGGTCGCAAATGGGTCTTCCAAATGGACAATGACGCCAAGCATACTTCCAAAGTTGTGGCAAAATGGCTTAAGGACAACAAAGTCAAGGTATTGGAGTGGCTATCACAAAGCCCTGACCTCAATCCTATTGAAAAAATTTGGGCAGAACTGAAAAAGCGTGTGAGCAAGGAGGCCTACAAACCTGACTCGGCTCCACCAGCTCTGTCAGAAGGAATGGGCCAAAATTCACCCAACTTATTGTGGGAAGCTTGTGGAAGGCTATCCAAAACGTTTGACCAAAGTTAAACAATTATAAGGCAATGTTACCAAATACTAATTGAGTGTATATAAACTTCTGACCCACTGGGAATGTGATAAAAAAAAAAGCTGAAATCAATTTTTATCTCTACTATTTGTCTGACATTTCACATTCTTAAAATAAAGTGGCGATCCTAACTGACCTAAGACAGGGCATTTTTACTAGGATTAAATGTGAAAAACTGAGTTTAAACAAATTTGGCTAAGGTGCATGTAAACTTCTGACTTCAAATATATATTTTTTGACACGCAAAGACCCAAACTGAGTTAAATAGATTTCCTGGTTGAGAATGAAACGACTGAACAACAAAACAGCACAGCAAGTAAGTGAAAGAAATAGGTTTTGATTATGTTTTACTAGTAATGGGGACATATTTAAATGCCAACAAAAACATTTTGGTCAGTGTGGTGTGTGATTGTGTAACCTTTATATAATTAGGCAAGTCAGTTAAGAACAAATTATTATTTACAATGACGGCCTACCCCTGCCAAACCCAGACGATGCTGGGCCAATTGTGCACTCCCTTATGGGACTCCCAATCACGGCCGGATGTGATACAACCTGGATTCGAACCAGGGACTGTAGTGACGCTGCTTGCACTGAGATACAGTGCCTTAGACTGCTGCATCCATGTGTGTGTTAACTATTTAACTGTACTAGAATGCTTAAAAGGCCGCCAATTTTGGGGGGGATATCGGTATCGGCCAAAAATATAACAGCATCACTAACACTGAAGTGTAATGGGACTCAGATTTTTTTTAATGGCCTGGATCTTTATATCTACCAGTTGGGTCCTGTTTCAGTAATAATGAAATCAGACCACCTTGTTGAGTATCTGATAATCTACCATTTTTAAACCATGCTAATAACGGTCCTCTGAGTACATCAAAAAAGGTTTAGTATACCTCAACTAATATGCCATCCAGCCCTGGACTTAAAGGCTTTAATTTCATCAAGAAGTTTCTCCTCTGTAGTTTGGCCTTCACATGAGTCTTTCAGTACAGCTGTTCAATTAATAGGAAACAAATCCTTACAATTAACTTTGGTTAGTGGAGATGGAAGAGACTGAAATGAAAACATATGCTTAACGTATTTTGCTTCCTCTTTAAAAATATTGTTTGGTGAATCATGGGTGACTCATTTGTAACAAGTTTAAAGTAATTTATTTTAGCATTTTAATGTCAAAGATTTAAAAAATAATTTGGTGCATTTTTCCCAATATTCCATCCAGTTCGCTTTATTTTTATAATATTTTACACTTGATCTTTCTTGAATTTTTTCCTCTAACGTATTCTGTGCCTCTATGGTACAGTTTTTATTGCTATCTATCTGTACTGTTAGTCCCTCTATTTCCTTTGTTAATATGAATTATTTTGACTTAAATTGCTTTTGTTTTAAAGATGAGTATTGAATTCCATGGCCTCAAGGCACATTTAAATGTCCCGTACAATAAGGGGATCTGCTGTACCTATATTATGTCAGAAAGTCAGTTTTAAATTCTTCTGTTCTGGTTAAAAACAAGTTGTCATCCAATAGGCTTTAATTAAATTTCCAGTATCCTCGCCCACTTGGAAATTGTGTAAGAGTAATGTATATGCCAATTATTTGATGGTCCGATATTTACTTTTAATTGCATATGTCATCGAAGTGTGCAAGAAAGTTATGCGTCAAAGGAATATTCAAAAAGTAATAACTTCAACAGGATATTGATAGTTGAACAGACTCGCACCAAATGCCAATCTGATGAAAGAACTGGTTAGTATTTATCATTATGATGGTCAAGATGGCCAAATCATCAATGATTAGAACTGTTTTAACTATTTTCTCCAATTGGGGCAAGCAGCGATACTATCACCTTCCATCACATTGATGGTGATGAAACACAGTGAATCACAATAATATGTCCAGTATGGTCTCTTAACAGATAATACATCCTCTATCAGTCAACTGGACCACGGTCAAAGCCATGGAGGCAATGCTGAAAATGGCAGTGTTGGGATATACTGTATATGAGGTAGGCTACCATGAAAGGACTTGTAGTGTTAGTCCATCTGAGAACACCGTCAGGGTGATTGTAAGACAAGCTTGAGTGAAATCAAGGGCATGGGTATGATGGGGAAAGGGAATAGAGGATGACCATGTTTGTTGTATCTCTACCAACATTCTCATACACATGTCTTCCGACCAATAGAAGCCTGGAATGCGAAGCAACAATGGGTATGCTTACATGCACACTAATAATTCACTATTAATAAACTGATTACGGCAGTAGGCCAATTATGACATTAATCATGTACACACTTTACTCTGCTTATCTTAATTGGCGTGAGGTCATAATTGAAGTAAACCTATGGCGACTAAAACACCTGGACTTCTGACCAATTATTAGGACACGTAAACACCTTAATCAGAGTTCCAGCAGTGTATTTGATTTGCACATGTACTAGAACCAGCAGCAAGCCTCCCTCTTTTGTGCGAGTGAAGTGAGTTCGGAAAAACTGAAAGTATGCATCTAAGAAAGTGTTTATATCCCCAAACGCAATATCAAATGGGACTGATCAATGCAGAAAATCGCTAATCAAAAGGAACTTCTGTCACAGCAACCATGTTATTTTTGGGAATCCTATCCGGTAGCCTGATTTCAGATGTGTCCATGTGAAAAGGTTTCTTTAGGAAATCGTTCTTCTTGCAAAGCATGTAAAACATTTTAATCAAACTATTATATTCATCTGAGTGTGCATGTAAATGTACCCAATAAGTCTGAGATATGACAAAACCTAATACATTTGCCTCGTATCGAAAATGTACCCAGAACATCCCAAAGAGCTCAGACTATCAGACAACCTCGTACTAGACCTCTGTCTAAAAAATGTAGATAAATATACAGTACCAGTCAAAAGTTTGGACACAACTACTCATTCAAGGGTTTCTTTATTCGCACTATTTTCTACATTATAGAATAATAGCGAAGACATAAACTGTGAAATAGCACATGGAATCATGTCGTAACCAAAAAAGTGTGAAACAAATCCAAATATATTTGATCTTTTAGCTTCTTCAAAGGAGCTACACTTTGCCTTGACAGTCTTGCACACTCTTGGCTTTCTCTCAACCAGCTTCATGAGGAATGCTTTTCCAACCGTCTTGAAGGAGTTCTCACATTTGCAGAGCACTTGTTGGCTGCTTTTCCTTCACTCTGAGGTCTTACTCAATTGGACTGAGGTCGGGTGATTGTGGAGGCCAGGTCATCTGATGCAGCACTCCATCACTCTCCTTCTTGGTCAAATAGCCCTTACACAGGGGGTCATTGTCATGTTGAAAAACAAATGATAGTCCCACTAAGCGCAAACAGAATGCTGTGGTAGCCATACTGGTTAAGTGTGCCTTGAATTCTAAATAAGTGTCACCAGCAAAGCACCCCACACCATCACATCTCCTCCTCCATGCTTCACAGTGGGAACCACACATGTGGAGATCATCCATTCACCTATTCTACGTCTCATAAAGACAAGGCGGTCGGAGCCAAAAATTAGGACTCATCAGACAAAAGGACAGATTTCCACCGGTCTAATGCACATTGCTCGGGTTTCTTGGCCCAAGCAAGTCTTTTCTTCTTATTGGGGTCCTTTGTAGTCGTTTCTTTACAGCAATTTGACCATGAAGGCCAGATTCACGCAGTCTCCTCTGAACAGTTGATGTTGAGATGTGTCGGTTACTTTAACTCTGTAATGAATTTATTTAGGCTGCAATTTCTGAGGCTGGTAACTCTAATGAACTCATCCTCTGCAGCAGCGTTAACTCTGTGTCTTCCTTTCCTGTGGCGGTCCTCATGAGAGCCAGTTTCATCATAGCGTTTGATGGTTTTTGCGACTGCACTTGAAGAAACTGTTAAGTTCTTAATTTCCAGATTTTCCCTTGTCTTAAAGTACTGGACTATCATTTATCTTTGCTTATTTGCGCTGTTCCTGCCATAATTTGGACTTGGTATTTTACAGTATAGGGCTATCTTCTGTATACCACCCCTACCTTGTCACAACACAACTGAATGGCTCAAATGTATTAAAAAGGAAAGAAATTCCACAAACTAACTTTTAACAAGGCACACCTATTAATTGAAATGCATTCCAGGTGACTACCTCATGAAGCTGGTTGAGAGAATGCCAAAAGTGTGCAACGCTATCATAAAGGCAAAGGTTGGCTACTTTGAAGAATCTCAAATATAAAAGATATTTTGATTTGTTTAACACTTTCTTTTGGTTACTACATGATTCCATGTGTTATTTCATAGTTTTGATGACTTCACTAGTATACAATGTAGAAAATAGCAAAAATAAAGAAACCCTTGAATGAGTAAGTGTGAAAACTTTTGACTGGTACTGTATATCCACAAATTGCTCAGTGGCCAGGTCTGATATACATGACTGTGCGGTGTCTGCGCCTGAGGGAACCAATTTATGATTGGCTGCCAGAGAGGGAACAGGGTAAGCCCCCCCCCATCGACGTCCTCTCTGCCCCTTTGCTATAATAGCTTATGCAATTAATGACTTATTGTACCGTTCATTATGCAATTAAGGCAGAAGTCATCCAGACCAACCGATTAGATTTTACTGACAGGACTTTTAACCCAGCCCAGCGCAGTACAGCGAGCAAGCGTGCATGTTTCCAGATCAGGCCACACAGCACATGGCCAGCCAGAGATGTATAGTCCTCCAGGGCAGGCTACGCAGACAATAGTAATTTTCTTATAGCTACAGTATCCCTGCCTGGGCTGCTCCTCTGTGGGTCTCTACTCGAAAGGTATAGTCGATCTGGCTCAGAATGTCTAAGTACCTTAATAACATCCCAGTGCCAGGTCGGCTATCATTTGCAACTCTTGCAGAAAATTGTACTGTTTATTTTTCAATGGCTTTTTTCTTCTTGGCAAATAAGAGGTGCAAACAGACCTGGGATAACTAGAGTTTTGTGGGATGTAACTATTTCCCTGGTGAACAAATAATGGGAAAAGGAAAGGGGGATACCTAGTCAGTTGTACAACTGAAATGTGTCTTCCGCATTTAACTTAACCCCTCTGAATCAGAGAGGTGCTGGGAGCTGCCATTATCGACATCTTCAGCGCCCGGGGAACAGTGGGTTAACTGCCTTGCTCAGGGGCAGAACGACAGATTTTTACATGGTCAGCTAGGGTTACTTCGGAGGTGACAAACTATTTAAATGCAGTTCTCAGAAAGTGAGTACTTTCTTAAACTATTTGAGTACAGATCTGAGAAAGCAACTACTTAAAAAATATTATAATACAGATCACAGGAAGTGACTACTACTGGATTGGCTGCCTTCAACTAATGGCAGGGCTGTATCTGGAACTGCATGTTGAATATAGAAATACAATGAATAGACCACACACAATCTCCTATTCCAATCTATCTGACAGTCATATTTGATCTACACAATACATTTCTATCTGAACATTTTGTAATTGTTCATTCTACTGAATGGTCATTGCCCCAGATGCACATAATCAAGTCAAACCAATTTTGCACAGATCCGTATAAATACGTTATCACACTGTATGACTCAACATGCCACTAAAAAGGTTGACCACTGCAATTAATACTTAACATCCTGCAGAGTAATTCAAAGCCATTTGTAAACAGCAATTTGGATGATTAGCAAAAAACAACTAGGAACCTCTTTGCCCATCTGAGGGAAAGTGTTCTTGTTTCAAACACATACTATACCATCTTTAAAGAGATAGTTACAAACTAACATGATTTTCTACCTACCTTGCCTGTGTAATAAAATTGTACTTTTGGAGAAACATTTTATTAGCATGTTACATAATACTTCTGTAATTGCATTTGAATTCTAGAGCAATGAGCTGAGAGGTTTTGTAACTACTGTAAACGAGGAATAGTGACTGTTCCTTATTCCACTTGTGCGATTTCCAAAGTCTTTAGTAACAACAATGTTGCTATTGTAATACTCAAAGTTACTACACATGCATTACCTTATGTCAATCAGTATGAAAATATATTTATTAGTCATTCTGAAGCTGTAGTGGTCTACTGTCCCTCATGTATTTAGTTCTAGGCTATATTAAAATGAATGCTTAACAGCCCTCATATAGCTAGACTAGTTCACCTAAATGTTGTAGTTTTTGGTTCTTCAAATAAAAATGCATTTGTTTTCAAATAGCTTTCATATATGTGACCCGTTTCAGGAAACTAGGCGTATGTCGCAAGTCACGACTTCACAGGAGAGACATTTTTTTTCCTTTTTTCTGGAACATGTGAACATTCATGTGCCTTTATAACAAACTTGTATGCCATCTGTAAATACGAATAAAATAGTTTAAAAATGAGCCTTGTTGGTTAAGACTGAGATAATGAGTGGGCCGAGAGATGAGTTTGGATTGGTCTGCCATATAGAAGGCTTCTGTCTATTTGAGTCTGTGTTGGTAATCCTGTCAAACGTTTTTTTTTATTGTGTAGTGGAGCTGCATAAGTGTTGCTCTCCACTTTCTGGAGGATCAAGTTTTGAAATCAGTGGAATTAGAGTATGATAGTTTAAGAGATGGAGAAAAGACCTGTGTCCGGATTACATCATCAAACTAAGCACAACAGTGGCATGGTATCTGTGACAGGGAGACGTGTTCATCATGCTGATGTATACAGGTAAGAGTCTAGCATTAGCTAGCTACATTTTCAGATAACCACAAATTAGAAATGTGTAATTTCATTTCAAACTAAAGTGTACTGTTAGCTAGCTAGCTATCATTAGCTGGCTGGCTCCCTAGCTGATGTTATTTGTATCCCAGAGCCATTTGATTTTCAAGTTAGAGCCAGCATATTCATGCAGGGTAATAATGACATAATTTGGCACTATGTTCATTGTTTAACTAGCTAACGTGACGTGTGATCCTACACGTTGTTTAACTAGCTAGGTTCATTTTTTACCTAGCTAGCTACATGTTTTAAGCTAAAGCGCACAACACCCATTGAATATGGTCAGTGTCAGTAAACGTCTGCAAAAAAGAATAATGAAATTGTTGCCAGTAGAGCTGGCTAGGCTGTTTTCATGTTATCCATAGCTAAACAAATAATCAGCCAGAGCGTCAAATGTGCTCTCTGAACGCTCCGAGATCGGAACGCGATGGGTGTGGCGAAAAGTAAGAGGGTGTGAACGATGCTGAATGGGTGTAGACAAAGAAGAGCTCTTCTCTAGATACCAAAACATTCAAAATCCATTTTCTTAAAAGTGACTTTACAAGTTCATCAACTTTCAAAGCAGAATTACTTTCCCGTTGTTCCTCAAATGCAGTGTATGATATACAATTTTGTAGCTCTGCGTCTCAACTTTTATTCAATGTAAAAAACACAATTTCAAATGGTGCTACGACCGAATCCAGGTGATGAGTCACATATTCAAATACCATCAAATACTATGTATTTCTGAGACCTGTATTTTAATATCAAAGAAAATAGTTGCCTTTTAGTTGAAACTCCTTAAACCATATATTCGACTAAAAGTTTATTTAAAAAATAACTACAAAATACAACTATTTTCTGCAAAACATGGGTGCAAACATGACACGTGTGGCTCTCCCCAGGACTGGCAGTAGGTGCTTCTCTCTCTCTGTGTATATCTGGCAGCTGCACCATTACTGTGTTTCTCTTCAGGGGTCTGAGTGTGGGCCTCTCAGAACTTCCATATGAATGAGACCGAGCAGTCTTAATGATGCCAGAGGGGAGATGGGTGTAAACGTTTCCCTTTAAGCATGGTATTTCCCCACCACAAACTTGGCATCTCTGCACCGCCGCAAAATGCTGATAACACAATAAGAGAGGCAATGATGTGCATCTAAGACTCACCTCCAGACCTGACCGAACAGTGAGGGAAGGATGGAGAGAACCTCAACCAGGGGAATGAACCCTTTATTGGGCCGGAGGAGCAGAAACAGCCAGCTTGGCTTGGAGCCACTCTCTGGAGGACTAAGGTCTCAGAAGGACAATCAAAGCTTCAGAAATCGACAAAGTGATTACGGGAGGCCGATAGTAAGAGTGTTATAGTCAATAAGCGGATCAGTTGGCATTACCGCAGGACCAGGAAGAAGGGATGAGAGCAGATGCTTTCATGACCACATTAATCCTGTGGTAGACAGACACCTAATATATTTGTCGGTACTAAATCCTGCTGATGAAGGAGGAGAGTTCTGAACTTCGGAAAGTATTCAGACCCCTTGACCTTTTCCACATTTTGTTACATTACAGCCTTATTCTAAAATGCATTAAAATATTGAACCTTTATTTAACTGGGCAAGTCAGCTAAGAACAAATTCTTATTTCCAATGGCGGCCAAACCCGGACGACGCTGGGCCAATTGTGCACCGCTCCATGGGACTCCCAATCACAGCAGGATGTGATACACCCTGGATTCAAACCAGGGACTGTAGTGATGCCTATTGCACTGAGATGCAGTGCCTTAGATCAATGATCTCCCTTGAGATGTCTCTACAACTTGATTGGAGTCTACCTGTGGTAAATTCTATTGATTGGACATGATTTGGAAAGGCACACCTGTCTATATAAGGTCCCAAAGTTGACCTTTGGGTAAAAAAAAGTAATGAGTTTGAAGGAATAGTCCGTAGAGCTCTGAGACAGATTATGAGACTGAGATTATGTCGAGGCACAGATCTGGGGAAGGCTTCCAAAAAATGTTTGCAGCATTGAAGGTCCCCAAGAACACCTAGTGGCTTCCATCATTCCTAAATGGAAGAAGTTTGGAATCACCAAGACTCTTTCTAGAGCTGGCCGCCCGGCCAACTGAGCAATCAGGGGAGAAGGGCCTTGGTCAGGGTGGTGACCAAGACCCCGATGGTCACACTGACAGAGCTCCAGAAGTCTGTGGAGATGGGAGAACCTTCCAGAAGGACAACCATCTCTGCAGCACTCCACCAATCAGGCCTTGATGGTAGAGCGGCCAGACCGAAGCCACTCCTCGGTAAAAGGCACATTACAGCCCTCTTGGAGTTTGCCAAAAGGCACCTAAAGACTCTCAGACCATAAGAAACAAGATTATCTGGTCTGTTGAAGCCAAGATTGAACTCTTTGGCTTGAATGCCAAGCATCACCTGGCACCAGGAAACTTGGCACCATCGCTACAGCGAAGTATGCTGGTGGCAGCATCAAGCTGTGGGGATATTTTCCAGAGGCAGGAACTGGAAGGCTAGTCAGGATAGAGAGAAAGATGAACGGAAAAAAGTACAGATCCTTGATAACTTTCTCCAGAGCACTCAGGACCTCAGACTGTGGCGAAGGTTCACCGTCCAACAGGAAAACGACCTGAAGCACAGCCAAGACAATGCAGGAGTGGCTTCGGGACAAGTGTCTGAATGTCCTTGAGTGGCCCAGCCAGAGCCTGGACTTGAAACCGATCTAACATCTCTGGAGAGACCTGAAAATAGTTGTGCAGCAACGTTCCCCATCCAACCTGACAGATCTTGAGAGGATCTGCAGAGTGGAATGGGAGAAACTCCCCAAATACATATGTGCCAAGAATACTCGGTGCTGTGATCACTGCCAAAGGTGCTTCAACAAAGTATTGAGTAAAGGGTCGGAAAACGTATATAAATGTGATGTTAATAAATTAGCAAAAACCTATCAATGTCCTGCCATGTTCCATGTAGCCTATATCTGGCAGCTCTTATTTTAAGTGAATCGTCAAGGAAAGAGGCCAGAAATTGCATGTCCATCCCCGGAGAAAATCTGCATAGATATATATATATATATATATATATATATATAGACACGGTTTGATTAATACACCCAACTCAGGCCAGTCTATTTGAGTTTTCTAGTTTTCCAGTAACACACCCCCAGTGTCTCTGCTGATTCTGAAATAATTATAATCTGTTGACAAATATTCAGTAATAACCCAAAACTAAAAGTCCACACACACACACAACACAGCTCTAATAGAAGCACAATTAGGAAGGCAGCAGTTTCCTTAATA
This sequence comes from Oncorhynchus clarkii lewisi, assembly GCF_045791955.1. Classification (NCBI taxonomy): domain Eukaryota; kingdom Metazoa; phylum Chordata; class Actinopteri; order Salmoniformes; family Salmonidae; genus Oncorhynchus; species Oncorhynchus clarkii. The sequence continues at coordinate 31,012,530 of NC_092170.1, forward strand.
AGAATCCCCAGCACAGCTCAGTTTCATAACCTCTAGCTGTTACCGCTGGACTAGCAGAGAATTGATGAATGGAAGAAGCTAGGGATGGGATTACAGACCTCATTATGGGATTACAGACCTCATTGTGGGATTACAGACCTCATTATGGGATTACAGACCTCATTGTGGGATTACAGACCTCATTACGGTATTACAGACCTCATTACGAACTCTAATGCATCCATTGTTTATCGTTAGTAGAAATAAGAGGGAGACTGACAGTGAAACAAAGAGAAAAAGCGAGTTGAATGCCAACTACGATGGATATCCATCAATATGCTCATCTGAATATAGTGAAAGCCTTTGCACCACAGAACATTATTCTATTTAAAAACACCTAAAGGTCTTACATCGGAGCTAGTGTTTAGCATATTAGTTCATATTAATTACACAGGAATGATTTCCACATCACAGTGGAGCATACTTTCACTGACTGGTATAGTTCCTCATAGACAGCTTGTAGGATAGGATGTACTACTTTCCTTTCTGACCACACTGCTCGCTCGCTCCAACCAGCGTCTGCGTTACCAAGCACTAAAATATAAGTCAGTTCTATTTGTGATGCTGAACGCGGTGCAAATCCTGCCTCTCCCATCTCCTCATTGGTTTATAGAAGCAGATACCCAAGTGCCATCTCCTTATTGGTTATACCCACGTGGGTGATTTGAAAGATGAACTGAGGTCAGTCGGTCGTGGTAATCCACATTATTATGAAAGTAGATGCCAATCGTCATAAAGTCCAAAGAAGAAAAAGCCTGGAAGGAGGAGAGATGACTAGAAACGATTCGGTTGACCATTTTATGTGTGGATTAATGGTCAGAGTAGAGGACCTTGTGCATTTCAAGTAAAATAACAATTCAACGTTTATATCCCAGGACAAATTAGCTTGCAACAGCAAGCTAAATGGGACAAATTGGGGAAAATGTTTAATGCTTTTGGTTCAGAGTTTGTATTTCAACCTGCGTGTCGTGATTGCTTTTGGAGTGGGGGGACAAAATCTATTTGCTCATGCGCGCGTCCAGTTTGAGTATGGTGTAAGTCAACAGGTGTGGCATGGGAAATGAGGAAGGGAGGAGTTGTAAAGTGATATACTGAACAGAAAATGGCCAAATCAGAGCCTAAGTGGCCCAGCTGTAAGAGCTTGCTGAACAGTGTTAGGCTTAATATCGCTCTAGATTCATTTAGGTGAGGTATAAAGTATATTCCACTGTAAATAGATTTTCCTTGAGAGGCAGGCAGTGTGCGTCTGACTGTTTAAGACCTTATATCTGTCCCAAACATGCACTTCCACAGCAGCACACACACACTCACAAGCAAGCAAACGGACACACAAGAACGTGCACACAAACACAAGCGCACACACATCCTCTGTTAGAATAGACCTAGTGTTCCTCTGTGAGTAGATGAGAGACAGTGTTTCTATTTGTATATTAGACGCAGTGGTTCTGTGTGTAGATGAGTTACAGTGTTTGTGTGTAGAGGAGTTACAGTGTTTTGGTGTAGATGTGTTTGTGTGTAGATGAGTTACAGTGTGTGTGTAGATTAGTTAGTGTTTCTGTGTGTAGATGAGAGACAGTGTGTGTTTGTATGTGACAGATCTGAGGCTCCGCTGTTGGACAGTGCAGAGGAGGCAGGCATAGAGAGCTCTGACAGTGTGAGTGATTTCCCTGGTGGTCAGACCTCTTGAATAATATTACACAGCGTTGTGTGAAGGCGCCCAGCAGAGTGAGGTGTGTGCTTACACTGCGGCATGCTGGGAACCTAAATTACTTAAATGTAAGGTAAATGAAAACGGAGGGCGCCTGTCCTGCAGAGATCAGAGCGATCAGCAATCCAACCTGTAACTTAACCTCCCTAATGCCCTCCAAAGCATGCTTCTGTGCCATACAAACCCTCCACACCATCAACAGCCTTTACCAATGTCATATTCAGCATTTCCACACAGTGCATCACTTCATACCACAATACCTTATCCTGTTAGATACAGTATTCTTCCTTCTACATTTAAGTCATTTAGCAGACCCCCTCATCCAGAGTAGCCAATGTCTCTTACTACTTTATTTGAAGGTTGACACATCCTACTCCATGACCTTATCAGAAAGATGGACAGAATATAATGTTTTTTTCTTAAAAAATATATATTAATTTATTAAATCATAATGTGTGTTACACTGAATGAAGTCATAATACCAGTAGGATATGTGATACTGTATATCCTCACATGATACAAAGTAAAGAGAAAGGGGGATACCTAGTCAGTTGTACAACTGACCGCATTCAACTGAAATGTGTCTTACGCATTTAACCCAAACCCTCTGAATCAGAGGAGCGGAGGCTGCCTTAAACGACATCATCGGCAACCGGGGAGCAGTTGTTGTTAACTGCCTTGCTCAGGGGCAGAAAGACAGATTTTTACCTTGTCTTCCCAACAATCCTACCCACCAGGCTACCTGCTGCCCCAGTATGACCGCCACCTAAATATAACCTAGTCCTATACATGGACTCATCCTATTACAGATCCTAGGTACCGTCACCTTCTAAAGACTTCAACAATAGTCCTTTTACAAAATGGAACGTAAATTATGCATTTGTTAAAAAACAACTTAACTTTGTTGGACCGTTGTCAAGGTACACAACTCATACATTTTTGTCAAAAGGAAACTTTATAATAGAAATGCATTTGGAAGTTGTGGTAAACTGTAGTCTCTAGTCAATTCCTACACTACTACTCCTCATTGGTTATCAATCCATGCAGCGAGTAAGACTTTTATTTGAGTGTTTCTCCCGAGTGGAGGGATCCATCCATGAATCATGGTCGACTGCTTTGCACCAACTGAAAAGGTTTCTCCACGAACAGAACAGGGATAAATGGATGTCTTTCAGGCACAACAAAGCAAATCATTTTAGAATGTCTGGCGGGATTCGGCAGCGGTGGTGGGAACAGGAGCGGAGTGAGGAACTCATCATGTAAAACAAAATGCGGATGAATATGCAGAACATATCAAAAAGACATATTGGTACATCGCACCGCAGACCTGCGAGAGGAGTGCTGTTCTGGATGCTGTTCACAGCAGTGTTAGAAGTTTGATGGTACGTTAATGCTTCAAGGTAATGCCCATCGTCACCAATCAGCCAGGATTATTTAGGTTTAATTGGGGAACTCGCTGGAGGTCACCCTCAGAACAAACCAAGGGCCCTGGTGTTATTGAGCGTGTCTTGAGTGGCGTTGGGTGGAAATGACTGTTGGAGCCCTGTGACATCGTTTAACACCGTCAGACACTAACACTTAGGTTTAACAGCAGCACAACAAATGAGACATAATGAAGACTTCAGCATTAAAGGTTTTCAATGGCAGCAGCGTCAGACAGGGGTCTTTGAGCTTTGTGATGGATGGTAACTGGGAGGGGAGTTTGAGTTATGACTTGGTAGTAGTTGCTTTATTGCACCATACATTCACCAGTGTGCGGACACTGCATATTTGTAGTTTCTTTTTATTTGACCTTTATTTAACCAGGCAAGTCAGTTAAGAACAAATTCTTATTTTCAATGACGGCCTAGGAACAGTGGGTTAACTGCCTGTTCAGGGTCTGTACTTAAATACTGATTCAATTGAGGGAACATTATCATTATCATACACGACTGTATAAAATCCTGAGGGACAAATTGGACACTTAATGATGAGATCATGTAGAATGCTCGGTTGAGAGGCAGTGAAAAAGAACAGAGGAAATACATCCTGTAGAACAATCACGTAGCATAGAGAAACCGTTATATGTTACATTACAGTGGGTCCAAATACTCTTACATGGATTGTACTCTTCATCTGCTTTCCTTCGCCACGGTAACCGTCATTGTCGGTAACCTTCACAGTCGGTAACCGCTGATCTGAGAAGGCAGGCGTTAAACATCCCATAATGAAATGCAGTGTCACACATTCACTCAACGGTAACACATCTAATCTCAGGCCACACACATAAAACCTGCAGGTCACATGAATATATGATACACTGACAGAACCGACCAATCACTCCTGTCGACATACAAATGAATGGATGTGGAACGGATGTGGGTCTTTTCATAGTCAATCTCGTAGAGGAAGCCAATCACAGCCTTCCCACCGGGCATAGAGGTCAGTTCAATGTCTAGTTTAGATTTACATTTGGTTGGGTTATCAACGTGAATTCAACAAAAAAATCAAAACTTTGTTGGGTGAAAAAAAGACGCAATTCCCTTTGATGACTTTTTTCAAACCCAATCAGTTTTCCACGTTGATTCAACATCATCACATTGGATTTTTGTTCAAATGATGTGGAAACAACGTTGATTCAACCAGTTTTCGCCCACTGGGTTCCCTCTCATTAGTTAAGGCTTCTTTCCTGACATTGCTGAGTTCTACTGCATCATCATTGAACAGACAGACATTTCAGTGTTATGCATTATGTTCTCCGATATCTATGAATAAATATATATCATATTGCTGTGTTGGAAGATACTGCCACAGGGAGCAGTGTGGTTTTTGATAATTGAGTATTGGTTTAGTCCTGGTTAAATATAGCCAAGGAGGACAGGTAACCACAAACAAAGCTAAGTTGCCAACAGCAGGCATCTGTTATCTAAACTTGCCCATTTGCATATCAAAGAGCCTTGCTTGATGTGTCTATGAGGAAGTGTATGTGACTGTAAAAGGGTATAAAAATATATATATATATATATTCATGTTATGCATAAGTGTCTGTAGAGCACGACCTTGGAGTTCATGACAGGTCAACAGTTCAAAGGTCAAAAGTCAAGAACATGGGGCAGGGGATGAAGGGGCAGGGCTCCGAGTCTCTTGGTTCTCGATTGTGTTCCAATCTGTATAGCTCCTAAAGAAACTAAATCAGAGAAGAAGACAACAAGCTGCAAGGCCGGTTTTGGTTTTGCCTTTGCTTTAGTCTCACCAGGACGCCCGCACTCCTGCCTCTCTTTCGCCTGCGTTTCCCCCTGGGTAACCCGAAGATTGGGTCGGAGGTACATAAAAAGCCGAGGGCAGATGAGTCGAAGTCGAAGCAGGAATTGAGGTTAGTAACTGCCGATCTGATGTTCAAAAGTTATTGTCGATCATAAGAAATTATAGAGGATACAGTCCCCACTCCCCAAAGGTTGAAAAAACATATTAGGGGTTATATATTCAACAATACAGTATGGAGAATATGGTTTCAGATGTACTGTGAGACCTGCCTATAGAAAAGCTGTTTCCCTGTGACATACATTCATTCATTTTCCCCTCTGATAGAGATGAGGCAGAGACAGTGTTACACTAGCCCTACTGGAGATGGAGAGAGAACTCTTGATCACCACGGTGAATGTGCTGAAGCTGGTAATGTGTGGGTGAACCTAGTTGGGGATATTCACGTATGTGAATGTATTTTATACACTGTGTGCCACATGGTGTTCCTATGTCTGTGCACTAAATAACATCCATATGAAAGGGTTCTATGTGGTTAGGGCTTTGTACAGTAGTGTCTTTCCAATGTTTCTATACTGTGTATTTGGTTCTACTTTTTAGATATGACAAAACAAGGATCCAGCACCCAACCATATGAAAAACAATCTGTAAGCGAACACATTGTCTGCTCAACATTTATTCTCCTGCTGCCCTAGGAGCCATACCTACAGGTCATTTTAAGGTAATCTAAGGTAATTCCAAGTTCCTTGCAGCAGCAGTAGGTGTGGTCCAGTTCCCACCTAGCTCCTCAGACATCCCCAAGGCCCCAGCCACAGCTCTAGCAGCAGCAACAGTTAGGTTCTGAGCTGCTTCCCTGATGACCTTCGGAGGCTCCTCTGGGGAGACTATCTCTGGCTGGGACATACGTCACCCTGGCAATGACAAGGTCCTTCACCAACATGGTTGGCTTCAGCAGTCTGTCTGAGAAGGTGATGAGCTCCACTGGAGGGGGGAACCAGGGCCAGGGCACTGCTGGACACTGCACCCACCAGGGAGATTACCAAGTCCAGACGAGGGATCAGCACGGCGAAGGAGAATGGAGAGAGAGGGGGGAGGGGAGAGAAGTAGAGAGGTGGTAAAGGAATCCGAGGGGGGGAGGCAATAAAGAGGGTAGGGGGAGAGTGAAGTGAGAGAAGAGATAAGAAAAGGATGGAGTGGGGGGTCGTAGAGAGGGGCGAGATAGGGAGAGAAGTACAGAGGTCATCAAACAGAGCATGGGAACGGATGTCTAGAGACAAATTAATCAAGCTGCCACACATGAATACCACAGCACAGATACTTCCCATACAATATAGAGTTGAAGTCGGAAGTTAACATACACTTAGGTTGGAGCTAAAAATACCAACATCGATATCGGCCCGTTGTCTAGTCTAAAGCCGATGTGCAAAACCGATGTCAAAGCTGACGTGCATACCTACAGGTGAAGTCGGAAGTTTACATACACTTAGGTTGGACCACCAATTTCTTGTTAACTATAGTTTTGGGAAGTTGGTTCGGACTTCTACTTTGTGCATGACACAATATATTTTTTCTACAATTGTTTACAGACAGATTATTTCACTTATAAATCATTGTATCACAATTCCAGTGGGTCAAAAGTTTACATACACTAAGTTGACTGTGCCTTTAAACAGCTTGGAAAATTCTGGAAAATGATGTTATGGCTTTAGAAGTTTCTGATAGGCTAATTGACATCATTTGAGTCAATTGGAGGTGTACCTGTGAATGTATTTCAAGGCCTACCTTCAAATTCAGTGCCACTTTGCTTGACATCATGGGGAAATCAGCCAAGTCCTAAAAAAAAACTGTAGACCTCCAAGTCTGGTTCATCCTTGGGAGCAATTTCCAAACCCCTGAAGGCACGCCGTTCATCTGTACAAACAATAGTACGCAAGTGTAAACACCATGAGACCACGCAGCCGTCATACTGCTCAGGAAGGAGACGCGTTTTGTCTCCTAGAGATGAACGTACTTTGGTGCGAAAAGTGCAAATCAATCGCATAACAACAGCAAAGGACCTTGTGAAGATGCTGGAGGAAACAGGTACAAAAGTATCTATATCCACAGTAAAACGAGTCCTATATCGACGTAACCTGAAAGGCCACTCAGCAAGGAAGAAGCCACTGCTCCAAAACCGCCATAAAAAAGCCAGACTACAGTTTGCAACTGCACATGGGGATAAAGATCATACTTTTTGGAGAAATGTCCTCTGGTCTGATGAAACAAAAATAGAACTGTTTTGCCATAATGACCGTCGTTATGAAGGCTTGCATGCCGGAGAAAACCACCCCAATCGTGAAGCACGGGGGTGGCAGCATTATGTTGTGGGGCGGCTTTGCTGCAGGAGGGACTGGTGCACTTCACAAAATAGATGGCATCATGAGGGTGGAAAATGATGAGGATATATTGAAGCAACATCTCAAGACATCAGTCAGGAAGTTAAAGGTTGGTCGCAAATGGATCTTCCAAATGGACAATGATCCCAAGCATACTTCCAAAGTTGTGGCAAAATGGCTTAAGGACAACAAAGTCGAGGTTTTGGAGTGGCCATCACAAAGCCCTGACCTCAATCCTATAGAACATTTGTGGGCAGAACTGAAAAAGCGTGTGCGAGCATGGAGGCCTACAAACCTGACTCGGTTACACCAGCTCTGTCAGGAGGAATGGGCCAAAATTCAACCAACTTATTCTGGGAAGCTTGTGGAAGGCTACCAAAATGTTTGACCTAGGTTAAGCAATTTAAAGGCAATGCTACCAAATACTAATTGAGTGTATGTAAACTTCTGACCCACTGGGAATGTGATGAAAGAAATAAAAGCTGAAATAAATCATTCTTTCTACTATTATTCTGACATTTCACATTCTTAAAATATAGTGGTGATCCTAACTGACCTAAGACATGTTAATTGTACTAGGATTAAATGTCAAGAATTGTGAAACTGAGTTTAAATGTATTTGGCTAAGGTGTATTTAAACTTCCGACTTCAACTGTACATGAGTTTCCATGGTGGAGAATCCCAAATCTCCCATGCCTACAGTATAAGCCATACCAACAAATTACAATAATGCAACGCCTGCAAACCACCTTCCAGCTGGAACTGGTTATCATTTAACAATGAGTCACACAACATGAAAGCAGCGTTCTGGGCCCTTAGAGGCCCCCACAGACACACTGAGAATCCAACCCCAGGCCGCAGTACCCTAAACCTTTGATATGTAAACTTCCCTTTTAAGTTGGCCTCGTAATTTCACTTTTCCAGCGGCCAGTTGAGGGGAGGTGAGTATGTGAGGAGGGAGTACGGGAGGTAACTGTGAACATGGCTTAGTGTTACTGTTAGCATGCTGACAGTACTTTGTCATGACGTTGGCCTGTGGGTAAGGTTTAGGACCACCCCCCAAAAAATACATTTCTCCCTTCCCTCTATCTAGACTCTACAGAGGGGCTCTTGAATAGCCTTTGCTAAACAGAAGTCTGGGAACTTCAAACAAGTGGAGGGAAAGGAACCATATTTCGGTAATAGAACCAGTTGAAAATATTCGTTGGTACTTAATGAATATGATGTCAGTTCGGTTGTCATCTGAGACATTATGACTGATGGCAGGACGACCTAAACTGTATCTCGGAAAGGCTACACATTATAGTTATCAGATTCCCATGGAATTGTTGTGCAATTCAAATGTTTAAATATATAATTATTTGTGAAAAGATTAAATGTAATTTTGGCTTCCAAATGAGAGATTTGGGTTTTTGTAAGGTTAGGGCTCTGCTCAATCAGTTGCCCGCCCCTGTGAAGAGACATGGTTGTAAACTATGAAACACACCCTTCTCTCCCTTGACGAAAATGTAACCTCCTGTTCCGACGACGATAGGACGACGGTCCATACGTTGAAAAGGACTAACATGTCAACTACAGAACTAAGCCAACCTCAGCGTGAGCTTTGGTTGCAAATGGTATAAATTTTTAACTCTTATTCACTACAGAAGTGAACCTCCTAGCCGAACCTCCTAGCTGTTGAGTTAGCAGCGGCCGCTGTAAACGTGGGCTAGGAAAGGACGGACTGAGTATCCCATCTACCATATAACAACGACACTACAACATATCCCATTCACCACCAGATACACTCTTCAAAGGACAAAGGACACTGTTGGTCAACACGGCCTTCCATCTACCACCAACCTATTGAAGCGCAGCTCAGAGTGAATATATATATTGCATTTTCCTTTTCCAAATGGGCGGTAATTTAGAATGCATAAGATTCTGTATTTACGATAGAGTAGTTGCTTACGGCCCGATTAGAGACATAGCTTCTCCCTTTGTTCCTCAAGTCTTCCCGCTCTTTCACTCAAACCCAACCCCCGTTCTTTGTGTACCCAGCTGTCATATCTGTTCCGTCCGCTAGGGACATTTTCCTTTATGACATAATTTGTAATCAATATATGATTCATTCTGTGTATATGTATGTGATCTGTGTGATTAGTTAGGTATTTAGTAAATAAATAATTAAACCCAATTTTGCATTGCGGATTCAACTTGTTAGCCAGGGTTCGTGAAGATAACCAAGAATTTACAACTTTTAGATGAGACTGAAATAAGGTGTCTTTAAGAGTTTATTCGGAAGAAAACAGCTCCATAAATATTCCATCGTGGTGCCCCGACTTTCTAGTTAATTACATTTACATGATTAGCTCAATCAGGTAATACTAATTACAGAGAAAGGATTTTATAGAATAGCATGTCATATAACTTAATCCGACATATCCAAAGAAACAACTTCCTGTTAGTTTCACAGACAGACAGGCCCCTACTGCAGGGCATGTGTTTGTTGGCAGAGAGAGGGATGGAATGGGGGATAGCAGTTAGAGAAATACAGACGAAGAGAAAGACAGCGGGGGAGGCAAAAAGGAGAATGGCAGGTAGAGAGGAGTGCAGGATTAAAGTTCAGAGGCTTAAAAGGGGCACACACACGCGGTACGCTCATCTAGAAATACCCAGGTTCTGGGGACCGTACATGGTCATTGAGACCATGCAGCAACCGAGAAATCTATTGTAACCAAATAGTCTCATCCAGCTCTCCCACCTCATACATTTCCACAGGAGAGGGTCTCGGGAGAGACATGTTAACATGTTTGATATCAGATCCACACAGCAGGAGCAGAGGTAGCACTTACACACAAACACAAACATACACAACTCTGACTAAACACAGACACTCAACAAAAAACTAAAATGGCTTCTTCCCCTTAAAAGATCCCACCCCAAAATCTGTCACGACTATAGTTGCATTTCATCAAATCATACATTATTTACCTCAGAGCAGGACATCAAATGGCAACTTACTATTTATTATAACATCACATGAATTGTCTGTTATGAGTCATTTCTAGCCTAGAAGTTGAGAGCGTCGGGCCAGTAACCGAAAGTAAGCTGGTTCGAATCCCTGAGCCGTCTAGGGGAAAAATCTGCCCTAACCCTAATTGTTCCTGTAAGTCGCTCCAGAGAAGAGCATCTGCTAAATGACTAAAATGTAAATAAAAAAATATCTCCACCCAAAATGCAGCCTGTCAGTCAGAAATACATGCATTCACCTAGTAAAGTGGTTATCTTTTCAAATGCAAATAGCTTTAGTGTGACATTACAAAAGGAAATGGATTTGGTTTGGTTTCACAAAAGCCCATCCACCCTCAAAAATAAAATGGTTTTTATTATGATATGTGACTCCTATTGATATGATATTTGGAGCAAAAATGCAATTCTTCCATCATTTCATTGCATGTATGTCTCACTGAATGCATTCATCTCATTGCAACATTTCATTGCCTTCAATTGAAATCAGTTGAGAGACCTGAGAAAAGAAAAAGCATCTGAAAGGGAGCCTGCTGTGAATATCAATGAGATAAACATGACAGTGATGCTTCACCTCAGGTGACTACCCAGGTATTTCACTAGAAACTCAAAAAGTAAATCTATTGCAGAGCCCTCAGAAGTTGTGTGTGTGTGTGTGTGTATGTACAGGGCGAGACAGCAGACCAAGTCGAAATCATGATACTAAATGACATGATGAGCCTTGACCACATACATCCATTAGTGCTGAATAAACATGTGAGGTTGCAGCTGCTCCTCTAGCCCCCCCCCCCCCCCCCCCCCCCTGTAAAGACCTGTCAAATGTGTTATTAATCCTATTAACCAGTTACATTGAGCCAGAATCCATATTAAACCAACACAGCCCTGTCCAATGCCCTTCACGTGTTCATGGATTACTGTGTGAGGTGGGGAGTGTGTGTGTGTGTGTGTGTTATGTTGTGTTCTGTACAGACACAACATAACACACACTCTTCAGTGACACACACTCCCTCAAAGTCCTCATAGGGATCACAGTCTGTATAGAGCAGAGGGAGTTGACAGTCCAATGTCTCTACTGTTTGTAATGTAGTCCAGGAAAACTAGTGGTCACAGAAGGATGGCATTATATATAGCACCTTTGAGAGGGTGCAACATGGAAAGAGAGTAGGGTAGAGATGTAATGTCTCTGTCTGTCATCGGTCTTGATAATTGTATGACCTTCACCCAGAGTTGGGGGTCAATTTAAATTCAAAATGTTCCTCATTGAAAATCATTGAAGATCATTTTTGTAGTTTTTTTTATTTGGCATTTTATATGATTCTACAGATAACAGACAGAACAGCTGAGGGCAGAACACACAGATCCCCTACCAAATAAAACCCACCCCAACCCCCATGCTCTAACAGATCACACACGGATCCTCTACCAAATCAAACCCACCCCAATCCCCATGCTCTAACAGAACACACACTGATCCCCAACCAAATCAAACCCACCCCACCCATGCTCTAACAGAACACACACTGATCCCCAACCAAATCAAACCCACCCCCCCATGTTCTAACAGAACACACACTGATCCCCAACCAAATCAACCCCCCCCCCCCATGTTCTAACAGAACACACACTGATCCCCAACCAAATCAGACCCCTCCCCCATGCTCTAACAGAACACACACTGATCCCCAACCAAATCACCCCCCCCCCATGCTCTAACAGAACACACACTGATCCCCAACCAAATCAACCCCCCCCATGTTCTAACAGAACACACACTGATCCCCAACCAAATCAAACCCCCCCATTCTCTAACAGAACACACACTGATCCCCAACCAAATCAACCCCCCCCATGTTCTAACAGAACACACACTGATCCCCAACCAAATCAAATCAACACCCCATGCTCTAACAGAACACACACTGATCCCCAACCAAATCAACCCCCCCGTGCTCTAACAGAACACACACTGATCCCCAACCAAATCAACCCCCCCCCATGCTCTAACAGAACACACACACTGATCCCCAACCAAATCAAACCCACCCCCCATGTTCTAACAGAACACACACTGATCCCCAACCAAATCAACCCCCCCGTGCTCTAACAGAACACACACTGATCCCCAACCAAATCACCCCCCCCCCCCATGCTCTAACAGAACACACACACTGAGCCCCAACCAAATCAAACCCACCCCCCATGCTCTAACAGAACACACACTGATCCCCAACCAAATCAAATCAACACCCCATGCTCTAACACGGCTATTCCCAAACTGGGGAATGCGTAATGCCGTCGGGGGTATGCCAAATAAAAATGAAATTAAACCTTCACTCTTGCGCAGACATTTAGAAACAAAACATGCCAATTTGAAAAATAAGCCAAGGGAGTGTTTTGAGCGAGAATTAAGATGACTTTCGAGTAGAAATACATGTATAAAAGCAACAGGTACCATTAATAAGAAGGGGCTAGATGCGTCTTATATGGTGAGCTACCGATTGGCTAGGACAGACAAGCCCCATACTATTGTGGAGGACTTCTATGGCTGGCACAATGCTGGGGGAAAAGGCCCCAAAAAATATACAGACAATGCCTTCATCAAACACTGTTTCACGACGCATCAGTGACATGGCAGGAGATGTTTTGAAACAATTACTGCTTCATATACCAGCCAGTGAATTCTATGCATTACAGCTGGATGAGTCAACAGACACCTGGCACAGCTCCTGGTATATCTCTACTACGCTTATGGGGGGTCAATTAAGGAAGACATCCTCTTCTGCAAACCACGGAAACAAGGACAACAGGATAATCTGTTTTTTAAGTACTGGACAGCTTAGTGACATCAAATGGACTTAGGTGGTATGGTTTAAAAATTGCAAGACTATGCAATAATGTTTTTATTTGATTTCGCTGTTTTATGCAACAGAATAGAGTGTTCTGTTAACTATTGTGTGTGTGTTCTACTGAGGATGAGCCTCTGGAAGATAACACTGACAGGAGATTTACCATGTCTTTTGGGTGATAAAACCTAAAGAGCATTCCAGAGCACGAGTTAATGTTTCTGTTCTTTACCGTACCAGGGAGAGATGGTTCCAGTTTGGAGTCGGAGGACCAGACACTTGTCTATACAATAAACTGTTGACACAGCAGATACTGTCTGCTATGTATTATAGGTATCTTTCATACAGATCTTAACCTTGTGACCCATTATATATATCTGTTGTTCGTCATGTAGGTTGAAAGGGGTGTATCTTGGCTATAAAATACCTTTTGTACGAATCATTTGACCGTGAATCGTCGACCAGACATGACCAGCCATCATTATCGTAGAGCACTCAATCGATTAACTTTATATGTGTGCGTTGTATTGACCTGCTCTATTATTAATAAGTGATTAAAGATTTAGTTTAACTATAACTCTGACTTGTGTGATAAGTTTGTCTCTCCTCATTTGATAGTAAAGAAATTAACCACCACAGTGGTCAAGACGCCGAGAGACACAGTGGAGTGGTAATGTGCATGCAAGGAGTTGCTCCCGACGCCACTTGGGTACACTGCAGCATCCACCAAGAGGTTCTTGCTGCCAAGGGAATGCTTGACAGCTTGAAAGACGTTTTGGACACTACAGTGAAAATGGTTAACTTTGTTAAAACAAGGCCCCTGAACTCTTGTGTATTTTCTGCATTATGCAATGATATGGGCAGCGACCACGTAACGCCTTTACAACATACAGAAGTGCGCTGGTTATCAAGGGGCAAAGTACAGTTTTTTTTAAATCGAGAGACGAGCTTAAACTTTTCTTTACTGACCAGAATTTTCACTTGTCTGACCGGTTGCACGATGACGAGTTTCTCACACGACTGGCCTATCTGGGTGATGTTTTTTCTCGCCTGAATGGTCTGAATCTAGGATTACAGGGACTCTGCAACTATATTCAATGTGCGGGACAAAATTGAGGCTTTGATTAAGAAGTTGGAGCTCTTCTCTGTCTGCATTAACAAGGACAACACACAGGTCTTTCCCTCATTGTATGATTTTTTTGTGTGCAAATGAACTCAAGCTCACGAACAATGTCAAATGTGATATAGCGAAGCACCTAAGCGAGATGGGTGTGCAATTACGCAGGCACTTTCATGCCCTGCCTTCAGTCCACTTACCGATATCTGAACAAGAGAGCCTCATCGAAATTGCAACAAGCGGTTCTGTGAAAATTGAATTGAATCAGAAGCCACTGCCAGATTTCTGGATTGGGCTGCACTCAGAGTATCCTGCCTTGGCAAATTGCGCTGTTAAGACACTGATTCCCTTCGCAACCACGTACCTATATGAGAGTGGATTCTCAGCCCTCACTAGCATGAAAACTAAATATAGCCACAGACTGTGTGTGGAAAATGATTGAAGACTGAGACTCTCTCCAATTCAACCCAACATCGCAGAGTTATGTGAATCCTTTCAAGCACACCCTTCTCATTGACCTGTGGCGAGTTATTCACAATTTTTTATGAACAAATATGATTTTATATGTAAGATGGCTAAATAAAGAGCAAAATTATTGACTATTATTATATTATTATTTGTGCCTGGTCCTATAAGAGCTCTTTGTCACTTCCCATGAGCCGGGTTGTGACAAACTCACACTAATTCTTATGTTTAATAAACGTATTGTATAGTGTGTGTGTGGCAGGCTTACAATGATGGCAAAAAAACTTTTGAGAGTGCGCTGACCCTGGTGCTAGAGGGGGTACGCAGTTGGAGGTTGAATGTTTGAAGTGGTACGGGACTATAAAATGTTTGGGAACCACTGCTCTAACAGAACACACACGGATCCCCTACCAAATCAAACCCACCCCAACGCCCCCATGCTCTAACAGAGACCCACCCCAAAACCAGACTTAAAGCAGTACAAAAAAGCAGTATACAATGAGCAATATAATCAAATTAAACATTTAAAAAAAGATATATAATAATACAAAAGATATTATAAAACAAAGTAATAGTAAAGAGTCAAATAATCATACAAATTCTTATTTGGGTTGGTTTATGGAGTTGTGAAATTAGCTGGATCCATGTCTTCTACAAAGGATAGGAAAGGTTGCCAGATATTATAAAATGTAATTGCAGATCCCCTAACAGAGGAGCGTATTTTCTCTAGCTTGAGACGTTGCACAACTTCCTTTATCCAATGGTTAAAAGTAGGAGGAAACCGATCCTTCCACTTAACCAGTAGAAGACGTCTAGCTACAAGAGTAATACATGCCAGCATGTTGCCCATAGAACTGTTTAGAGGGGCCTCCTGTGGTGCCACTATAGAACTGTTTAGAGGGGCCTCCTGTGGTGCCACTATAGAACTGGTTAGAGGGGCCTCCTGTGGTGCCACTATAGAACTGGTTAGAGGGGCCTCCTGTGGTGCCACTATAGAACTGGTTAGAGGGGCCACCTGTGGTGCCACTATAGAACTGGTTAGAGGGGCCTCCTGTGGTGCCACTATAGAACTGGTTAGAGGGGCCTCCTGTGGTGCCACTCTATAGAACTGGTTAGAGGGGCCTCCTGTGGTGCCACTCTATAGAACTGGTTAGAGGGGCCTCCTGTGGTGCCACTATAGAACTGGTTAGAGGGGCCTCCTGTGGTATCACTCCGAATTATGTAATAAAGGCAGAAGGTTCTATAGGTCTCTCTAGTATTTTAGAAAACGTCTCAAAAATTGATATCCAGAAATATGTCAATTTCGGGCATGTCTAAAAGGTGTAATAAATTAGCAGGAGCCTGCTTACATCATTCACAAGAAGAATCTATTTCTGGTCTAATCTTGGATTATTTTTCCTTTGACCAATGCAGCCAATGAACTATTTTAAATTGAATTACAGCATGTCTTAGACACAGAGATGAAGAATGTATTCTCTGAAGCATACTCTGCCAAGTTTCTGGGATCTAAGAATATTGAACTATTGTACTAACTGTTCAAAAGATGCAAAATACATATCAGTGTACAAGTTGTTCATTGAGGAGATCCCTTTTCCAGACCAGATTTAAAACACCCGGTCTAATAATGATGGAGAAAATGTATGGTTCTTTAATAATGGGGCAGAGGTAAAAAATTCATTGAGACCAAACGTTCGCCTGAACTGTTTCCCGATTGTTAGAGAATGTTTCACAATAGGGTTTTTAGTGTATTTGGAAACAGGCTCAGCCAATGCAAGTTGAGAACAGAGCTAAGGACGTGAGGCCACAGGATAAGATCTCCAAGCTCAAACATTTCTGGCCTGTAACATCAGGGATTTATGTCATCCAATATAGAACAATTCTTGTATTAGCTGCCCAGTAATAATATTGAAAGTTTGAAAGTGCTAGACCAACCTGGGGGTGAGATCTCTGCAATATTTTCACGTATCTGAGGGTTTTTCTTGTTCCAGATAAAAGCAGGTATCGGTTTATCTATTAATTAAGTTCAAAAAATATTTTGTCAGAAACATAGGAATACATTGAAATAAGTATAAAAACTTAAGTAATACATTCATTTTAACAGTGTTAATTCTATTGCCCAAAGAAAGAGAAAGTAAATCCCAGTGTTCAAGATCCTGTATATTACCAAATATCTTTGTAGAACCTGGATCTCGGGAAGACCAGTTGAAGGTCTGCTCCCACATGAAGAACTCGAGCTCCTCATCTTGGGCCTTGTGTTTTCTTTTTTGTCAGTGACTCCGCTGAACTTCAACTTTTGCAGGTTGAGCACCATTTACGCATTAAAACAAAAATAGTAAATCACGTCATTCAAAGACTTTGTTTCCTAGTTCTTTTTGAGTCAAAGAGCAAAGAAAGTATTGAATAAATGCAATTTCAGCAGGAGCTCGGAAAAAGGTGACCTGCTCTATGGCTTGCTCACTGGCTCGCCCAGGAATTGGAATGTCTGTGTACTTACCTACAGTCTTGAGTGGTGATTGCTATCTCATTCTATCATAGTGTGAAAGACACATTCATTACTGTGTACTTACCTACAGTCTAGAGTGGTGATTGCTATCTCATTCTATCATAGTGTGAAAGCCAAAGTTGAACCAGACACATTCATTACTTTGAATTTGAATAGATTTTCAAAGAACAATGCATGAAGGAAGTGATTTGGAGTTCAGAGACTCTTTGTGAGCCAGAGGGGTGTCTGTCGGACTGACAGAACAGCAAACACAACTGGCAAACTCTCAAATATTATTTGAAACACTGGGCAGTTTGATCGATAGCAATCTCTGTTTGTGTGTGTGTGTGTGTGTGTGTGGGGGGGGGGGGGGGGGGGGGGGGGGGGGGAGCTCACAGTGACCTGTGCAGAGCTCATACTGGGCATGTCCTCTGTACTCTGTCTCCTGCTGCGCCATCACTCCAATCACAGGACAACAGTGTCCCCGGATCTGGGCCAAACTATACTTGGAGGGTTTGGGTTAGGCTCCAGCCCAGACCGCACTGTGAGGCAGACAGACAGACAGACAGCAGAGGTGATAAATATTCATGTCTAGATTTCAAACTGTTATTTTTTTTATAAAGCAACTCTCTTGTTCGTTTTGTTCTCATGTCCATCTAACTTGGGCCCATATGTTTATCAAAATGGCCGTCCTTGAAGTGTGAGAGAGGAACATTTCGGTGAAAGATTATGTGTCAGACCACAGCAAACTTCTCATTTAATAATTAAAGAGAGAGAAATGATAATTTTTACTTCCTCTCCAAATTTCTCCAATCACTCTCTCTGCCCAATCTGCCACTATTCTGTCAAGACCCCCTGTCCTTCTCTCCCACCATCCTCTTTTCCTAATCCGTCCCACCTTTAATTTCTCATTGAGTATTGCTTCTGACCCTTTAAACTCTCGCTCTTCTATAACACTCCCCTCCCTCTCCTTCTCATCCTCTCTCCCCATTTCCTAAGTGTTATATATTATATTCTCCCTCCAGGCCCCAAATCATCCTCTCATTCTTTCCATCTCTTACTCTCTCACATAGTTTCCTTCACCTCTGTCTCTCATTTCCAATTATCTCTCGCTCCATCTTTTTCTCATCTCCTTTCTCCCTTCTCATTCACACTAAAGCATGGTGTCGTGGCCAAGCTTTTCATTTATCTATCTTTCAACGTACTAACAACTTGCTCTTCTGGACAGAACCTCCATCAAACGTGCACAGTAAAGATCAAGGCCTAATCTCCTTCAACTGCATGTGAAACCTCTGCATCTACAGCAGCCCACTTTAAACTTGTACCCCTACTGAACGGAAATGTAACCTCTTATCCCAGCACTGCATACCGCACTGTAACAACCAACCTCTTATCACAGCACTGCATATTGCACTGTAACAACCATCCTCTTATCCCAGCACTGCATATTGCACTGTAACAACCACCCTCTTATCCCAGCACTGCATGCTGTACTGTAACAACCAACCTCTTATCCCAGCACTGCATACTGTACTGTAACAACCAACCTCTTATCCCAGCACTGTAACAACCAACCTCTTATCCCAGCACTGTAACATCCAACCTCTTATCCCAGCACTGCAACAACCAACCTCTTATCCCAGCACTGCATACCACACTGTAACAATCAACCTCTTATCCCAGCACTGCATACCACACTGTAACAACCAACCTCTTAACCCAGCACTGCATACTGTACTATAACAACCAACCTCACCCAGCACTGCATACTGTACTGTAACAACCAACCTCTTATCCCAGAAATGCATACTGTACTGTAACAACCAACCTCTTATCCCAGCACTGCATACTCTACTGTAACAACCAATCTCTTATCCCAGCACTGTAACAACCAACCTCTTATCCCAGCACTGTAACATCCAACCTCTTATCCCAGCACTGCATACTGTACTGTAACAACCAACCTCTTATCCCAGCACTGTAACAACCAATCTCTTATCCCAGCACTGTAACATCCAACCTCTTATCCCAGCACTGCATATTGCACTGTAACAACCAAGCTCTTATCCCAGCACTGCATACTGTACTGTAACAACCAACCTCTTATCCCAGCACTGCATACTGTACTGTAACAATCAACCTCTTATCCCAGCACTGCATACTGTACTGTAGCTCCTGTCTCTAGTGTAGTCCAGAATCCAGCACCTGTCCTAGCACTGCTGTCACGCCCTGTGATATGGGTGATTTTTTTTTTTTTTGTCTTGTCTAGGGGTTTTGTAGATTTGTAGTCCTGAACCCTGCACCTGTCTTAGCCCTGCATACAGTATTCTACCTCCTGGGAGGTTCAATCAGGAAGGCTGGTCTGAATGGATTGTCATTTTTAAAATGTATCTAGTAGGCACACTATCACTTTTATTTTTTTTATTTATTTCACCTTTATTTAATTAACCAGGTAGGCTAGTTGAGTTTTACGAGGGTATGTTTGGCCGCATGAGTGAAGGATGCATTGTTGCGAAATAGGAAGCCGATTCTAGATTTAATTTTGGATTGGAGACGCTTAATGTGAGTCTGAAAAGAGAGTTTACAGTCAGGCCAGACACCTAGGTATTTGTAGTTGTCCACATATTCTAAGTCAGGCGGGTGCGGGCAGCGATTGGTTGAAAAGCATGCATTTAGTTTTACTTGCATTTAAGAGCAGTTGGAGGCCACGGAAGGAGAGTTGTATGGCACTGAAGCTTGTCTGGAGGCTAGTTAATTTTGAGCGCAGGGGTTCCGCTAGCGGAACACCTCGACAACATTCCGCTGAAAAGGCAGTGTGCGAAATTCAAAAATATTTTTTTTAAATATGTAACTTTCACACATTAACAAGTCCAACACAGCAAATGAAAGATAAACATCTTGTTAATCTACCAATCGTGTCCGATTTAAAAAAAATGCTTTACAGCTAAAGCACAACATGATTATGTTAGATCACCGAAAATAGAAAACATTTTCCAGCCAAAGATAGGAGTCACAAAAAACAGAACTATAGATATTTATAAGGGAATTTTGCAGCAACAGTCTTCCAACAACGGTCTCCATTTAAGTCATGTCAGATGGCGTAATCTTCTCTGAGGCAGAGGCTATGTCCCTCGTTCCTGTGATCGATCTACACCCACTCCCAGTTTCCAGGTGAATCCTCCACGACTAGGTTTCCCCGAGAAGAAGTTAGAGAATCACATTAGGTAAGTGGCTATTTTCCGTTGCTCAAATTCTGGGAATCCTGGCCGAAGGGAATTCACAGTGGTTCCAGAAATGTCCAGCCATGAACTCCTCTGAACTGGCTACGAATGTATTCTGCTCATCTCTGCATTGCCAGAGGTTGTTTTTCCCAAGAATCAGCTACACCAGCAAAGGGGGAATATTCCAAACTGCGAGGCATGGGCGTGTCTGACCAGTCTGGTCCCTCTTCCTCCACTCCCTAAGCTGCATGCGGCCTCCTCCACCCAGAGCCCTCTCGCATGGCCCAAGGACCCAGCGCTGGCAGCTATCAGTCTTTAAAACCTGGATGTGGGTACGCAAGCAACTGTGGCCCCTCATGATAAGTTCAGATTTTTTGTGGACCCCACCCCCATTTAAAGTTGCCCATATATATATAATGTTATCATTAATTTCAGTTATCAGATCTGGTCAGATTTATTGTAAATACAAACGTTATTATTCAGGGGGTACACTCTACTGCATGGGCATTCTGTACATCTGGGTTTCATATTCAGTATCATGAATGTAATGTTTAGCAGCTGAAATAATCACCATTGACTATTAATCAGAACTTTAATAAAACTACAATAAGTTTCAGATTGTGTTTCCCATCAGCGTCTCGTCAGGAACACTAAAAAAGTACTTCCGGGTCAAAGCATTTATGAAATGTTTGAAATAAAAGTCCCATACGTAACAATAGAAGTATCAACCTGTATTTATTCATGATGTATGAAAAATATTGTCTAAACATTAACAATGATTCATATTTGTTCATATTTAAGTGCTTCGCCACTCTCAACAGTAAAGCCTCCTTCTGTTCATGCTGCAGTAAATGCCATTAACAATCAACAGTGTCAAGCGGGCAATAGCAACAACATAATACATATTTTAATATAACTGTTTGCTAAACGTTTTTTTTTTGCAGGGAACGAGTCCATTCCAAATATAGCGATCCTCTACAAGAACAAGGAAACAGATATGCTGCTGGTAGTGGCTCCCCCTATAGAATACTGGTGTGTGGTCTTACTGTTGTGCAGTTCACAGCTAACTGGTGGCGTAGGAGTGGACTCGGACTAAGGTGAACCCAAGAAAGCTCATTGGACGGCCTCACTGACAATCTATCGCCAGCAATGTTTCCTAATGTCTGTAAACAAGTCATTCATATTGACATTAAGACAGCTTACATAATCATAGCCTATTTCTCAAGAGGTGCATAGCAAGATCAGTCATTTTAACAATTGATTACCATACTTTCTATGGTCATGTTGCACAGTGCCTGATCCCGTTATGTGTTAGACAGTTGGCCTCTGAGTACAGGTTTATACTATGGATGCTTCCCATTTGCATATTTTTGGTGGTGAGTTTCAGGCTAAGTAGTCTGCAGTTCATCGGCTTTACATTACGGATCATTTGTATTTGTATTTATTATGGACACCCATAGGCAAGGCAGCAGCTAGGCAGCAAGGCAGCAGCTAGGCAGCAAGGCAGCAGCTAGGTAGCAAGGCAGCAGCTAGGTAGCAAGGCAGCAGCTAGGTAGCAAGGCAGCAGCTAGGCAGCAAGGCAGCAGCTAGGTAGCAAGGCAGCAGCTAGGCAGCAAGGCAGCAGCTAGGCAGCAAGGCAGCAGCTAGGCAGCAAGGCGGCAGCAAGGCAGCAGCTAGGCAGCAAGGCAGCAGTTAGGCAGCAAGGCAGCAGCTACACTTCCTGGGGTCCAGTAAAATTAAGGAAGTTATACAATTTTAAAAACAGATTTCACAACACATTAAGTTGGGAACTCTGTAGTGGGCCTCAACAGCATGTTGCACCCTAGGTAAATAACATTTCAGGGACTACTACATGTAGCTGCTTTGACTTCTTCGAGCTTTTTCACATTCCATTTTTTTTTATTTTACTAGGCAAGTCAGTTAACTTCTTGAGCATACTTGACACGCAGACGTCCCAAGTATGCCCCTGGAAATGCAAATGCGCTACGCTAAATGCTAAATGTACTCGTTACAACTCAATCTTTGATCAAAATTCACAAGCAGGGTATTGAATTAAAGCTACACTCGTTGTGAACCTAGCCAGCAAGTCAGATTTTTAAAATGCTTTTCGGCGAAAGCATGAGAAGCTATTATCTGATAGCATGCACCCCCCAAAATGCCAGCACGACACGTAAACAACAGATTTTGCGGTAGCCGGCGCTACCCAAAACGCAGAAATAAAATATAAAACATTCATTACCTTTGACGAGCTTCTTTCTTGGCACTCCTATATGCCCCATAAACATCACTATTGGGTCTTTTTTTCGTTTAAATCGGTCCATATATACCCAAAATAGCTTTGTATGGAAGTTGTGTCATTCAGAAAAAATCATCGTTTTTAAACGCTGCGTAATTTTTTTAAATTAAAAAAGTTGACGATAAACTTTCACAAAACACTTCGAAATCCTTTTGTAATCCAACTTTAGGTATTAGTAAACGTTTATAATCTATCAAAATGATTACAGGGCGATGTCTTTTCAATAGGTCTTCACTTGCAAAACAATGGCTGATAATGTCTTCATCAACTACATCCGGGTCAAGACTGGGAAAATGGATGCCAGATAGATGGATTTTCCAACAATTAATTCAATTGAAAATGAGGACAATGGCGCCATCGTGTGGAATTTGTATGAATTGCAGGCAGATCGATATTAAATTCTGTTCTCTTTTAACAACTGGTGGAAGTGACTTATGGAAATTATTTTTAGCTTTCAGAGAGCAGTTTTTCTTGCGTTTTTCAATGAAACACACGATCTGTTATAGTCACAGCCGTGATTTAACCAGTTTTATAAACTTCAGAGTGTTTTCTATCCACACATACTAATCATATGCATATACTATATTCCTGGCATGAGTAGCAGGACGCTGAAAAGTTGCGCGATTTTTAACA
Organism: Oncorhynchus clarkii lewisi; assembly: GCF_045791955.1. Taxonomy (NCBI): domain Eukaryota; kingdom Metazoa; phylum Chordata; class Actinopteri; order Salmoniformes; family Salmonidae; genus Oncorhynchus; species Oncorhynchus clarkii. Next base: position 31,035,958 of record NC_092170.1, read on the forward strand.
GAATTTTCGAAAAAGGAGGGGGTAGAAGTAAGAGGGTATTAAGAACAAATTCTTATTTTCAATGACGGCCTAGGAACAGTTCAGGGGCAGAACGACAGATTTGCACCTTGTCAGCTCGGGGGTTTGATCTTGCAACCTTCCAGTTACTAATCCGACACTCTAACCACTAGGCTACCCTGCCGCCCACCAATCAGCATGACATCCTTCATTGCAACACAACCGTTTTAATCTCAACCCCGAGCAACTGGCTACTTCCTATTCTCCAGCATAGGATCGCTGCCTCAGACAAGACTGTTTCCCTTCACATTGTCATCTCCGCGAGGCTGTCTTCTTACTGGTTTGCCATTGTTTCCTTCTAATGGTGCGTTCACAACTCCTTATTCCCTCATGTGATTTTCTGACCTGGTCTTGTCACCCAAATCACTAGCCTCACTCTTAAATCGGGTTCCTGGGGTACTATCAAAATAGCTCACACTTTCTCACAATCCCTTCTCAGGCTTTACGATTATTTATACCATGCCATTGTTGAATACTCCTTTCTGATTGGCTTGAAGGGTATTCTGGAGCGTGCATTATTTCCCTATGACGCTCGGTAGAATGCAATGGCTATGGTTAATTTTTACACGTTTTATTTGACCGGCACGCTCGACCCGGCTCTGCTCTTCATCATTTGCTTCTCTTCCATCCTATTCCACCATCATCTGTTTCACTTTTCTCCTTTCTCAATTAATAAAAAGGAGCTATCTTTCCCCTCTACACTACACTGGTCTCTCATTCAGAACTGGAGCTGAAACCACCGCAAACACAATAGGTAAGCCTCACTCTGGAGCTGAAACCACCGCAAACACAATAGGTAAGCCTCACTCTAAAGCATCTAGATCACTGGTCATGCTCTGCTACACCTCATATTTTAGGCCCAATCTATTTGCCATCCTCTCAGCTATGGTCCCTTTACCATAGCTACCAACAGCTAACTTTGTTGGCGAATGTGAAATTACACTCATGCATATAGCAGTGGATGTCACTCATTGTTACACTTGGCATTTGATCAGACACCTGTCATCAGAATATTTTCTCAGAGACGAGGAAATACCCACAACTATTCAATAAAATTCCATATTGCATTCAGTCTTCGTTGACATTCAGTTAAGCCTGTACTCTATTGAAGTGTTGCTCCTTCCCAGTCTGGACACTCATTTATTTGACTAAAAGCTTGTGTGAGTCTGCCCTGTCACACTCTGACAATTTCCATTAGAGTAATTTTGTTGGTCGCCAGTTTCCCCCCTGAGAAAATGAGGCTCTAATGGAGTCCATAGTGTAGCCTGGTTTAACCAGACAATGCTGCACAGCATGGTTTACCAGGCTATACATAGTATGGACTGCAGGAAAGTAGGAAGGAGCCATCTGAATGTAGCAAAGTTTTGGAATACACTGATGTCTCATTAAAGCCTGGGAGGATTTTGCTGCCTTGTTTGAGAGGTGGAGGGAGGGATAGAGAGAGAGAGGAATGGGTAGAGAGAGAAGAGGGCAAATGGAGAGAAGGTGGGAGGGAGAGAAGGGAGAGAGAGAGAGAGAGAACAAAAGACAGTGTTAGAAAGAGGGAAGAAGGGAGAGAAAGAACAAGTGAAAATGATATTGAATTAGGGATGAGAGGGACAGAGAAAAAACTGAGTATAAAGGCAAATGCAGGGAGAGAGAGAAAGAGAGAGAGCGAGCAGGAGAGAAAGAGAGAGATATCGGGGAGAGAAAGATGGAGAGAGAGAGAGAGATATTGAAAGCTCCATGTTAGAATTCCAGCAACACCTTAGTGCTCAGTGCATGCCGGCTCTAATTACTTTCTGTTCCTGCCAAAGCAGGAACGCAATTAGGATATCTACACAACTCAAACCTCAGCCGGATAACTCTCCTCTCTGTGTAAGTGCGTGTGTGTGCGTGATAACTCCCTGACATTTAAGCTGCACTGGAAAAACCCAGAAGCAAACTAGTTAACATTTGCGCTGCGTGTACATGGCTTTGGATGAGCAATGAACATTACGTCGCCATGTTTGTAATCCTGATCCAACAACCAGGGTAAATCAATCAGGATTTGAAGGTGTTTGGTGGAGAAAAGCACGATTATTCAAACCTAACTCTGTGTATGAGCCCCATACTTCAGGACCTGTCAAGAATTTAGGGGGAGAATTACAGGAAACAGAAAGAGGAGAAGAAGAACAGATTTGTACCTGAGAGCAGGAGAATGACAGGTAGATTAAAGACAACTAGATGCATCTGTCCTGGCTGTGTAGGGAGCTCCCTATGTCTTCTATTCCTTCTGAACACAACACTGAGTCATACATCTCTGTACTACAGTTAAATACCTCTAGAACTGTACTATAGAATATCTCTGTACTACAGTATTATACCTCTAGAACTGTACTATATTATATCTCTGTACTACAGATTTATACCTCTAGAACTGTACTATAGTATATCTCTGTACTACAGTTATATACCTCTAGAACTGTACTATAGTATATCTCTGTACTACAGTATTATACCTCTAGAACTGTACTATAGTTTAATTCTTTACTACAGTAGTATACCTCTCTAGAACTGTACTATAGTACAGTATATCTCTGTACTACACTATTGTACCTATCTAGAACTGTACTATAGTATACAGTATCTCTGTACTACAGTGTTATACCTATAGCACTATACTATAGTATATCCTGGTACTACGATATTACTGTATCCCTCTCTATAATTGTACCATAGTGTATTTCAGTACCACAGGGAGCAACGTCTTGCAAGTGTATAACGTTAACTTCACAAAAACTAGTTGGATCCCACACCTCTTTAGTGTAAATTTAGAGTAGCACTCTACATACCACAGTGAGCGACTTGTTTATAAAGAGTCACATCTCTACAGTATGAAGTAGAGTTTATAGAGCTACTTCTCTCTATAACTTTGGAAAAAAAACTCTACCTATGCTTCATTTCACAATCACTTCTCGACTGGTTGGTTCGCAACCTATAATTTCATCTCCCTGTGAAAGCCTTGACGATTAGAAAACAAGCAAACAAAGTTACCAATGCTAATAAATTTGAGCTGGGAAGACAAATAAAAAAAAACTAAAATCACAGCCATTAAACGCTGTGACTTTGTAAAATCACCATTGGCCTCACGGTGAAATCCCTGAGCAGTTTTTTTCCTCTCCGACAACAGAGTTGAGAAGGACACATGCATTTTTGTAGTGACTGGGTGTGTTTATACACCATCCAAATCAAAATGAATAACTTCACCATACTCGTGAATGTATTTATGCTTGCCATAACAAAGGGGTTGAATAATTATAAATTCAAGACATGAACTTTTAATTTGATATGTAACACAACAAAATGTGGCAAAAGTAAAGCGGTGTGAATACTCTCTAAAGGCTCTGTAATGTGTGTACCCCTACCTATCAGTATCCCAATGTCCTAACATGTGCATATATGTACCCCTACCTATCAGTATCCCAATGTCCTAACATGTGCATATATGTACCCCTACCTATCAGTATCTCAATGTCCTAACATGTGCATATGTGTACCCCTACCTATCAGTATCCCAATGTCCTAACATGTGCATATGTGTACCCCTACCTATCAGTATCTCAATGTCCTAACATGTGCATATGTGTACCCCTACCTATCAGTATCCCAATGTCCTAACATGTGCATATGTGTACCCCTACCTATCAGTATCCCAATGTCCTAACATGTGCATATGTGTACCCCTACCTATCAGTATCCCAATGTCCTAACATGTGCATATATGTACCCCTACCTATCAGTATCCCAATGTCCTAACATGTGCATATATGTACCCCTACCTATCAGTATCCCAATGTCCTAACATGTGCATATGTGTACCCCTACCTATCAGTATCCCAATGTCCTAACATGTGCATATGTGTACCCCTACCTATCAGTATCCCAATGTCCTAACATGTGCATATATGTACCCCTACCTATCAGTATCCCACTGTCCTAACATGTGCATATGTGTACCCCTACCTATCAGTATCCCAATGTCCTAACATGTGCATATGTGTACCCCTACCTATCAGTATCCCAATGTCCTAACATGTGCATATGTGTACCCCTACCTATCAGTATCCCAATGTCCTAACATGTGCATATGTGTACCCCTACCTATCAGTATCCCAATGTCCTAACATGTGCATATATGTACCCCTACCTATCAGTATCCCAATGTCCTAACATGTGCATATGTGTACCCCTACCTATCAGTATCCCAATGTCCTAACATGTGCATATGTGTACCCCTACCTATCAGTATCCCAATGTCCTAACATGTGCATATGTGTACCCCTACCTATCAGTATCCCAATGTCCTAACATGTGCATATGTGTACCCCTACCTATCAGTATCCCAATGTCCTAACATGTGCATATGTGTACCCCTACCCATCAGTATCCCAATGTCCTAACATGTGCATATGTGTACCCCTATCTATCAGTATCCCAATGTCCTAACATGTGCATATGTGTACCCCTACCTATCAGTATCCCAATGTCCTAACATGTGCATATGTGTACCCCTACCTATCAGTATCCCAATGTCCTAACATGTGCATATGTGTACCCCTACCTATCAGTATCCCAATGTCCTAACATGTGCATATGTGTACCCCTACCTATCAGTATCCCAATGTCCTAACATGTGCATATGTGTACCCCTACCCATCAGTATCCCAATGTCCTAACATGTGCATATGTGTACCCCTATCTATCAGTATCCCAATGTCCTAACATGTGCATATGTGTACCCCTACCTATCAGTATCCCAATGTCCTAACATGTGCATATGTGTACCCCTACCTATCAGTATCCCAATGTCCTAACATGTGCATATGTGTACCCCTACCTATCAGTATCCCAATGTCCTAATATGTGCACATGTGTACCCTTACCTATCAGTATCCCACTGTCCTAACATGTGCATATGTGTACCCCTACCTATCAGTATCCCAATGTCCTAACATGTGCATATGTGTACCCCTACCTATCAGTATCCCAATGTCCTAACATGTGCATATGTGTACCCCTACCTATCAGTATCCCAATGTCCTAACATGTGCATATGTGTACCCCTACCTATCAGTATCCCAATGTCCTAACATGTGCATATGTGTACCCCTACCTATCAGTATCCCAATGTCCTAACATGTGCATATATGTACCCCTACCTATCAGTTTCCCAATGTCCTAATATGTGCATATGTGTACCCCTACCTATCAGTATCCCAATGTCCTAATATGTGCATATGTGTACCCCTACCTATCAGTATCTCAATGTCGTAACATGTGCATATGTGTACCCCTACCTATCAGTATCCCAATGTCCTAACATGTGCATATGTGTACCCCTACCTATCAGTATCCCAATGTCCTAACATGTGCATATGTGTACCCCTACCTATCAGTATCCCAATGTCCTAATATGTGCATATGTGTACCCCTACCTATCAGTATCCCACTGTCCTAACATGTGCATATGTGTACCCCTACCTATCAGTATCCCAATGTCCTAACATGTGCATATGTGTACCCCTACCTATCAGTATCCCAATGTCCTAACATGTGCATATGTGTACCCCTACCTATCAGTATCCCAATGTCCTAACATGTGCATATGTGTACCCCTACCTATCAGTATCCCAATGTCCTAACATGTGCATATGTGTACCCCTACCTATCAGTATCCCAATGTCCTAACATGTGCATATATGTACCCCTACCTATCAGTTTCCCAATGTCCTAATATGTGCATATGTGTACCCCTACCTATCAGTATCCCAATGTCCTAATATGTGCATATGTGTACCCCTACCTATCAGTATCTCAATGTCGTAACATGTGCATATGTGTACCCCTACCTATCAGTATCCCAATGTCCTAACAATTCAAATCAAATCAAATCAAATCAAATCAAATTTTATTTGTCACATACACATGGTTAGCAGATGTTAATGCGAGTGTAGCGAAATGCTTGTGCTTCTAGTTCCGACAATGCAGTAATAACAAGTAATCTAACTAACAATTCCAAAACTACTGTCTTGTACACAGCCAGGAATTCATGTGTGTGTGGGGAATTCTCACCCTGTGCCTCCATGCTCTCTAATCACTTAATTACAGTAGTGATAGAATGCTTATTAGATGAAACGCTTACCAAATTAAGATAAAAAAATCATACACCGCATTAGAAAATAAAAAATCAAATGCCTAGTCCCAAATGACAGTAGAGAGGACATGAGAGTGGGACTGGGTAAAGCTAGGGCGACGGGTGCCATGGAACCAGCTGTACCCTTACATGGTGGTGCATTCACATTACAGAGCCTTCAGAAAGTATTCACACTCCTTGACTGTTTCCACATTTTCTTGTGTTACAGCCTGCATTTAAAATTCATTGCATTTTGATTTAGTGTCACTGGCAATACACAATACACCATAAAGTCAAAGTAGAATTATGTTTTTCAAAATGTTTACTAATTTATTACAAATCTGAGATGTCTTGAGTAAATAAGTATTCAACCCCTTTGTTATGGCTAACCTAAATAGGTTCAGGAGTAAAAATTTGCTAAACAAGTTACATAAGTTGTATGGACTAACTCTGTGTGCAATATGAGTGTTTAACATGATTTTTGAATGACTACCTCATCGCTGTACCCAACACATACAACAATCTGAAAGGTCCCTGAGTCGAGCAGTGAATTTCAAACACAGATTCAACCACAAAGACCAGGTAGGTTTTTCAATGCCTCACAAAGAAGGGCACCTCTATTGGTAGATTGGTCAAAATAAAAAAAGCTGACATTGAATATCCCATTGAACATGGTGAAGTTATTAATTACACTTTGGATGGTGTATCAAAACACCCAGTCACTACAAAGATATGGGTGTCCTTCTTAACTCAGTTGCCGGAGAGGAAGGAAACCACTCAGGGATTTCACCATGAGGACAATGGGGACTTTAAAACAATTACATAGTTTAATGGCTGTGATAGGAGAAAACTGTGGAGGGAACAACAGCATTGTAGTTACTCCACAATACTAACCTAATTGACAGAGGTAAAAGAAAGAAGCCTGTACAGAATAAAAAATATCCCAAAACAAGAATCCTGTTCGCAACAAGGCACTAAAGCAATACTTCAAAAAAAATGTGGCAAAGCAATTCACAATGATTATTTTTTAATTGTACTTTTTACTCCTTTTTCTCCCCAAATTCATAATAGCCAATTTGTAGTTATGGTCCTCTCCCATCGCTACACACTGGGAAAGGCGAAGGTCGAGAGCCATACGTGACCCTGACAAGCCGCATTGCTTCTTGACACACTGCTTGCTTAACCGGAAGCCAGCCGCATCAAAGGAAACACCGTACAACTGGTGACCGAAGTCAGCGTGCATGCACCCGGCCCGCTACAAGGAGTCGCTAGAGCGAGATGGGACAAGGACATCCCGGCCGGCCAATCCCTCCCCTAACCCGGATGATGCTGGGACAATTGTGCGCTGCCTCATTGGTCTCACGGTCGCGATGCAGTGAGACCGCTGCGCCACTCTGGAAGCAATTCACTTTTTTTCCTGAATAGAAAGTGTTATGTTTGGGGCAAATCCAATATTTTCAAAGACAGTGGTGGCTGCATCATGTTATGGGTATGCTTTGAATTGTTAAGGATGTTTTTCAGGATAAAAAAGAAACGGAAAGGTGCTAAGCAAAATCCTAGAGGAAAACCTGGTTCAGTCTGCTTTCAACCAGACACCGGGAGATAAATTCACCTTTCAACAGGACTACAATCCTAAATCACAAGGCCAAATCTACACTCACCAAGAAGACAGTGAATGTTCTTGAGTGGTCGAGTTACAGTTCTGACTTAAATCTACATGAAAGTCTATGGCAAGATCTGAAAAACTTTGTACAGTGGCAAGAAAAAGTATGTGAACCCTTTGGAATTAACTGGATTTCTGCATAAATTGGTCATATAAATTGATCTGATCTTCATCTAAGTCACAACAATAGACAAACACAGTCTGCTTAATCTATTAACACACAAACAATTTGTATGTTTTTATGTCTTTATTGAACATTGTGTAAACATTCACAGTGCAGGTTGGACAAAGTATGTGAACCCTTGGATTTAATAACTGGTTGACCCCCCTTTGGCAGCAGTAACTTCAACCAAACGTTTTCTATAGTTGCGGATCAGACCTGCACAACGGTCAGGAGGAATTTTGGACCATTCCTATTTACAAAAATGTTTCAGTTCAGCAATATTCCAGAAGGCGTATTTTTTTCTGTTGAAGCCATTCTGTTGTTGATTTACTTCTGTTTTGGGTCATTGTCCTGTTGCATCACCCAACTTCTGTTGAGCTTCAATTGTCGGACAAATAGCCTTACATTCTCCTGCAAAATGTCTTGATAAACATATGAATACATTTTTCCTTCGATGATAGCAAATTGTTCAGGCCCTGAGGCAGCAAAGCAGCCCAAACCATAATGCTCCCTCCATCATATTTTACAGTTGGGACGAGGTTTTGATGTTGGTGTGCTGTGCCTTTTTTCTCCATAAATAGTGTTGTGTGTTCCTTGCAAACAATTCAACTTTAGTTTCATCTGTCCACAGAATATTTTGCCAGTAGTGCTGTGGAACATCCAGGTGCTCTTTTGCAAACTTCAGACGTGCAACAATGTTTTTTTGGACAGCAGTGGCTTCTTCTGTGGTGTCCTTCCATGAACACCCTTCTTGTTTAGTGTTTTACATATCGTAGACTCCTCAACAGAGATGTTAGCATGTTCCAGAGATTTATGTAAGTCTAACTGACACTCTAGGATTCTTCTTAACCTCATTGAGCCTTCAGCACTGTTGCTACTCTCTCTAGGAGTGGCCGCCTTGCAAAGATGACTGCAAGAGCACAGCGCAGGAACTTTCTCAACTTTTAATAGACAATTTGTCTTACCGTGGACTGATGAACATCAGGGCTTTAAGATATACTTTTGTAACCCTTATCAGCTTTATGCAAGTCAACAATCCTTAATCTTAGGTCTTCTAAGATCTTTTGTTCGAGGCATGGTTCATGTGAATAGCAAAATCACATTTTCTGAGTGTTTTTTATGTTGCAGGGCACCTCTAACCAACATCTCCAATCTCATCTCATTGATTGGACTCCAGGTTACTCCTGACTCCAACTAGCTTTTGGAGAAGTCATTAGACTAGGGGTTCACATACTTTTTCCAACCTACACTGTGAATGTTTAAATAATGCAGTCAATGTAGACAATAAAAATACAATAATTTTTGTGTTATTAGCTTAAGCACATTGTGTTTCTCTATTGTTGTGACTTAGAGGAAGATCAGATCACCTTTCTTGACCAATTTATGCAGAAATCCAGGTAATTCTAAAGGGTTCACATACTTTTTCTTGCAACTGCATAACCATTATCAACAACCAATTTGACAGAGCTTGAATCATTAAAAAAATTATAATAGGCAAATGTTGCACAATCCAGGTGTTGAAAGTTAGAGACACTACACTACATAATTTTGGCCTCGATTTTGCTGTACCAAGTTTTTGAGAAAGAAAATCATCATGTTGTTATCTACTGGGGGTACACGGACGTCAACGACACTCGTTTAATGTGAAAGTGTCAAAGACTCAATCTGAGGGCTGCTGATCCTGTTTTTGAGCAGTCCCAGTCATCCTGATATTTTCAAACATGTTTGATTTTATCGGCACAAAATCTGAAATGCTCTTGTAGTGTGATATTTGCAACGACAAGTTTTGAGAACAGTGATCAGCAATAGGCAATGAGAGTGTAGACTCTCAAGCAGGAGCGATGACTACCGCTGCTATGCGTTTGTACTCACCTTTAACCAAAGGTAAAAGTGTCATTGTTACAAGTTCACAAGAAATTATATTCAATTCAAAATGTTGGCTAGATATTTCAACTCTGTATGGTAAGTGTGAATTACTGATTGAAAATGTTTACGAGCCTGCTTTGAGCCAAAGCTCGTTGTAGCTTCATTAACAATCTAATCACAACACATCATTGTTTTGGTGAGACAGCAGGGTATGGAGAATCCTCACAACCAAGTGAAGAATCTTGTAGTGTATGCCACACAGTCTGTGCCACATCGTTTAGTGTGTGAACCACTACATTGGCAAGAGAAAACAAGACAGTCGTTTAATGTGAGACGCTCAGCGATGTGAGCATTTTGAAAGTTGTGTAATGTACACCCGGCATTACCCAGAAAGATTCACAGCTGTAATCACTGCCAAAGGCACTTCTACAAAGTATTGACTCATGGGTGTGAATACTTATGTGAATGAGATTTCTGTATTTCAATACATTTTCTAAAAACATGTTTTCACTTTGTCATTTTGGGGTATCCCTTTTGAATTTAGGCTGTAACACAACAAAATGTGGAATATGTCAAGGGTATGAATACTTTCTGAAGGCGAAATGTACACATTCACACATGGCCAACATTCCTACAATCTTAAATAGCCCCTCTCTTCATTAGGCACAGAGCAGCTCCATACTGGCTCATCAAGTGTGTGTGTGTGTGTGTGTGTGTGTGTGTGTGTGTGTGTGTGTGTGTGTGTGTGTGTGTGTGTGTGTGTGTGTGTGTGTGTGTGTGTGTGTGTGTGTATCAAATGAGTGGCTTTGTGGCTTGGAGTGATACATATTAAAGAGGGTGACTCCCTTTTACTTGTGATGTTATATAAGAAATGGTGGGAATTATGAAATGAGGCGTACTGTAATGGTTGTATCAGCACACAGAGTACAGTACAGTGAGTGTTAGTGCTGACAGCTTTGGTTCACCTTACATGGCCTTCCCTTTTGACTTGGCCTGTCCCAGAAAAGCAGCTAAATGTCAACTATAATTAGGACGACACATTTGATATGTAGATCTGTGTGTTTGTATGTGTGGGTGTGTGTGAGACAAGAGAGTGTTGAGTGTGTTTGTGTGTGCGTGCGTATGTATGTGTGCAGAAGGAATGAAAGCCTAGCTGCTTGTGAGAGAGAGACAGTGGGTGTCCATTCAGGCTTCCTAACTGTGGTCCTCTGCCCCACTGGGACGATTCAGCCATTTTGAAGAAGTCAGCTGATCTAGCTACCTCCACACAGCAGTACACTGTTTCATTACCATTAAAAGACTACGGGGAGATTAATGATAGCTTTGAACTAAAGGGGAACTAAAGTCAACTCACATAACTCTGGAAGAGACTAGTCCATTAAACAGTATTACCAGCAGAGCCCAGAGCAAAGTCTTCAAGCAGTTTACTTTTGGGGAACATTAATGAATAATTAATGATGAATAAAATAATCCTGCGTCACACACAAAACAACCTCCGATGTATCGAGGATTAGGAACACTGAGCAATTCAATTGTAAAACTAAAACTCTAACATTGTTCCCTACACCTCCAAAATCTTTAAGCCTGCCAGAACAGGTTTCCACAATAACCAAGCCAATAGTCAATACAGATAACTGTGAGCCAGTGGTGGAGAATAGACAAATCCCAGAGCAAAGTCCTGAAGCTGTTTAATCTTGGGGAACAAAACTAAATGAATCCATAAAACTAACGTTTGGATCCTTCTTTGGTACATAAAGCTTTTTGAAATTTAAACTCAATAGACATGTAATGCAGACATACAGCTAGTCAAAAACTCTGATTCTTCTAAACCCACTCAAGAGGCACAATACAAACTAAAACAGTGCGGACACCATTCTAGACAAACTACAGAGATCAGTCCCAAATCATGCCAATACATACAGGCACACACCCTCAAACCAGTCCCAGCTGGGTGACAGACAGAACAAGAGGGCAGATGGTGTGATTGTGAAGCAGGTGTCTACTGAGCTAGATGGTAACCAGGCTCTGATCTCTGTTCTGAGGCTTTCTTCAGTCTTTGATGACATTCGTTAGGGTGTGCGCCACAGCAGGAGTAGCAGCAAGCCTTCTGGTCCATAGTTAAAGGGATTGTTCGCCACAGCAGGAGTAGCAGCAAGCCTTCTGGTCCATAGTTAAAGGGATTGTTCGCCACAGCAGGAGTAGCAGCAAGCCTTCTGGTCCATAGTTAAAGGGATTGTTCGCCAGAGCAGGAGTAGCAGCAAGCCTTCTGGTCCATAGTTAAAGGGATTGTTCGCCAGAGCAGGAGTAGCAGCAAGCCTTCTGGTCCATAGTTAAAGGGATTGTTCGCCAGAGCAGGAGTAGCAACAAGCCTTCCGGTCCACAGTTAAAGGGATTGTTCGGGATTTTGGCAGTTATGTCTCTGCTTCCAGTCTGAAGGAAGTTAGAGGAAGTGTTCGAGCCAATGTTAACTAACTACGGGCGGCAACCGTGTCATACTCGTTTGGACCAGACAGCATTAGATAGATGGCCTACACGTCGGAAGACAGAGGGGCGCTGTTTCACTCGTTCGGATGCTTTCTTCAGTGAGATACATTCAGCCTCTTGCGAAATGAAGGAAAATTATGAAACATAGAGAGGCAAAATATAAATTATTTTACATTATACAAAAATGAAGAGGTACACTACCGTTCAAAAGTTTGGGATCACTAAGAAATTAGCTTGTTTTTGAAAGAAAAGCAATTTTTTCTGTCCTTTAAAATAACACCGAATTGATCAGAAATACAGTGTAGACACTAATGTTGTAAATGACTATTGTAGCTGGAAACGGTTGATTTTTTATGGAATATCTACATAGGCGTACAGAGGCCCATTATCAGCAACCATCGCTCCTTTGTTCCAATGGCACGTTGTGTTAGCTAATCCAAGTTTATCATTTTAAAAGGCTAACTGATCATTAGAAAACCCTTTTGCAATTATGTTAGCACAGCTGAAAACTGTTGTTCTCATTAAAGAAGCAATAAAACTGGCCTTCTTTAGACTAGTTTAGTATCTGGAGCATCAGCATTTGTGGGTTCGATTACAGGCTCAAAATGGCCAGAAACAAAGTACTTTCATCTGAAACTCATCAGTCTGTTCTTGTTCTGAGAAATTAAGGCTATTCCATGCAAGAAATTGCCAAGAAACTGAAGATCTTGTACAACGCTGTGTACTACTCCCTTCACAGAACAGCGCAAACTGGCTCTAACTTGAAGAGAAAGAGGAGTGGGAGGCCCCGGTGCACAACTGAGCAAGAGGACAAGTACATTAGAGTGTGTAGTTTGAGAAACAGACGCCTCACAAGTCCTCAAAAGGCAGTTTCATTAAATAGTACCCACAAAACACCAGTCTCAATTTCAATAGTGAAGAGGCGACTCCGGAATGCTGGCCTTCTAGGCAGAGTTCCTCTGTCCAGTGTCAGTGTTCTTTTTCCCATCTTAATATTTTTATTGGCCAGTCTGAGATATGGCTTTTTCTTCGCAACCCTGCCTAGAAGGCCAGCTTGTTCCAATGCTCCTCAATCTTAATGACGTGTTTCAGCTAAGACAAAAGGACAGCCAGAGGTTCAGTCAGGACAGATGACTCTTCTTCTCACCTCAGGCCAAAAAAAAACAGGTGGAAGAAGAACATCTGAAATACTTTGTTTTCTAACCCAGCAGCCAAGGAACACAGCCAAGGGTAAGACAGACAGTCCCTCCTGTTGATATATTCATCTGGAGTCAATGGGTTGTTGGAGTGGAGAATTTTTCACCCCAGACTGTAAAAACAATATCTCCCTCTCTGCTCAGTCTCAAATATTCATAATTATTGCCGTAAAGAAGTGGAAACTTGTGAAAGAAAAACAAACATATTGATATATTAATATAAAAATATTCTAACTGTGTACCCAGCAAGAGATCAGCAACATCAAGCAGTTTCCTCTTCATCATGTTTCACTGTGGCATATTTTGCCCTGCACTATGTGATATCTATTACCCCCATGCTCTTTCCCAACGACAGACTCCAATTTAGACTAATTTAGATCAGTACTGAAATGTAGGGGACAAAGCATGTTTGTAATTTATAAAAACTGTGAAGCAGTTTAAAAAGCACTGACACAATGGCTGCATTTACACAGGCAGCCCAATTCTGATATTTCTACCACTCATTTGAACAATCACATCTGATTTTTTCACATCAGATCTTTTTCAGAGCTGATCTGATTGGTCAAAAAAACAATTAGTAAAAAAAAAGATTGGGCTGCCTGTGTAAACACAGCCAAAGACTGATGACATTGCCCTTTGCTGGAAAACAAACCCACTGTTTGATGATAACAAAATAGAAAACATCTCTGTGGGTGAGAGGGGAAATCATCGGCGTGTTAAGATAGTGCCTTTGTGAATACTAAGACAAAGCTATCTACTGTTGGCCGCATCAGCATTATTGCGCTTCAACAGATTTAAATGGGGAAAACAGCCCAGGAAAGGTCAAGCACAACAGGGAGTAACTAACACAGCATACAAATGAATCAATTCAAAACCCATAAAAATACAGATTTATCACAGGTGAGTTTCCGGTGATGGCTGGGGATTATTCTTACGATAGACAAAATCAACGTTATAAAGTGCTTTTTAACAAAACCCTTACTATACATAACGCTCAATAAACATCGGAGAGAATCATAAGGGTTTTGTTGGTGTAGAGTGAGTTCTCTGTTGTTTGTGAGGCATTTATCAATTATATGGGTATATAATAGGTATATAATTGGTTATATAATTAATTTATCTTAACACTTGGTAGGTGTAGAGTTCTGGGTGCGTGTGTATGTGTGGGTTTTCTGTTGGTTGCTATGACTCACTTTGTCAGTGGAATGTGTCCTCTAGCAGTACATAGGACAGCCAGTCACTGTACTGTTGTTGGCTTTTCACTCAATGCCAGGAGGAGTGGAGGAGAATGGATGCGCTTGGTTAGCCCACAGCCCCCTCCCCAGTCAGACACATGCGCACACACAGGAAGATATGTCCTTTGAGATCATCCCCTGCCAGTGGGTGTAACGCTGGTTTCAATGGCAGCAAGGTGTGTGGCATCATTGACTAGGAGTCATGTTCTGTTCCAAAATACCTCTCAAATCCCATTCAGTTATGGAGGACAGTCTGTAAAATTGTATTCCATGCTAATGATAATATAGGTTGAAATTGTACAACTTAAGACGACGTCATCATAAATCTGAGGTCCCATTGTATTTGTATTTGTATTTATTATGGATCCCCATTAGCTGCTGCCAAGGCAACAGCTACTCTTCCTGGGGTCCAGCAAAATTAGGACAAATATACATTTGAAAAACATTACAATACATTCATAAAAGATTTCAGAACATATTGAGTGTGTGCCCTCAGGCCTCTACTGTAGTACCACATATCTACAACACAAAATCCATATGTACGTGTGTATAGTGAGTATGTTATTGTATGTTTGTATGCATGTGTCTGTTTGTGTTGCTTCACAGTCCCCGCTGTTCCATAAGGTGTATTTTTATCTGTTTTTTAAATCTAATGTTAATGCTGGCATGAGTTACTTGAGTTACTTGATTTGAGTTACTTGATTTGGAATATAATTCCATGTAGTCATGGCTCTATGTGTCTGTTTGTGTTGCTTCACAGTCCCTGCTGTTCCATAAGGTGTATTTTTATCTGTTTTTTAAATCTAATTTTACTGCTGGCATGAGTTACTTGATTTGGAATATAGTTCCATGTAGTCATGGCTCTATGTAGTACTGTTATGGACTTGGGGACTGTGAAGAGACCTCTGGTGGAATGTCTTGTGGGGTTGCATGGGTGTCCGAGCTGTGTGCCAGTAGTTCAAACATATAGCTTGGTGCATTCAACATGTCAATACCAAACACAAATACAAGTAGTGATGAAGTCAATCTCGCCTCCACTTTGAGCCAGGAGAGATTGACATGCATATTATTAAAGGTAGCTCTCTGTGTACATCCAAGGGCCAGCCGTGCTGCCCTGCTCTGAGCCAATTGCAATTTTCCTAAGTCCCTCAATGTGGTTCCTGACAATACGACTGAAAAGTATTCCAGGTGCAACACAACTAAGGCCTTGTTGATAGTGCTGTTAAGAATGCAGAGCAGTGCTTTATTATTGGTATACTTCTACCCATCCTAGCTACTTGTATGTTTGGTTTTGACCATGGCAGTTAAACAATCCAGGGTTACCCCAAGCAGTTTAGTCTCCTCAACTTGCTGAATGTCCACATTATTCATTACAAGATTTAGTTGAGATTTAGGGTTTAGTGAATGATTTGTCCCAATACAGTGCATTTAGTATCTGACGTGTATAGTGTTGAGTCATCGGCATACATAGACACTGTCATTAGTAAAGATGGAAAAAAGTAAGGGGCCTAGACAGCTGCCTTGCGGAATTCCTGATTCTACCTGTGTTCTGTTAGACAGGTAACTCTTTATAACAACATAGGCAGGGGGTGCCATAACACAACTTTTCCTGCAACAGACTATGATCAACAATGTCAAAAGCCACACTGAAGTCTACAAACCAGCCCCCACAATCTTTTTATAATCAATTTTTCTCAGTCAATCATCCGTAATGTGTGTAAGTGCTGTGCTTGTTGAATGTCCTTCCCAATAAACGTGCTGAAAGTCTGTTGTCAATTAGTTTACTGTAAAATAGTATTGTATCTGGTCAAACACAATTTTTGACAAAAGTTTACTAATGGCTCGCAACATGCTGATTGGTCGGCTATTTGAGCCAGTTAAAAACCTCTACTGACTCCCCATCCCGCATGCGGGAGCGTAATCATCGCCTGACACTATTTAGCATAACGCAACGGACATAAATATCTCTAGAAAATATTCCTATTCATGAAAATCACAAATGAAATATATTCAGACACAGCTTAGCCTTTTGTTAATCACCCTGTCATCTCAGATTTTCAAAATATGCTTTACAGCCAAAGCTAGACAAGCATTTGTGTAAGTTTATCGATAGCCTAGCATAGCATTTTGTCCAGCTAGCAGCAGGTAACTTGGTCACGGAAATCAGAAAAGCAATCAAATTAAATAGTTTACCTTTGATGAGCTTCGGATGTTTTCACTCACGAGACTCCCAGTTAGATAGCAAATGTTCCTTTTTTCCAAAAATATTATTTTTGTAGGCGAAATAGCTCCGTTTGTTCTTCACGTTTGGCTGAGAAATCGCCCGTAAATTGCAGTCACGAAAACGGCTAAAAATATTCCAAATTAGCTCCATAATATCGACAGAAACATGGCAAACGTTTATAATCAATCCTCAAGGTGTTTTTCAAATATCTATTCAGTAATATATCCATCGGGACAATTTGTTTTTCAGTAGGACCGATTGGAGTAATGGCTACCTCCGTATTTTACGCGAGAATCTCTCTGGGGGCATCAGGTGACCACTTGCGCAATGTAGCCGCCTACGGCTATTCTTCAACATAAATGCGTAAAACTACGTCACAATGCTGTAGACACCTTGGGGAATACGTAGAAAGCGTAAGCTGGTTGATAGCACATTCACAGCCAAATAGGGAGTCATTGGAACGCAGCGCTTTCAAAATATGGGGCACTTCCGGATTGGATTTTTCTCAGGCTTTCGCCTGCAACATCAGTTCTGTTATACTCACAGACAATATCTTTACAGTTTTGGAAACATTAGAGTGTTTTCTATCGAAAGCTGTCAATTACATGCATATTCTAGCATCTTTTCCTGACAAAATATCCCGTTTAAAACGTGAACGCTTTTTTCCAAAAATGAAAATACTGCCCCGAGAGTCGCAACAGGTTATTAAGGGGGCTTTACTATTCTTATTCTTGGGATTGCAGGCAGCCTAGTGGTCAGAGCATTGGACTAATAACCGGAAGGTTGCAAGATTGACTCCCCGAGCTGACAAGGTAAAAATCTGTCGTTCTGCCCCTGAACAGGCCGTCATTGAAAAGAAGAATTTGTTCTTAATTGATTTGCCTAGCTAAACAAAAAATAGGTAGGAGAATAACTTTTGCTCCCCTCCAAGCCTGGGGGCACAAACTTTCTAGTAGGCTTAAATTGAATATTTGGCAAATAGGAGTGGCTATATCGTCCGCTAACATCCTCAGTAATTTTCCATCTAAGTTGTCAGACCCCGGTGGCTTGTCATTGTTGACAGACAATCATTTGTTCACCTCTTCCACACTCACTTTACTTAATTCACTATTACAATACTTGCCTTTCATAATTTGGTTAGATATACTTGAATGCCTAAATTTGCTAATCTTGCCAATGGAAAAAATCTACGTAGTTGGCAATATCAGTTGGTTTTGTGATGAATGAGCTATCTGATTCAATGAATGATGGAGCTGAGGTTGCCTTTTTTCCCAAAATGTCATTTAAGGTGAACCAATGCTTTTTACTATCATTATTTGTCATTTATCTTTGTTTTATAGTGTAGTTTCTTATTTTTATTCATTAAGTCACATGATTTCTCAATTTGCAAAACTTTTGCCAATCGGTTGTGCAGCCAGATTTATTTGCCGTTCCTTTAGCCTCATCCCTCTCAACCAAACAACATGAGTGGCAATACCGTCCCCAATTATCCTCAGCAATTTTCCATCCATGTTGTCAGACCCCGATAGCTTGTCATTGTTGATCGACAACAATTTTTTCCTCACCTCTTCCACACTTACTTTACAGAATTCAAAATAAGAATGCTTGTCTTTCATAATTTGTCTTTATTTTTACTATTTCTACATTGTAGAATAGACCACTGCGCCAGCCAGGAGGCCTTCTTTCTTTCCTTTTTAATGTGTTTGAGCCAATCCAATCAGTTGTGACAAGGTAGGGGTGTGGCTAAGTCCATATTATGTCAAGAACAGTTCAAATAAGCAAAGAAAAAGGACAGTCCATCATTACTTTAAGACACGAAGGAAAATCAATTTGGAAAATTTCATGAACTTTGAAAGTTTCTTCAAGTGCAGCCACTTATCAAGCACTATGATGAAACTGGCTCTCATGAGGACAGCCACAGGAAAGGAAGACCCAGAGTTACCTCTGCTGCAGAGGATACGTTCATTGGAGTTACCAGCCTAAGAAATTGCAGCCCAAATAAATGCTTCACATAGTTAAAGTAACAGACACATCTCAACATCAACTGTTCAGAGGAGACTGTGTGAATCAGAACTTCATGGTCAAATATCTGCAAAAAAAACACTACTAAAGCACACATATAAGAAGAAGACACTTGCATGTGCAAAGAAAGCCGAACAATGGACATTAGATGGGTGGAAATCTGTCCTTTGTCCTCCAAATATTTCATTTTTGGTTCCAACTATCATGTCTTTGTGAGACAAAGTAAGTGAACAGATGATCTCTGCATGTGTAGTTCAAACCGTGAAGCACGGAGGAGGTGTGATGGTGCTTTGCTGGTGACACTGTCTGTGATTGATTTATAATTCAACACTTAACCAGTATGGCTACCACAGCATTCTGCAGCGATACCCCATCCCATCTGGTTTGCGCTTAGTGGGACTATCATTTGTTTTTCAACAGGACCCACCCAACACACCTCCAGGCTGTGTTAGGACTATTTGACCAATAAGGAGAGTGATGTAGTGCTACATCAGATGACCTGGCCTCCACAATCACCCAACCTCAACCCAATTGAGATGGTTTGGAATCAGTTGGACCGCAGAATGAAGGAAAAGCAGCCAACAAGTGCTCAGCATATGTGGGAATTCCTTTATGACATTCCAGATGAAGCTGGTTGAGAGAATGCCAAGAGGGTGCAAAGCTGTCATCAGGGCAAAGGGTGGCTACTTTGAAGAATCTAAAATCAAAAAAATATTTATAATAACACTTTTTTGGTTACTACATTATTCCATATGTGTTTTTTCATAGATTTGATGTATTCACTATTATTCTACAATGTAGAAAATAGTCAAAATAAAGAAAAACCTTTGAAGGTGTGTCCAAACTTTTGACTGGTACTGTACTTGGGCGTGTAGTGTCAGCATTAGTTGCTGGCATGTCATGCCTATATTTGCTAATCTTGCCAATGAAAAAATAATGAAAGTAGTTGGCAATATCATTGGGTTTTGTGATGAATGAGCCATTTAATTAAATTTATGATGGAGTGGAGTTTGTCTTTTTGGAGAAAAAAAATCATTTAAGGTGCTCCAAACCTTTTTACTATAATTCTTTATGCAATTTATCTGTGTCATAGTGTAGCTTCTTGTTCATTTGATTCAGTTTAGACACATGATTTCTCAATTTGCAGTACATTTGCCAATCGGTTGTACAGCAAGACCTATTTGCTATCTCTTTTGCCTCATCTCGTTCAATCATGCAATTTTTCAATTCCTCATCATTCCACAAGGATTTTACAGTTTTTACAGTCATTTTCTTAATGGGTGTGTGCTTATTAGTAACTGGGATAATCAATTTCATAAATGTGTCAAATGCAGCATCTGGTTGACCGTCATTACACACAACGGACCAACAAATATTCTTCACAAAAACATAGGAATCACTACACGACCTCTTATACACAATATTAGGCCCTGCCTTTGGAACGTTGATTTTCCTAGATATGGCTACTGGATCACTACATCCAATGAATTTGGATACTGACCTTATCCCATCAGTAGAGGATGCCTGGGTATTCTTTAAAAGTGCTTTCCTCACCATCTTAAATAAGCATGCCCCATTCAAAACAAATTTGAACCAAGAACAGATAAAGCCCTTGGTTCACTCCAGACCTGACTGCCCTTGACCAGCACCAGACCCATTACGGACGCAGGCAATGAGGGAGTGATCGCTGAGATCCTGGTTGAAGACAGCAGAGGTGTATTTAGAGGGTAGGTTGGTCAGGATGATCTCTATGAGGGTGCCCGTGTTTACAGATTTAGGGTTGTACCTGGTAGGTTCCACGATAAGTTGTGTGAGATTGAGGGCATTTGGCTTAGAATGTAAGACCACCGGGGTATTAAGCATATCCCAGTTTAGGTCCCCTAACAGTACAAACTCCGAAGATAAATGGGGGGAAATTAATTCACATATGGTGTCTAGGGCACATCTGGGGTCTGAGGGGAGTCTATAATGAGCAGCGACAGTGAGAGACTTATTTCTGGAAAGGTGGGTTTTTAAAAGTAGAAGCTCGAACTGTTTGGGCACAGACCTGGATAGCATGGCAGAACTCTGAAGGCTATCTCTGCAGTAGATTGCAACTTCACTCCCTTTTGCAGTTCTATCTTGGCGGAAAATGTTGTAGTTGGGGATGGACATTTCAGAATTTTTGGTGGACTTCCTAAGCCAGGAAATTGACATGGCTAGGACATCAGAGTTGGTGGAGTGTGCTAAAGCAGTGAGGCTTTTACAGTTACAGAAGTCAAGAAATGATAGTGCCTGGGGAATAGGAGTGGAGCTAGGGGCTACAGGGCCTGGGTTAACCTCTACATCACCAGAGGAACAGAGGAGGAGTAGGATAAGGGTAGGGCTAAAGGCTATAAGAACTGGTTGCCTAGTGCGTTGGGGACATAGACTAAAAGGAGGAGACTTCTGGGCGTGGTAGAATAGATTCAAGGCATAATGTACAGACAAGGGTATGGTAGGATGTGAGTACAGTGGTGGTAAAACTAGAAGTTGAGTGACGATGAGAGAGGTTTCGTCTCTGGAGGGACAAGTTAAGCCAGGTAAGGTCTCCGCATGTGTGTCGGGTGGGACGAAAGAGCTATCTAAGGCATTTTGAGCGGGACTGAAGTCTCTACAGTGAAATAAAACAGTGAAATAAAACAGTGAAAACTAGCGAAGACAGCTGTAGACTGCGTTGGCAGTCCAGTCGGGATGGATCGGCGGGGCTCCGTGTCGACAATAAAGGGTCCAGGCCAATTGGCAAAGGAGGTATTGTAGCCCTGGAATTAGCTGGTATATGGGCCTAGCTCGAGGCTAGCTAAAGACTAGCTGGTGCTTGCTTCGGGACAGAGACGTTAGCAGTAGCCACTTGTTTGCAGCTAGCTAGCTGCGATGATCCGGAGTAATGATCCGGTGTAATGATCCAAAGTGGCGGGAATCTGGTGATATGGTAGAGAGGTGGTCCATAATAGACTGGCAGGTATTGTCTGAGCTAAGGCTGGCTGACCGCTAGCCGTGGGTAACAAAAACTAGTAGCTAGTTAGCTGACTAGCTGATGATTGAAGTTCCAGTTATAATGAATAAAAATAGGAGATCCGTACCACATTGGGTGAGGCGGGTTGCAGGAAAGTATATTTAGTTCGTAGATAGAAAGTGAGATTAAGATATACGAAAAAGACAAAAGACAAAGGCAGAGACAGATACACACGTCCTACTGCAGTGCCATCTTGGTTTTAGAAGTGAAAGGATCCAGGAACCCAAATCAGTTGGGTGGATCCCATCCTCCTTATGATACGAGCTTTGTTTACAGAATGTATCAACATTGTCAATAAATATTACACCCACAGAGCTGCAATAGTCTCGTAGCCAGTTATGGAGGGATACAAGTCTGCTGAACTGTTCATTGCCATGATTTAAGAAGGGCAAAGTGCCAACTATTATAGGGTGCTTGTTGGTGTCAAGACCAAATCAGTTCTTTACATCCATCTTGAGCTGTTCTGAGCTTCCCTTCATAATGTAATTTGACCCCACATGAACCATGACAGTATCAGCCCCCGGTGACTGACTCACAGCCTCGGGAAACAACCTGTTAATATCCTCAACATTTGCCCCAGGAAAACACAAAGTCTTTGCCCCAGATACTGATATATGCCTCACCATCTACTCCCTATCACAAGCAGATTGCAAGGCCAGAGCCACAGAACTCACCTGAGAAGAGGGCTGCTGAGACACCGGCTGTGTGCAGGCCACAACAGCCATAGGGACAAAACTCTGATCCAGAGAACATGGCCCAGCGGAGGGGGGCTGTGGTGGTCCAGGCTATGCCCAGGCAGTTGATTGACTAGGACGGGGAGAGGTAGCTGGAGGAGCATCTACAGCCATGGATGGAACACCCAAGCCTCCAGCAGAAGACAGCTGGGACAGGGGCTCAAAGCGATTTGAAAGTCTTCAGTCAGGATGCGGGAGAAGAAGGCAGGCGCCAAGAACGATTATTCAAGCTAGAAGGGGGATGCAGTGGTGGAAACTGATTATAGTCCAGGAAGGCCCCATTATGATCCTTTTGGATGTTTTGATAGGAAGCGTTTAAAACCTGTTGGTGCTAGGGTAGTATTTTCATTTTTGGAAAAAAAACTTTCCCATTTTAAACGGTATATTTTGTCAGGAAAAGATGCTAGAATATGCATATAATTGACAGCTTTCGGTAGAAAACACTCTAACGTTTCCAAAACTGTAAAGATATTGTCTGTGAGTATAACAGAACTGATGTTGCAGGCGAAAGCCTGAGAAAAATCCAATCTGGAAGTGCCCCATATTTTGAAAGCGCTGCGTTCCAATGACTCCCTATTTGGCTGTGAATGTACCATCAACAAGCTTATGCTTTCTACGTATTCCCCAAGGTGTCTACAGCATTGTGACGTAGTTTTACGCATTTCTGTTGAAGAATAGCCGTAGGCGGCCACATTGCGTAGGTGGTCACATGGTGGCTCCGAGAGAGATTCTCGAGTAAAATACAAAGGTAGCCATTACTCCAATCGGTCCTAGAGAAAAACGAATTGTCCCGACGGATATATTATCGAATAGATATTAAAAAAACACCTTGAGGATGGATTCTAAACAACGTTTGCCATGTTTCTGTCGATATTATGGAATTAATTTTGAATATTTTTCAGCGTTGTGGTGACCGAAATTTCCGGGCGATTTCTCAGCCAAACGTGAAGAACAAACGGAGCTGTTTCGCTTACAAAAATATTATTTTGGGAAAAAATGAACTTTGGCTGTCTCGTGAGTGAAAACATCCGAAGTTCATCAAAGGTAAACGATTTAATTTGATTGCTTTTCTGATTTCCGTGACAAGGTTGCCTGCTGCTAGCAAGGCATAATGCTATGCTAGGCTATGATAAACTTACACAAATGCTTGTCTAGCGTTGGCTGTAAAGCATATTTTGAAAATCTGAGATGACAGGGTGATTAACAAAAGGCTAAGCTGTGTTCCAATATATTTCACTTGTGATTTTCATGAATAGGAATATTTTTTAGGAAGATTTATGGCCGTTGCGTTATGCTAATTCGTGTCAGGCGATGATTACGCTCCCGGAACCGGGTTTGTGAGTCACAAGAATTAAGGATGCTGATAGTCTCATTGAATCCTTACTCAGTTCAAGGCGCTTGGTCAAGTGTTTAAATTCTTTATGAAGAGTAGAAATCCTTTAGCTGCATCAAGTTCAATACATTTTTCACAAATTAAGGTATCCATTGGACCTTTCCCCGTGACAACAACAACCATGTCGCAGATTATACATTTAATAGCGCGTGAGTCCCCAGCAGATTCAAATTAGTTTTCACTGCTTCACGCCAACAGTCTAAGGGAACAAACATTTCCCGGCTCCGCCAGGGACTTAGATGTTCACTCCATGGCGGCAGACGCCCCCACCAGCCCCCCGCACAACTGTGTTGTCTGTCTCTTGTTGAATGTGAGAAGAGCGAGAGAAAAGCACAGGGGGGCGGGTGATGTCTAGGTTGCCTGCTCTTCCTTGCTGCGCACCGTCCTGGCTGCGTGTTAGTGTTTGGTGTAGACTCTCAGGGCTGTGTCGGCCAGTGTCTTGTACCTATGTTTCTCCTCTGTAGTTGCATTCCTTTTTTTCTTTGCTGAAATCCATACTTTTTCAATAAACAGTAATCAAATACAACCACGACTCTTTGCTCTTTTCTGTTTTTTGTCATCTTCAATCCAGATGATAATGAAGAAGTAAGGGAGCGGGGATTGAACTTCATTGGACTCACTAGACTCATTAAGACATTCTGCATTACTATACTGTTCTAGAACAGATTCTGCATTTCTATACTATTCTAGATTTCAGGGACTAAAAGTAACCAGCGCAGAGTTAGGAACAAATTATTTTTTACAATGACAGCTTAGGAACAGTGGGCAGAACGATTTTTGCTTTGTCAGCTCAGGGATTTGATCTAGCAGTCTTTCGGTTGCTGGCCCAACGATCTAACCACTAGGCTACCTGCCACCCCAGAAGTAACTGTGATGTATCCTAGTGTTGCACTGTGGTGGAGCGCAAAGCTCAAGAAATGTTCACCAAAAGTAGTCAGTGCAAAATACCTTGATGTATCTGTCCATCAAACGTTGTTCAGAGTTGCTGTTCGACTATAGAAAAATACCCTAGCATTGCACTGTGGAGGAGCTCAAAGCACAAAGAATGGATGATACCCATCAGTCTGCTAAACAGCTGCCTCCCATCCGGCCTTGAACCGCTCCCCACCCAGGGACACTCACAGGCTCACTGCAGCCATACACATCATTAGCAGCCCAATTAAATAGCACAAGCAGCTAGAACAGGCTGCAAACTGCAATGCTGCAACTTTCTATCTACTCTATCAACTGTGTGTGACCAATACTGATGAGGACTGCAGAGCAGTGAATAGGGGAGTTAAGGACCAGGACCACATTTTGAAGCTGTTTTGATTAGTGCAGACAGACTGTTCATCCGGTGCCATGAACATTACTTATCTAGTCTGGAATCCGAACTGATATGCTCCCTTTCACTACTGTTTCATTGGAGAATCTTATTAAGTCAACTGCTGCCTTCCATGGTTTTTTGGGGATCAAAATGGGGCTTATGTGGTGGATGTGGCCAATTGTGCAGTCCCCAAACCAACATTTTAGAGGCCCTCGGCTGAAATGACAAAATATAGCTGTTTAAAAGCTAATTTCCTGCAATTCTATTCATTGAAAGGTTTTGCTTTATTTTTCTATTTTCTACATGAAATAACAGATATGCAATGCTGCAAGTATCATGTAGTAACCAAAAACGTGTGAAACAAATCAAAATATATTTCAGATTCTTCAAAGTAGCCACCCTTTGCCATGATAACAGATTTACACACACTTGGAATTCTCTCAACCAGGTTCACCTGGAATGCTTTTCCAAGAGTCTTGAAGTTGCCCCTACATATGCTGAGCACTTGTTGGCTGCTTTTCCTTCACTCTGCGGTCCAACTCATCCCAAACCATCTAAATTGGGTTGAGGTCGGGTGATTGTGGAGAACAGGTCATCTGATGCAGCACTCCATCACTCTCCTTCTTTGTCAAATAGCCCTTACACAGCCTGGAGGTGTGTCGGGTGATTGTCCTGTTGAAAAACAAATGATAGTCCCACAAAGAGCAAATCATCCTGTGCAGCAGAGTTAACTCTGGGTCTTCCTTTCCTGTGGTGGTCCTCATGAGAGCCAGTTTCATCATAGCGCTTGATGTTTTTTGTGACTGCACTTGAAGAAAATTCTAGAAATGTTCCAGATTGACTGACCTTTATGTCTTAGAGTAATGATGGACTGTCACTTCCCTTTACTTATTTGAGCTGCACTAAGGGTTATATTCTGTATACCACCCCTATCTTGTCACAACACAACTGATTGTTGTGACAAGTAAACTAAATCAACAAATTAACTTTTGACAAGGCCCACCTGTTAATTGAAATGCATTCCAGGTGACTACCTCATGAAGCTGGTTGAGAGAATGCCAAGAGTTTGCAAAGCTGTCATCAAGGCAAAGGGTGGCTACTTTGAAGAATCTCAAATATATTTTGATATTTTTAACACTTTTTTTGGTTACTACATGATTCCATATGTGTTTTTTCATAGTTTTGATGTCTTCACTATTATTCTACAATGTAGAAATAGTACACAAAAAAAAATAATGTGTAGGTGCACTTGTCCAAACTTTTGACTGGTACTGTAGCTCCATTATCTTTTCTACATACTTCATATCTGGTTTTAGTCTTTTAAATTTACACAGAAAAGTTTTTCCATACCGAAAATTACTGTTTGGACATAAAAAAAAAACACTTAGGCGGCCCTGCTCAATACTTACCCATGCAGAAAAAACCCTGCCCTCCTAACTCTGCTCCTCCTAGCTGTGTTTAGAGATTGTCTGAGTAGAGAGAGTGTGTGTGTGTGTGTGTGTGTGTGTGTGTGTACATGAGTGTGTGTGTATCTATAGATCTCTGTCAGATCTGTTTGTGTCCTGCTAATTTCCTCTGTAATCTCTGCCTTCCTCCATCCTCCATTAGCCTTCAGCCAGCCCAGATCACAGGCCTGACTGAGGTAGTAAAACGCTTCCACAAAACAGACATTACTTTGCTCTATTTCAGTCTTTATTAGGAACTGTGTTTTTTATTGTGCGTGTGTCTCTGTGTGTGTGTATGTGTCGCAGAAAAAGGTGTCCAAGGAGTGCCCTTTCGATTCGCCTGATAATTAGCAGCCACCTTGGTAATTGGCAGTGGCGTGGAGGAGCATACTAACCTGCTGAGGTTCTTATCACAGACTTGGCCGTGAGATTACGTCCTCCCATTCTGTTTTGGGAAAAAGAGGACAAACACCACAGCAGCCCCGTCCTCAGCCTCGTCCTCCACAGCTCACGGGCCTAATTAAAAGCGACACCACTGAGTCACCAGCAGAGTGAGTAAACAGACACACGCGAGTTGCCTGCAGCCAGCTGGGCAAACTTTTTTCAAAAAGCATTCAGTCAGTCACAGTGCTTCGAGGTTTGTGTCTGTCTGACATAGTAAATGCAATTGATCAATTGACCAAGCTTCCAAAACCTATCCCGATTACCCCCAGACGGTCCATGGATCCAGCACTAGCACAACTGATTCCATTAGTCAACTAATCACCAAGCCCTTCATTAGTTGAATCAGGTGTGTTCGTTCTGGGAATAGATCCACGGCTGAGTGCACTCCACTCAAAACCTTTTTGGACAGAAACCCATTAGAACGAATGCTGACACAAGTCTTAAACTGAACTAAGTCTGACTTTAAGGCCTGCTGCGTTTATCGTCTTCATATCCAAATCCCTTTTAAATCCGAAGGATGAAAAATGTACAACTATCACTCATGGGGATTTCCTCAGGATGTTAAGATCACATAGGCTTGATCTGCAAGACCCAAATACCTCCCTCAGCAGATTTATAACCAAGACAGTGGACAGGGTAAAGTTCACATCACATAATAACCCACCCACAGTGTCTTTAATTTGACAGCATGAGAGCATCTCAAAGGTATTTCCCTCAATTCCTCAGGACATCTTTCCTTTGCCTCCTTCTTACAACCTGAAAATCTGACTCCACAGGTTGTTTCCTTCAAAAACTTTCCTAACCTCCCTCTGGCATTTAGAGAAGTAGGCGAGGAGAGAAGATGTGAGGAAACAAGGAAAATACTTTTGAGATCGCACAGGTTTATCAAAGTTTGCAGGAATCTGTACCATCTCCACTGTTGGTTTCAGGTGACAACAAATAGATGATGCACTTAAGTTAATAAAACAACGTATGAATATATAATGCGAATACATTTCACAAACAAACCCCCAAAGAGCCTATCTGGGAATAAAACTTAAATAAACAAGTTTATTACATTGATCAAGTAGGTTATTCAGCATATGATAGATTTTCATAATTTAATAAATAAGGTCTTTGTCTCCAAGGGAATGTTCAGTGGAGAGAGAGCTATTTTTTTATAACGTGCTAAAGAGTGACAATGATCATCCCGAGTGCGCAGTGGTCTAAGGCACTGCATCGCTGTGCTAGCTGTGCCACTAGAGATGCTGGGTTCGAGCCCAGGCTCTGTCGCAGCCGGCCGCGACCGGGAGGCCCATGGGGAGGCGCACAATTGGCCTAGCATCGTCCGGGTTAGGGAGGGTTTGGCTGGAAGGGATATCCTTGTCTCATCGCACACTAGTGACTCATGTGGCGAGCCGGGCACTG
Source organism: Oncorhynchus clarkii lewisi (assembly GCF_045791955.1). Lineage (NCBI taxonomy): Eukaryota > Metazoa > Chordata > Actinopteri > Salmoniformes > Salmonidae > Oncorhynchus > Oncorhynchus clarkii. The sequence continues at coordinate 31,064,785 of NC_092170.1, forward strand.
TGCACGCTGACACGGTTGCCAGATGTACGGTGTTTCCCCCGACACATTGGTGCGGCTGGCTTCCGGGTAGGATGGGGATTGTGTCAAGAAGCAGTGCGGATTGGTTGGGTTGTGTTTTGGGGGATGCATGGCTCTCGTACTTCGCCTCTCCCGAGTCCGTACGGGAGTTGCAGCGATGAGACAAGACTGTAACTACTACCAATTGGATACCACGAAATTGGGGAGAAAAAAAAGTGACACATAAAACACAGACAATGTGTGTATCCTCATGCAGTACATTCAGAAAGCATTCAGACCCCTTCCCCTTTTCCACATTTTGTTACATTACAGGCTTATTCTAAAATGGATGCAAAAAATGTTTTCCCTCAATCTACATACAATACCCCATTATGACAAAGCGAAAACAGGTTTTTCGAAATCTTTGCAAATGTATTTACATATGTATTCAGACCCTGCTATGAAACTCGAAATTGAGCGCAGGTGCATCATCCTGTTTCCATTGATCATCCTTGAGATGTTCTACAACTTGGAGTCCACCTGTGGTAAATTCAATTGATTGCACATGGTTTGGAAAGGCACACACCTGTCTATATAAGGTCCCACCGTTGACAGTGCATGTTAAAGCAAAAACCAAGCCATGAGGTCGAAGGAATTGTCCGTAGAGCTCCGAGACAGGATTGTGTCGAGGCACAGATCTGGGAAGGGTACCAAAAAATGTCTGCAGCATTGAAGGACCTCAAGAACACAGTGTCCTCCATCATTCTTAAATGGAAAACGTTTGGAAACACCAAGACTCTTCCTAGAGCTGGCCACCTGGACAAACTGAGCAATCGGGGGAGAAAGGCCTTGGTCAGGGAGGTGACCAAGAACCCGATGGTCACGCTAACAGAGCTCTAGAGCTCCTCTGTGGAGATGGGAGAACCTTCCAGAAGTACCATCAACTCTGCTTTACTCCACCAATCAGGCTTTTATGGTAGAGTGGCCAGACGGGAGCCACTCCTCAGAAAAAGGCACATGGCAGCCTGCTTGGAAGTTGCCAAAAGGCACCTAAAGGACACTCACAACATGAGAAACAAGATTCTCTGGTCTGATGAGACCAAGATTGAACTATTTGGCCTGAATGCCAAGTCTGGAGGAAACCTGGCACTATCCCTATGGTGAAGCATGGTGGTGGCAGCATCATGCTGTGTGGATGTTTTTCAGCGGCAGGGACTAGGAGACTAGTCAGGATCGAGGGAAAGAGGAACAGAGTACAGTACAGAAAGACCCTTGATGAAAACCTGCTCCACAGCGGTCAGGACGTCCAACTGGGGTGAAGGTTCACCTTCCAACAGGACAATGACCTTAAGTAAATAAAAATATTTAATCAATTTTAGAATAAGGCTGTAGAGTAACAAAATGTGGAAAAAGTCAAGGGGTCTGAATACTTTCCGAATGCACTTATTAGGTTATTAGACATAACGATTTTACAATGTTCCCCTCCTCAGTAATAAGGCCAAGATCACACACAGGGGAGTCTGATCAATCTTACTTAACCACTGATTATTTATCACTCCAGTATTGATGAACCTCACAGACTTCCAGGGACGGATCAATAGCTTGAATTCAGAGAGATGGAAAGTGAGGGTCACACTAAGCTTTATTATAAACTGGGTAGTTCAAGCCCTGAATGCTGATTGGCTAACAGCAGTGTTATATCAGACCGTATACCACGGGTATGACAAAACATTCATTTGTATTGCTCTAATTACGTTGGTAACCAGTTTATAATAGCAATAATGACACCTCGGGTGTTTGTGGTATATGGCCAATATACCACGGCTAAAAGCTGTATCCAGACACTTCACATTGAGTCGTGCATAAGAGCAGCCCTTAGCCGTAGTATATTGGCAATATGCCACACCCCCCCTGGCCTAATTGCTTAATTAAGACACGGGTGATGAAAAGTAAATAAAACAAACAACCGACAAATGTATGTGGTCGGTCGGCAGCAATATTTCCTCAGCCAGGACAACAACCAGAAGCAGATCAGAGGAGGAGGAAAAGGTCTGACTACAACTGCAAAACCGGCTTTGGCAACAACACACAGACATACCATGACAGGCTAAACCGAAGCTCTGACTGGCTGCCCCCAGGTGGTAAGGGTATGTAACAACACATTCGCCACGCTGATCCTTAACACAGGGGCCCTTCAGGGGTGCGTGCTCAGCTCCCACCTGTATTCCCTGTTCACTCATGACTGCACGACCAGGCACGACTCCAACACCATCATTAAGTTTGCAGATGACAACAGTGGTAGGCCTGATCACTGACAACAACGTGACTATAGGGAAGAGGTCAGTGACCTGGCCATCTGGTGCCAGGACAACAACCTCTCCCTCAATGTGATCAAGACAAAGGAGTTGATTGTGGACTACAGGAAAAGGAGCACCGAGCACGCCCCCATTCTCATCGACGAGGCTGTAGTGGAGCAGGTTGAGAGCTTCAAGTTCCTTGGTGTCCACATTACCAACAAACTATGGGTCTTCAGATCCTCAAAAGGTTCTACAGCTGCACCACCGAGAGCATCCTGGCTGATTGCATCACTGCTCGGCTTCTGACCGCAAGGCACTACAGAGTACGGCCCTGCACATCACTGGGGCCAAGCTTCCTTCCATTGAGGACCTCTATACCAGGCGGTGTCAGGGGAAGGCCCTAAAAATTGACAAAGACTCCAGCCACCCTAGTCATAGACTGTTCTCTCTGCTACCGCACGGCAAGCGGTACCGGAGCGCCAAGTCTAGGTCCAAGAGGCTTGTTAACAGCTTCTACCCCCAAGCCATAAGACTCCTGAACATCTAATTAAATGGCTACCCCCCCCCCCCCCCCCCTTTTACGCTGCTGCTACTCTGTTATTATCTCTGCATATTCACTTTAATAACTCTACCTACATGCTCATATTACCTCAATTACCTCGACTAACAGGTGCCCCCGCACATTGACTCTGTACCGGTACCCCTGTATATAGTCTTACTATTGTTATTTTATTTTACTGCTGCTCTTTATTTACTTGTTCCTTTTATTTCTTATTCATATTTCTATAACTGCATTTTTGGTTAGGGGCTTGTAAGTAAGTATTTCACTGTAATACCTGTTGTATTCAGCACATGTGAATAACACAATTTGACAAACATAAATAAGCAAAACCAAAAAGGACAGGACAGCCTAAAACACAAATCAAGTTAAAACTCCTCCAACTTCAGAGCTTCATAAACAGAGCAAAATAAACACCAGAGACAGACAATGCAGCTCCCTCAAAGGGAATAATGAAAACACTTGAAACAAACCAGAGGCAGCTGCCCTCAACTTAACACGCTGCAGAAATAACTTTCATGGAACACACCAATCACATTTCAACAACTCTATTACGACCGTCAGAATCTTACAGTAGCAGACTCAACAAACCTTCCCTGAAAGACTGAAAGTTTTGTGATGAATTCCCAACTTCACCATTCTCAGAACCCGTTTTCAGTGTTCTTACTTGAACTTAATTCAGTCTCTTTGAAATGTTCTTTCATACAGCTCCCTTACACTTCATTACATTCCTTTTCAATGCCCTCTCCTTCATGTTTTTCATTTGGGACCAGAGTCATATGGGAATGGTGGGTTTACAAGAACGATACGGAGTCGGGGTTGGGCATGAAATGGCACCCTATTCCCAATATAGTGAACAGGTTCACTATGTTCAGAAGTAGTGCACTATATAGTGAATAGGTTGTCATTTATTTTATTTATTTATAGGGGACAATGCACATTAATCAACATAAATATTACAATATTCATGTAAATGTGTCAGAGTTAGCCAAAATATAATTTGTACTGTAGCTCCCAGCATGCAATATGTGAGTTAAAGTTGAATTCGGAAGTTTACATACACTTAGGTTGGAGTCATTAAAAACTTGTTTTTCAACCACTTCACAAATTTCATGGTAACAATTTGACATCATTTGAGTCAATTGGAGGTGTACCTGTAGACGTATTTCAAGGCCTACCTTCAAACTCAGTGCCTCTTTGCTTGACATCATGGGAAAATCAAAAGAAATCAGCCAAGACCTCAGAGAAAAAAACTGTAGACCTCCACAAGTCTGGTTCATCCTTGGGAGCAATATCCAAATGCCTGAAGGTTCATCTGTACAAACAATAGTATGCAAGTATAAACACCATGGGACCACGCAGCCGTCATACCGCTCAGGAAGTAGATGTGTTCTGTCTCCTAGATATGAACGTGCTTTGGTGTAAAAAGTGCAAATCAATCCAAGAACAACAACAAAGGACCTTGTGAAGATGCTGGAGGAAAGAGGTGCAAAAGTATCTATATCCACAGTAAAACGAGTCCTATATCGACATAACCTGAAAGACCGCTCAGCAAGGAAGAAGCCACTGCTCCAAAACCACCATAAAAAAAGCCAGACTACGGTTTGCAACTGCACATGGGGACAAAGATCGTACTTCTTGGAGAAATGTCCTCTGGTCTGATGAAACAAAAATAGAACTGTTTGGCCATAATGATCATCGTTATGTTTGGAGGAAAAAGAGGGATGCTTGCAAGCTGAGGAACACCATCCCAATTGAGAAGCATGGGGGTGGCAGCATCATGTTGTGGGGGTGCTTTGCTGCAGGAAGGACTGGTGCACTTCACAAAATAGATGGCATCATGAGGGTGGAAAATTATGTGGATATATTGAAGCAACATCTCAAGACATCAGTCAGGAAGTTAAAGCTTGGTCGCAAATGGGTCTTCCAAATGGACAATGACCCAAAACATACTTCCAAAGTTGTGGCAAAATGGCTTAAGGACAACAAAGTCAAGGTATTGGAGTAGCCATCACAAAGCCCTGACCTCAATCATATAGAAAATGTGTGGACAGAACAGAAAATGTGTGTGCGAGCAAAGAGGCCTACAAACCTGACTTAGTTACACTAGGTCTGTCAGGAGGAATGGGCCAACATTCACCCAACTTATTGTGGGAAGCTTGTGGAATGCTACCCAAAATGTTTGACCCAAGTTAAACAATTTAAAAGCAATGCTACCAAATATTAATTGAGTAATGTAAACTTCTGACCCACTGGGAATGTGATGAAAGTCATAAAAGCTGAAATAAATCATTATTATTATTAATCATTACTATTATTCTGAGATTTCACATTCTTGAAATAAAGTGGTGATCCTAACTGACCTAATGCAGGGAATTTTGACTATGATTAAATGTCAAGAATTGTGAAAAACTGAGTTTAAATGTATTTGGCTAAGGTGTATGTAAACTTCCGACTTCAACTGTAGATTTACACGAGCTTCAGTCAGACCACTGGCTCTTTCATAGTTTCCTTCAGCGCTAAGGAAGAGAGCGTGAAAAAAAAGAGTGACTATGGATATGACTCCTCGATATACCCACTCAACATTCCTCTGATAATCTTTATGACCGTAATACAGAAATAAGTGGTTCTATGGATCATGTCATTAACCCAGCTATCCCTATTGGCCAACATGCCCCTGCCAACCATAACCTTACTAAACCTGTACACTGAAATCACAGAGAATTAACAGTGCAAAAATTTACATTGTGTATGGTTTGGCATCTAAAGAACACCACAAAATGAACAAAGAGAGAGGCTGCAAAACAGAGAGACAAGAAGAAGACAGAAAATTCCTTAAGCTGTACATATGAATCTTTTTGTTTCCATGTTCCTTTTAGAGTTTCTTTTCTTGTAATGCTGAGGTAGATGCTCCAGTTAGCTGAACTGCCTGCTTGATTGAATGAACAAATTCAGATTGTAAAAAGTTTTGGGCCTTCACTTGTTAATATGATGCTGTACAGACTTTTCCTCTCAGGGGTAAATGGTTATTTCGTTATTCAGAGGCCATGAGATGTCGGGGTGACTGGATCAAATCAATCTACTAATTACTTTGCTGAACATGGGTCATTTAGTCACACAGAGATAAATACACGCCCAAAGTGCACTTCCAAAGCAAATTGCACGTGTACTGTGACTACAGTTGGCCTCCTGTCCTACTGTGAAGCAAACACAACAGTCCTCAAGGACACACAGGAAAGTGCACACAGATTTTCACACATACTCAAACATGTTAACGGTCCAATGCAGCTGTTTTTATCTTAACATCAAATAATTTCTGGGTAACAATTAAGTACCTTATTGTGATCATTTTCAATTAAATGTTCAAAAATAAACAAGAATAGCTTCTTGGCAAAGAGTAATTTCTCCAGCAAGATTTTGCTAGGACTGTCTGTCTGGGAGTGGTCTGCGTGGGGAGGGAAACTAGCTGTTGGCAGAGAGGTTTGGAAGTTGTTTTCTTATTGATCTATTAACTAATTCACTCCATCCCACCAAAACAGGCTGACATTTCAGGTGGTCTTTTCAAACAGCTCTCACACTAAAAGGGCATTGTAATAATTTTCACAATTTCACAGTATTATTCCAACTTCACAATATGGAAATGCATATAAAACAGGGAAATCCCATTGACTGTACTTGGACCTTAAGGTTGTTAGATGACACAGAGTGAGCATTCAGGTCTACTGGTCGAACACAATAGTCCTGAATCAAGAGACAGAGTAGGAGCGAGTGAAAAATAAAGAAAAACAGAAATTGAAAAAGAAAGAAAAAGGGAAAGTGTGGGATGGAGAGTAAGCAATAACAGAGAGAATTGGTCAAGAGATATACAGCACCTAGCACAGCAGGAGTTAGAGGTCATGGCGATCAAGGAGATAGCTGGGAGGATCCACAGCCCCGTCCAGGCACCACGCCAGCTGGGAGGATCCACAGCCCCGTTCAGGCACCACCCCAGCAGGGAGGATCCACAGCCCCATCCAGGCACCACCCCAGCAGGGGGGATCCACAGCCCTGTCCAGGCACCACGCCAGCAGGGAGGATCCACAGCTCCATCCAGGCACCACCCCAGCAGGGAGGATCCACAGCCTCATCCAGGCACCACCCCAGCAGGGAGGATCCACAGCCTCGTCCAGGCACCACCCCAGCAGGGAGGATCCACAGCCTGGCACAGTTCAGCCAGGCACCATACCGCCCCAGCGTTTGTGTCTGAGACTCAGTCAGCCACAGCAAGACACACATAAATCACTGCTCTTCTCCTCTCCTCCGCTCTGCTCGGTTATTGAGACTGATGGGCTTGTCAGCCCAGATGGAAGTTCACAACTCTGGGTGATCATGGTGGAAGGGAAAGAGAACACTCACTCTGCCAGTTCAACTCACTGCAGTGTAAATCATGCAGGCGAGGGTGGGGCAGGGTCCACAATACTGTGGTTGTGATGGTCAAACCATACAGTGGTAGTGATGGTCGGACCGTACTGTAAGTGGTTGTGATGGTCAAACCATACTGTGGTTGTGATGGTCAGACCATACTGTAAGTGGTTGTGATGGTCAGACCGTACTGTAAGTGGTTGTGATGGTCAGACCGTACTGTAAGTGGTTGTGATGGTCAGACCGTACTGTATGTGGAGTTGATGGTCAGACCGTACTATAAGTGGTTGTGATGGTCAGACCGTACTGTAAGTGGTTGTGATGGTCAGACCGTACTGTGAGTGGTTGTGATGGTCAGACCGTACTGTAAGTGGTTGTGATGGTCAGACCGTACTGTGGTTGTGATGGTCAGACCATACTGTATGTGGAGTTGATGGTCAGACCATACTGTAAGTGGTTGTGATGGTCAGACCGTACTGTAAGTGGTTGTGATGGTCAGACCGTACTGTAAGTGGTTGTGATGGTCAGACCGTACTGTATGTGGAGTTGATGGTCAGACCGTACTGTAAGAGGTTGTGATGGTCAGAGCGTACTGTAAGAGGTTGTGATGGTCAGAGCGTACTGTGGTTGTGATGGTCAGACCATACTGTATGTGGAGTTGATGGTCAGACCATACTGTAAGTGGTTGTGATGGTAAGACCGTACTGTAAGTGGTTGTGAAGGTCAGACCGTACTGTGGTTGTGATGGTCAGACCATACTGTATGTGGAGTTGATGGTCAGACCGTAAAGTAAGTGGTTGTGATGGTCAGACCGTACTGTAAGTGGTTGTGATGGTCAGACCGTACTGTAAGTGGTTGTGATGGTCAGACCGTACTGTGGTTGTGATGGTCAGACCATACTGTATGTGGAGTTGATGGTCAGACCATACTGTAAGTGGTTGTGATGGTCAGACCATACTGTAAGTGGTTGTGATGGCCAGACCATACTGTGGTTGTGATGGTCAGACCATACTGTAAGTGGTTGTGATGGTCAAACCGTACTGTAAGTGGTTGTGATGGTCAGACCGTACTGTGGTTGTGATGGTCAGACCATTCTGTATGTGGAGTTGATGGTCAGATCGTACTGTAAGTGGTTGTGATGGTCAGACCGTACTGTAAGTGGTTGTGAAGGTCAGACCGTACTCTGGTTGTGATGGTCAGACCGTACTGTATGTGGAGTTGATGGTCAGACCGTACTGTAAGTGGTTGTGATGGTCAGACCGTACTGTAAGTGGTTGTGATGGTCAGACCGTACTGTGAGTGGTTGTGATGGTCAGACCGTACTGTAAGTGGTTGTGATGGTCAGACCGTACTGTGGTTGTGATGGTCAGACCATACTGTATGTGGAGTTGATGGTCAGACCATACTGTAAGTGGTTGTGATGGTCAGACCGTACTGTAAGTGGTTGTGATGGTCAGACCGTACTGTAAGTGGTTGTGATGGTCAGACCGTACTGTATGTGGAGTTGATGGTCAGACCGTACTGTAAGAGGTTGTGATGGTCAGAGCGTACTGTAAGAGGTTGTGATGGTCAGAGCGTACTGTGGTTGTGATGGTCAGACCATACTGTATGTGGAGTTGATGGTCAGACCATACTGTAAGTGGTTGTGATGGTAAGACCGTACTGTAAGTGGTTGTGAAGGTCAGACCGTACTGTGGTTGTGATGGTCAGACCATACTGTATGTGGAGTTGATGGTCAGACCGTAAAGTAAGTGGTTGTGATGGTCAGACCGTACTGTAAGTGGTTGTGATGGTCAGACCGTACTGTAAGTGGTTGTGATGGTCAGACCGTACTGTGGTTGTGATGGTCAGACCATACTGTATGTGGAGTTGATGGTCAGACCATACTGTAAGTGGTTGTGATGGTCAGACCATACTGTAAGTGGTTGTGATGGCCAGACCATACTGTGGTTGTGATGGTCAGACCATACTGTAAGTGGTTGTGATGGTCAAACCGTACTGTAAGTGGTTGTGATGGTCAGACCGTACTGTGGTTGTGATGGTCAGACCATACTGTATGTGGAGTTGATGGTCAGATCGTACTGTAAGTGGTTGTGATGGTCAGACCGTACTGTAAGTGGTTGTGAAGGTCAGACCGTACTCTGGTTGTGATGGTCAGACCATACTGTATGTGGAGTTGATGGCCAGACCGTACTGTAAGAGGTTGTGATGGTCAGACCGTACTGTGGTTGTGATGGTCAGACCGTACTGTAAGTGGTTGTGATGGCCAGACCGTACTGTAAGTGGTTGTGATGGTCAGACCGTACTGAAAGTGGTTGTGATGGTCAGACCGTACTGTGGTTGTGATGGTCAGACCATACTGTATGTGCAGTTGATGGTCAGACCGTACTGTGGTTGTGATGGTCAGACCGTACTGTAAGTGCTTGTGATGGTCAGACCGTATTGTGGTTGTGATGGTCAGACCGTACTGTGGTTGTGATGGTCAGACCATACTGTATGTGGAGTTGATGGCCAGACCGTACTGTAAGTGGTTGTGATGGTCAGACCGTACTGTGGTTGTGATGGTCAGACCATACTGTATGTGGAGTTGATGGCCAGACCGTACTGTAAGTGGTTGTGATGGTCAGACCGTACTGTGGTTGTGATGGTCGGACCGTACTGTGGTTGTGATGGTCAGACCATACTGTAAGTGGTTGTGATGGTCAGACCGTACTGTAAGTGGTTGTGATGGTCAGACCATACTGTATGTGGAGTTGATGGTCAGACCATACTGTAAGTGGTTGTGATGGTCAGACCGTACTGTAAGTGGTTGTGATGGTCAGACCATACTGTGGTTGTGATGGTCAGACCGTACTGTAAGTGGTTGTGATGGTCAGACCGTACTGTAAGTGGTTGTGATGGTCAGACCGTACTGTAAGTGGTTGTGATGGTCAGACCGTACTGTGATTGTGATGGTCAGACCGTACTGTAAGTGGTTGTGATGGTCAGAACATACTGTATGTGGTTGTGATGGTCAGACCGTACTGTAAGTGGTTGTGATGGTCAGACCGTACTGTGGTTGTGATGGTCAGACCATACTGTATGTGGAGTTGATGGTCAGACCATACTGTAAGTGGTTGTGATGGTCAGACCATACTGTAAGTGGTTGTGATGGTCAGACCGTACTGTATGTTGTTGTGATGGTCAGACCATACTGTAAGTGGTTGTGAAGGTCAGACCGTACTGTGGTTGTGATGGTCAGACCATACTGTATGTGGAGTTGATGGTCAGACCGTACTGTAAGTGGTTGTGATGGTCAGACCGTACTGTGGTTGTGATGGTCAGACCATACTGTATGTGGAGTTGATGGTCAGATCGTACTGTAAGTGGTTGTGATGGTCAGACCGTACTGTAAGTGGTTGTGAAGGTCAGACCGTACTCTGGTTGTGATGGTCAGACCATACTGTATGTGGAGTTGATGGCCAGACCGTACTGTAAGTGGTTGTGATGGTCAGACCGTACTGTGGTTGTGATGGTCAGACCGTACTGTGGTTGTAATGGTCAGACCGTACTGTAAGTGGTTGTGATGGTCAGACCGTACTGTAAGTGGTTGTGATGGTCAGACCGTACTGTAAGTGGTTGTAATGGTAAGACCATACTGTAAGTGGTTGTGATGGTCAGACCGTACTGTAAGTGGTTGTGATGGTCAGGCCGTACTGTAAGTGGTTGTGAAGGTCAGACCGTACTGTTGTTGTGATGGTCAGACCATACTGTATGTGGAGTTGATGGTCAGACCATACTGTAAGTGGTGTGATGGTCAGACCATACTGTAAGTGGTTGTGATGGTCAGACCGTACTGTAAGTGGTTGTGATGGTCAGACCGTACTGTGGTTGTGATGGTCAGACCATACTGTATGTGGAGTTGATGGTCAGACCATACTGTAAGTGGTTGTGATGGTCAGACCATACTGTAAGTGGTTGTGATGGTCAGACCGTACTGTATGTTGTTGTGATGGTCAGACCGTACTGTAAGTGGTTGTGATGGTCAGACCGTACTGTGGTTGTGATGGTCAGACCGTACTGTGGTTGTGATGGTCAGACCGTACTGTGGTTGTGATGGTCAGACCGTACTGTAAGTGGTTGTGATGGTCAGACCGTACTGTAAGTGGTTGTGATGGTCAGACCGTACTGTGGTTGTGATGGTCAGACCGTACTGTGGTTGTGATGGTCAGACCGTACTGTAAGTGGAGTTGATGGTCAGACCATACTGTATGTGGAGTTGATGGTCAGACCATACTGTATTTGGAGTTGATGGTCAGACCGTACTGTAAGTGGTTGTGATGGTCAGACCGTACTGTAAGTGGTTGTGATGGTCAGACCGTACTTTATGTGGTTGTGATGGTCAGGCCGTACTGTAAGTGGTTGTGATGGTCAGACCGTACTGTAAGTGGTTGTGATGGTCAGACCGTACTGTGGTTGTGATGGTCAGACCGTACTGTAAGTGGTTGTGATGGTCAGACCGTACTGTAAGTGGTTGTGATGGTCAGACCGTACTGTGGTTGTGATGGTCAGACCGTACTGTAAGTGGTTGTGATGGTCAGACCGTACTGTAAGTGGTTGTGATGGTCAGACCGTACTGTGGTTGTGATGGTCAGACCATACTGTAAGTGGTTGTGATGGTCAGGCCGTACTGTAAGTGGTTGTGATGGTCAGACCGTACTGTAAGTGGTTGTGATGGTCAGACCGTACTGTGGTTGTGATGGTCAGACCATACTGTATGTGGAGTTGATGGTCAGATCGTACTGTAAGTGGTTGTGATGGTCAGACCATACTGTAAGTGGTTGTGATGGTCAGACCGTAATGTAAGTGGTTGTGATGTTCAGACCGTACTGTGGTTGTGATGGTCAGACCATACTGTATGTGGAGTTGATGGTCAGACCATACTGTAAGTGGTTGTGATGGTCAGACCGTACTGTAAGTGGTTGTGATGGTCAGACCATACTGTATGTGGAGTTGATGGTCAGACCGTACTGTAAGTGGTTGTGATGGTCAGACAGTACTGAAAGTGGATGTGATGGTCAGACCGTACTGTGGTTGTGATGGTCAGACCATACTGTATGTGCAGTTGATGGTCAGACCGTACTGTGGTTGTGATGGTCAGACCGTACTGTAAGTGGTTGTGATGGTCAGACCGTATTGTGGTTGTGATGGTCAGACCGTACTGCTGTTGTGATGGTCAGACCATACTGTATGTGGAGTTGATGGCCAGACCGTACTGTAAGTGGTTGTGATGGTCAGACCGTACTGTGGTTGTGATGGTCAGACCATACTGTATGTGGAGTTGATGGCCAGACCGTACTGTAAGTGGTTGTGATGGTCAGACCGTACTGTGGTTGTGATGGTCAGACCGTACTGTGGTTGTGATGGTCAGACCATACTGTAAGTGGTTGTGATGGTCAGACCGTACTGTAAGTGGTTGTGATGGTCAGACCATACTGTATGTGGAGTTGATGGTCAGACCATACTGTAAGTGGTTGTGATGGTCAGACCGTACTGTAAGTGGTTGTGATGGTCAGACCGTACTGTAAGTGGTTGTGATGGTCAGACCGTACTGTGGTTGTGATGGTCAGACCGTACTGTAAGTGGTTGTGATGGTCAGACCGTACTGTGGTTGTGATGGTCAGACCGTACTGTGGTTGTGATGGTCAGACCGTACTGTAAGTGGAGTTGATGGTCAGACCATACTGTATGTGGAGTTGATGGTCAGACCATACTGTATTTGGAGTTGATGGTCAGACCGTACTGTAAGTGGTTGTGATGGTCAGACCGTACTGTAAGTGGTTGTGATGGTCAGACCGTACTTTATGTGGTTGTGATGGTCAGGCCGTACTGTAAGTGGTTGTGATGGTCAGACCGTACTGTAAGTGGTTGTGATGGTCAGACCGTACTGTGGTTGTGATGGTCAGACCGTACTGTAAGTGGTTGTGATGGTCAGACCGTACTGTAAGTGGTTGTGATGGTCAGACCGTACTGTGGTTGTGATGGTCAGACCGTACTGTAAGTGGTTGTGATGGTCAGACCGTACTGTAAGTGGTTGTGATGGTCAGACCGTACTGTGGTTGTGATGGTCAGACCATACTGTAAGTGGTTGTGATGGTCAGGCCGTACTGTAAGTGGTTGTGATGGTCAGACCGTACTGTAAGTGGTTGTGATGGTCAGACCGTACTGTGGTTGTGATGGTCAGACCATACTGTATGTGGAGTTGATGGTCAGATCGTACTGTAAGTGGTTGTGATGGTCAGACCATACTGTAAGTGGTTGTGATGGTCAGACCGTAATGTAAGTGGTTGTGATGTTCAGACCGTACTGTGGTTGTGATGGTCAGACCATACTGTATGTGGAGTTGATGGTCAGACCATACTGTAAGTGGTTGTGATGGTCAGACCGTACTGTAAGTGGTTGTGATGGTCAGACCATACTGTATGTGGAGTTGATGGTCAGACCGTACTGTAAGTGGTTGTGATGGTCAGACCGTACTGAAAGTGGTTTTGATGGTCAGACCGTACTGTGGTTGTGATGGTCAGACCATACTGTATGTGCAGTTGATGGTCAGACCGTACTGTGGTTGTGATGGTCAGACCGTACTGTAAGTGGTTGTGATGGTCAGACCGTATTGTGGTTGTGATGGTCAGACCGTACTGCTGTTGTGATGGTCAGACCATACTGTATGTGGAGTTGATGGCCAGACCGTACTGTAAGTGGTTGTGATGGTCAGACCGTACTGTGGTTGTGATGGTCAGACCATACTGTATGTGGAGTTGATGGCCAGACCGTACTGTAAGTGGTTGTGATGGTCAGACCGTACTGTGGTTGTGATGGTCAGACCGTACTGTGGTTGTGATGGTCAGGCCGTACTGTAAGTGGTTGTGATGGTCAGACCGTACTGTAAGTGGTTGTGATGGTCAGACCGTACTGTGGTTGTGATGGTCAGACCGTACTGTAAGTGGTTGTGATGGTCAGACCGTACTGTAAGTGGTTGTGATGGTCAGACCGTACTGTGGTTGTGATGGTCAGACCATACTGTAAGTGGTTGTGATGGTCAGGCCGTACTGTAAGTGGTTGTGATGGTCAGACCGTACTGTAAGTGGTTGTGATGGTCAGACCGTACTGTGGTTGTGATGGTCAGACCATACTGTATGTGGAGTTGATGGTCAGACCGTACTGTAAGTGGTTGTGATGGTCAGACCATACTGTAAGTGGTTGTGATGGTCAGACCGTAATGTAAGTGGTTGTGATGTTCAGACCGTACTGTGGTTGTGATGGTCAGACCATACTGTATGTGGAGTTGATGGTCAGACCATACTGTAAGTGGTTGTGATGGTCAGACCGTACTGTAAGTGGTTGTGATGGTCAGACCATACTGTATGTGGAGTTGATGGTCAGACCGTACTGTAAGTGGTTGTGATGGTCAGACCGTACTGAAAGTGGTTGTGATGGTCAGACCGTACTGTGGTTGTGATGGTCAGACCATACTGTATGTGCAGTTGATGGTCAGACCGTACTGTGGTTGTGATGGTCAGACCGTACTGTAAGTGGTTGTGATGGTCAGACCGTATTGTGGTTGTGATGGTCAGACCGTACTGCTGTTGTGATGGTCAGACCATACTGTATGTGGAGTTGATGGCCAGACCGTACTGTAAGTGGTTGTGATGGTCAGACCGTACTGTGGTTGTGATGGTCAGACCATACTGTATGTGGAGTTGATGGCCAGACCGTACTGTAAGTGGTTGTGATGGTCAGACCGTACTGTGGTTGTGATGGTCAGACCGTACTGTGGTTGTGATGGTCAGACCATACTGTAAGTGGTTGTGATGGTCAGACCGTACTGTAAGTGGTTGTGATGGTCAGACCATACTGTATGTGGAGTTGATGGTCAGACCATACTGTAAGTGGTTGTGATGGTCAGACCGTACTGTAAGTGGTTGTGATGGTCAGACCATACTGTGGTTGTGATGGTCAGACCGTACTGTAAGTGGTTGTGATGGTCAGACCGTACTGTAAGTGGTTGTGATGGTCAGACCGTACTGTAAGTGGTTGTGATGGTCAGACCGTACTGTGGTTGTGATGGTCAGACCGTACTGTAAGTGGTTGTGATGGTCAGAACATACTGTATGTGGTTGTGATGGTCAGACCGTACTGTAAGTGGTTGTGATGGTCAGACCGTACTGTGGTTGTGATGGTCAGACCATACTGTATGTGGAGTTGATGGTCAGACCATACTGTAAGTGGTTGTGATGGTCAGACCGTACTGTAAGTGGTTGTGATGGTCAGACTACTGTATGTTGTTGTGATGGTCAGACCATACTGTAAGTGGTTGTGAAGGTCAGACCGTACTGTGGTTGTGATGGTCAGACCATACTGTATGTGGAGTTGATGGTCAGACCGTACTGTAAGTGGTTGTGATGGTCAGACCGTACTGTGGTTGTGATGGTCAGACCACACTGTATGTGGAGTTGATGGTCAGATCGTACTGTAAGTGGTTGTGATGGTCAGACCGTACTGTAAGTGGTTGTGAAGGTCAGACCGTACTCTGGTTGTGATGGTCAGACCATACTGTATGTGGAGTTGATGGCCAGACCGTACTGTAAGTGGTTGTGATGGTCAGACCGTACTGTGGTTGTGATGGTCAGACCGTACTGTGGTTGTAATGGTCAGACCGTACTGTAAGTGGTTGTGATGGTCAGACCGTACTGTAAGTGGTTGTGATGGTCAGACCGTACTGTAAGTGGTTGTAATGGTAAGACCATACTGTAAGTGGTTGTGATGGTCAGACCGTACTGTAAGTGGTTGTGATGGTCAGGCCGTACTGTAAGTGGTTGTGAAGGTCAGACCGTACTGTTGTTGTGATGGTCAGACCATACTGTATGTGGAGTTGATGGTCAGACCATACTGTAAGTGGTTGTGATGGTCAGACCATACTGTAAGTGGTTGTGATGGTCAGACCGTACTGTAAGTGGTTGTGATGGTCAGACCGTACTGTGGTTGTGATGGTCAGACCATACTGTATGTGGAGTTGATGGTCAGACCATACTGTAAGTGGTTGTGATGGTCAGACCATACTGTAAGTGGTTGTGATGGTCAGACCGTACTGTATGTTGTTGTGATGGTCAGACCGTACTGTAAGTGGTTGTGATGGTCAGACCGTACTGTGGTTGTGATGGTCAGACCGTACTGTGGTTGTGATGGTCAGACCGTACTGTAAGTGGTTGTGATGGTCAGACCGTACTGTAAGTGGTTGTGATGGTCAGACCGTACTGTGGTTGTGATGGTCAGACCGTACTGTGGTTGTGATAGTCAGACCGTACTGTAAGTGGAGTTGATGGTCAGACCATACTGTATGTGGAGTTGATGGTCAGACCATACCGTATTTGGAGTTGATGGTCAGACCGTACTGTAAGTGGTTGTGATGGTCAGACCGTACTGTAAGTGGTTGTGATGGTCAGACCGTACTTTATGTGGTTGTGATGGTCAGGCCGTACTGTAAGTGGTTGTGATGGTCAGACCGTACTGTAAGTGGTTGTGATGGTCAGACCGTACTGTGGTTGTGATGGTCAGACCGTACTGTAAGTGGTTGTGATGGTCAGACCGTACTGTAAGTGGTTGTGATGGTCAGACCGTACTGTGGTTGTGATGGTCAGACCGTACTGTAAGTGGTTGTGATGGTCAGACCGTACTGTAAGTGGTTGTGATGGTCAGACCGTACTGTGGTTGTGATCGTCAGACCATACTGTAAGTGGTTGTGATGGTCAGGCCGTACTGTAAGTGGTTGTGATGGTCAGACCGTACTGTAAGTGGTTGTGATGGTCAGACCGTACTGTGGTTGTGATGGTCAGACCATACTGTATGTGGAGTTGATGGTCAGACCGTACTGTAAGTGGTTGTGATGGTCAGACCATACTGTAAGTGGTTGTGATGGTCAGACCGTAATGTAAGTGGTTGTGATGTTCAGACCGTTCTGTGGTTGTGATGGTCAGACCATACTGTATGTGGAGTTGATGGTCAGACCATACTGTAAGTGGTTGTGATGATCAGACCATACTGTAAGTGGTTGTGATGGTCAGACCGTACTGTAAGTGGTTGTGATGGTCAGACCGTACTGTAAGTGGTTGTGATGGTCAGACCGTACTGTGGTTGTGATGGTCAGACCATACTGTATGTGGAGTTGATGGTCAGACCATACTGTAAGTGGTTGTGATGGTCAGACCATACTGTAAGTGGTTGTGATGGTCAGACCGTACTGTAAGTGGTTGTGATGGTCAGACCGTACTGTAAGTGGTTGTGAAGGTCAGACCGTACTGTGGTTGTGATGGTCAGACCATACTGTATGTTGTTGTGATGGTCAGACCGTACTGTATGTTGTTGTGATGGTCAGACCGTACTGTAAGTGGTTGTGATGGTCAGACCATACTGTATGTGGAGTTGATGGTCAGACCGTACTGTCAGTTGTTGTGATGGTCAGACCGTACTGTGGTTGTGATGGTCAGACCGTACTGTGGTTGTAATGGTCAGACCGTACTGTAAGTGGTTGTGATGGTCAGACCGTACTGTAAGTGGTTGTGATGGTCAGACCGTACTCTGGTTGTGATGGTCAGACCATACTGTATGTGGAGTTGATGGCCAGACCGTACTGTAAGTGGTTGTGATGGTCAGACCGTACTGTGGTTGTGATGGTCAGACCGTACTGTGGTTGTAATGGTCAGACCGTACTGTAAGTGGTTGTGATGGTCAGACCGTACTGTAAGTGGTTGTGATGGTCAGACCGTACTGTAAGTGGTTGTAATGGTAAGACCATACTGTAAGTGGTTGTGATGGTCAGACCGTACTGTAAGTGGTTGTGATGGTCAGGCCGTACTGTAAGTGGTTGTGAAGGTCAGACCGTACTGTTGTTGTGATGGTCAGACCATACTGTATGTGGAGTTGATGGTCAGACCATACTGTAAGTGGTTGTGATGGTCAGACCATACTGTAAGTGGTTGTGATGGTCAGACCGTACTGTAAGTGGTTGTGATGGTCAGACCGTACTGTGGTTGTGATGGTCAGACCATACTGTATGTGGAGTTGATGGTCAGACCATACTGTAAGTGGTTGTGATGGTCAGACCATACTGTAAGTGGTTGTGATGGTCAGACCGTACTGTATGTTGTTGTGATGGTCAGACCGTACTGTAAGTGGTTGTGATGGTCAGACCGTACTGTGGTTGTGATGGTCAGACCGTACTGTGGTTGTGATGGTCAGACCGTACTGTAAGTGGTTGTGATGGTCAGACCGTACTGTAAGTGGTTGTGATGGTCAGACCGTACTGTGGTTGTGATGGTCAGACCGTACTGTGGTTGTGATGGTCAGACCGTACTGTAAGTGGAGTTGATGGTCAGACCATACTGTATGTGGAGTTGATGGTCAGACCATACCGTATTTGGAGTTGATGGTCAGACCGTACTGTAAGTGGTTGTGATGGTCAGACCGTACTGTAAGTGGTTGTGATGGTCAGACCGTACTTTATGTGGTTGTGATGGTCAGGCCGTACTGTAAGTGGTTGTGATGGTCAGACCGTACTGTAAGTGGTTGTGATGGTCAGACCGTACTGTGGTTGTGATGGTCAGACCGTACTGTAAGTGGTTGTGATGGTCAGACCGTACTGTAAGTGGTTGTGATGGTCAGACCGTACTGTGGTTGTGATGGTCAGACCGTACTGTAAGTGGTTGTGATGGTCAGACCGTACTGTAAGTGGTTGTGATGGTCAGACCGTACTGTGGTTGTGATCGTCAGACCATACTGTAAGTGGTTGTGATGGTCAGGCCGTACTGTAAGTGGTTGTGATGGTCAGACCGTACTGTAAGTGGTTGTGATGGTCAGACCGTACTGTGGTTGTGATGGTCAGACCATACTGTATGTGGAGTTGATGGTCAGACCGTACTGTAAGTGGTTGTGATGGTCAGACCATACTGTAAGTGGTTGTGATGGTCAGACCGTAATGTAAGTGGTTGTGATGTTCAGACCGTTCTGTGGTTGTGATGGTCAGACCATACTGTATGTGGAGTTGATGGTCAGACCATACTGTAAGTGGTTGTGATGATCAGACCATACTGTAAGTGGTTGTGATGGTCAGACCGTACTGTAAGTGGTTGTGATGGTCAGACCGTACTGTAAGTGGTTGTGATGGTCAGACCGTACTGTGGTTGTGATGGTCAGACCATACTGTATGTGGAGTTGATGGTCAGACCATACTGTAAGTGGTTGTGATGGTCAGACCATACTGTAAGTGGTTGTGATGGTCAGACCGTACTGTAAGTGGTTGTGATGGTCAGACCGTACTGTAAGTGGTTGTGAAGGTCAGACCGTACTGTGGTTGTGATGGTCAGACCATACTGTATGTTGTTGTGATGGTCAGACCGTACTGTATGTTGTTGTGATGGTCAGACCGTACTGTAAGTGGTTGTGATGGTCAGACCATACTGTATGTGGAGTTGATGGTCAGACCGTACTGTCAGTTGTTGTGATGGTCAGACCGTACTGTAAGTGGTTGTGATGGTCAGACCGTACTGTGGTTGTGATGGTCAGACCGTACTGTATGTGGAGTTGATGGTCAGACCATACTGTAAGTGGTTGTGATGGTCAGACCGTACTGTAAGTGGTTGTGATGGTCAGACCATACTGTAAGTGGTTGTGAAGGTCAGACCATACTGTATGTGGAGTTGATGGTCAGACCATACTGTAAGTGGTTGTGATGGTCAGACCGTACTGTATGTTGTTGTGATGGTCAGACCGTACTGTGGTTGTGATGGTCAGACCGTACTGTATGTTGTTGTGATGGTCAGACCATACTGTAAGTGGTTGTGATGGTCAGACCGTACTGTAAGTGGTTGTGATGGTCAGATCGTACTGTAAGTGGTTGTGAAGGTCAGACCGTACTGTGGTTGTGATGGTCAGACCATACTGTATGTGGAGTTGATGGTCAGACCGTACTGTAAGTGGTTGTGATGGCCAGACCGTACTGTAAGTGGTTGTGAAGGTCAGACCGTACTGTGGTTGTGATGGTCAGACCATACTGTAAGTGGTTGTGATGGTCAGACCGTACTGTGGTTGTGATGGTCAGACCGTACTGTAAGTGGTTGTGATGGTCAGACCATACTGTATGTGGAGTTGATGGTCAGACCGTACTGTAAGTGGTTGTGATGGCCAGACCGTACTGTAAGAGGTTGTGATGGTCAGACCGTACTGTGGTTGTGAAGGTCAGACCGTGCTGTGGTTGTGATGGTCAGACCATACTGTATGTGGTTGTGATGGTCAGACCGTACTGTAAGTGGTTGTGATGGTCAGACCGTACTGTGGTTGTGATGGTCAGACCATACTGTATGTGGAGTTGATGGTCAGACCGTACTGTAAGTGGTTGTGATGGCCAGACCGTACTGTAAGTGGTTGTGATGGTCAGACCGTACTGTGGTTGTGATGGTCAGACCGTACTGTGGTTGTGATGGTCAGACCATACTGTGTGTGGAGTTGATGGCCAGACCGTACTGTAAGTGGTTGTGATGGTCAGACCGTACTGTGGTTGTGATGGTCAGACCATACTGTATGTGGAGTTGATGGTCAGATCGTACTGTAAGTGGTTGTGATGGTCAGGCCGTACTGTAAGTGGTTGTGAAGGTCAGACCGTACTTTAAGTGGTTGTAGTAACAGAAGTTTAGGGTTTCATTCCACAGGCTAATAAACTGAATATATAAATATCAACTGAATCATTTCTGGGTGTATGGTCACCAGAGATGACTTGAGCTGACAAATGAGTTAAAGACTGCATTACATAGACTAGATGTGGTGGGTGAAACCGAGATAGAGATAGCCAAGAGGAGTTTAGAACAATTCCTCATTGTCTCTAAATCATCCTTGCATCTGGGAAACTAAGCCAGGGAGGGGTTAAGACAACACCCAGGTGCAGATAACGACAGGATGAACCCAGAGTGGATTATGATGCTCCTTGGTCTGAATGAGGGGGGTTGAACCAACCATGACTGAGTATTGTTAGTGTCAGCTATATATAGTACTCTTCATTTGTGTAAAGATTAAACAATATTAAATAAAGATGACTGTTTGACAAAATGACTAAATCTCTCTCAGTACTGAATTTCCACGATAAAACCTGTAAATGGGACTCCCTAAAAACAAGCCACTTCGATACAAGTGACTTTTCATAGCAGGTTAGGAAATCATATTCGCTAACCCTAACCCTTTTCCTAACCACCTAATCTGTTGTGTAAATTCTGCTGTTTTTACAGAATTCCCCTGTAAACAAAGCATGTTGTTGTTATACACACGTCCTGTCGCTCAACGTCCTGTCGCTCGACGTCTTGTTGCTTGACGTCCTGTCGCTCTAAGTCCCGTCACGCTACGTCCCGTCACTCGAAGTCCTGTCACTCTACCCTGTAAATTCTGCTGTTTTTACAGAATTCCCCTGTAAACAAAGCATGTTGTTGTTATACACACTGTGCACCCTTTCGTCATCAAAACAAAGATGAATGGCGGAGAGCTGGAGAGCCTACTCCATTGACCTGACCCTGAACAATGTTACGTAACGCTACGTCCTGTCGCGCTACGTCCTGTCGCGCTACGTCAAGTCGCGCTACGTCAAGTCGCGCTACGTCCTGTCGCGCTACGTGCTGTCGCTCTACGTCCTGTCACTCTACGTCCTGTCATTCTACGTCCTGTCAGGCTCCCTGTCGCGCTACGTCCTGTCGCGCTACGTTCTGTCGCGCTACGTCCTTTCGCGCTACGTCCTGTCGCTCTACGTCCTGTCACTCTACGTCCTGTCAGGCTCCCTGTAGCGCTACGTACTGTCGCGCTACGTCCTGTCGCGCTACGTCCTGTCGCTCTAAGTCCTGTAGGCTACGTCCTGTCGCTCTACGTCCTGTCACTCTACGTCCTGTCACTCTACGTCCTGTCGCGCTACCTGTCACTCTATGTCCTATCGCGCTACCTGTCGCGTTACGTCCTGTCGCGCTACCTGTCGCGTTACGTCCTGTCGCGCTACCTGTCGCGTTACGTCCTGTCACGCTACATCCTGTCACGCTACCTTTCGCTCTACGTCCTGTCACGATCTGTCGAGCTACGTCCTGTCGCGCTACGTCCTGTCGCTCAACGTCCTGTCGCTCGACGTCTTGTTGCTTGACGTCCTGTCGCTCTAAGTCCCGTCACGCTACGTCCCGTCACTCGAAGTCCTGTCACTCTACCTGTCGCACTACGTCCTCTCGCTCTAAGCCCCGTCGCGCTACGTCCTCTCGCTCTAAGCCCCGTCACACTACGTCCCGTCACTCAAAGTCCCGTCGCGCTACGTCCCATCGCTCGACGTCCCGTCGCGCTACGTCCCGTCGCGCTACGTCCCGTCGTGCTACGTCCTGTTGCTCTACGTCCTGTCGTTCTAAGTCCTGTCGCGCTACCTCCTGTCGCTCTAAGTCTTGTCCCACTACATCCTGTCGCGCTACGTCCTGTCGCGCTACGTCCTGTCGCGCTACGTCCTAACCCAACTGAGTGTTACAATTAGTTCTGCTCATTCAACCTACAAATGATGAATAAAATATCCTTCATTTGTTTCTTACATAACTAGACACATTCAGCTGGCAGGTGAAGAGGATGTTTGATGATTAAAATGGCCCAGGGTGTATTCAAGTGTGAAAAAAAAGACAAGACACTAACAAGATATTATTGAATTCAGCTGAACAATGTGTTAATCACATTCAAATGAGGGGCTTTTGTTATTTCATAACACTTGATTACCACATGAAATTTTCTGATGACCAACGGACAAATTGGAGTGTTCAGAGTTCAGACACAGCCAGATATTTATCATGTGTCTCATAATATATATTAATAAAAACAATAATAATAATAAATGCCATTTAGCTGATGTTTTTATCCAAAGTTACAGTCATGCATATATACAGTTTAAATACGGGTGGTGCCAGGAATCGAACCCACTATCCTGGTGTTACAGGCCAAGTCCCTAAACAAGACCATTACAGCTACAGGTCCAACACGTATTCATGTGGTTTAAACACTTATGGGGAAATCCGTTGGCGCTTTATAGATTTATTTGTAGAATAATATTCTTCTGTCTGTGTGAATGCCTCCGACAGAATCATCGGACAATTAAATTATAAATAAAAGGTTTCTAAAGAACAATGGCCAGCCAGTGTGACTTCAAAACAAATAAGCTATGTGACATCAGCAAAAACAATGAAGCCAAAATAAAAACTAGAACAGCTTTCAATCCCCACTGTCACTCTTAGACACATTCTCCATAGAACACAACACGTTCAATCTTTATCCTATTTCGGAGTGACATTATCCTCTCCGTTTTTCAGAGTGGGATTTCCAAGGAGCATTGAATTACGCCACTAATCCATGTGGCCTGCATGAAAAGCTGATTGCTGAGAGAGAAGAGGAAGCCACATCTCAATATCAACAAAACAGCCCAGATCAACAGCCGGGATAAAAACAAAACAGGATGTGGGGAGCTTCTTGTTGCAGTAATGTTTCCCCCTTGGCTCCCCGGTGATTCAACATGGCACAGTTCCGTGGCCTTTTGTTTGATTTGAAAGGAAATAATGTGTGACGTGAGGTGCACAAACTCTGTGGGAGAAATAAGGTCCATGACTCTCCATCAGTGAGGGTTTGAACTGAGCGGGCGAAGCATAACTGGAGAAAATGCTTGTCTGTTGAAATCACCTTGAAGGTAGGGTAGGGGTAACAAACAAAAAAATATATTCCCTAAAATAGCTCCTCCTGCTGTGGCTGGCTGAGTGCACTCTATTAAAGCAACAGATATGTTCCTCTATTACAGGATCTTGCATGACCGGTTAGCTATGCAGTGTCATTCACGGACACACAAATGAAAGAGGTTAGCTATGCAGAGTCATTCACAGACACACAAATTAAACCTTTTTTGTAATAACATAGTACAGTGAGGGGAAAAAAGTATTTGATCCCCTGCTGATTTTGTACGTTTGCCCCCGACAAAGAAATTATTAGTCTATAATTTTAATGGTAGGTTTATTTGAACATTGAGAGACAGAATAACAACAAAAAAATTCAGTAAAACGCATGTCAAAAATGTTATAAATTGATTTGCATTTTAATGAAATTAAATGAAATAAGTATTTGAACCCCTCTCAATCAGAAAGATTTCTGGCTCACAGGTGTCTCTTATACAGGTAACGAGCTGAAATTAGGAGCACACGCTTAAAGGGAGTTTCCACAGAAGCAATCAATCAATCAGATTCCAAACTCTCCACCATGGCCAAGACCAGAGCTCTCCAAGGATATCAGGGACAAGATTGTAGACCTACAGAAGGCTGGAATGGGCTACAAAACCATCGCCAAGCAGCTTGGTGAGAAGGTGACAACAGTTGGTGCAATTATTCAGAAATGGAAGAAACACAAAATAACGGTCAATCTCCCTCAGCCTGGGGCTCCATGCAAGATCTCACCTTGTGGAGTTGCAATCATTATGAGAACGGTGAGGAATCAGCCCAGAACTACACGGAAGGATCTTGTCAATGATATCAAGGCAGCTGGGACCGTAGTCACCAAGAAAACAATTGGTGTAACACTACGCCATGAAGGACTGAAATCTTGCAGCACCCGCAAGGTCCCCCTGCTCAAGAAAGCAAATATACATGCCCGTCTGAAGTTTTCCAATTAACATCTGAATGATTCAGAGGACAACTGGGTGAAAGTGTTGTGGTCGATGAGACCAAAATGGACCTCTTTGGCATCAACTCAACTTGCTGTGTTTGGAGGAGGAGGAATGCTGTCTATGACCCCAAGAACACCATCCCCACCGTCAAACATGGAGACGGAAACATTATGCTTTGGGGGTGTTTTTCTGCTAAGTGGACAGGACAACTGAAGGTTCGAGTTGCCAAACGTCAGCCTCGAAACCGTAATGACTTGGAGAAGATCTGCAAAGAGAAGTGGGACAAAATCCCTCCTGAGATGTGTGCAAACCTGGTGGCCAACTACAAGAAACATCTGACCTGTGATTGCCAACAAGGGTTTTGCCACTAAGTCTTGTTTTGCAGAGGGGTCAAATACTTATTTTCCTCATTAAAATGCAAATCATTTTAAAACATTTTTGACATGCGTTTTTCAGATTTTTTTTGTTGTTATTCTGTTTCTCACCATTCAAATGAACCTAATATTAAAATTATAGATGGATCATTTCTTTGTCAGTGGGCAAACGTACAAAATCAGCAGGGGATCAAATACTTTTTTTCCTCACTGTATGTTGCATCCGTAAACTTACTCCCAGAATTCAGTGGCTGCAAAGGTTGAGTTCATCTGTCTGGTTTGAGAGTGGAAGTCAACACAGGCCTCTAATCAGGTAGAGAGAACATAATGTATGATACTGTATGATACATGCATTTAAATGGTCTAAGTTCCTCATTTGTTCAGCTGATCATCATTTGAATAACCAGTGCACCTTCTCCTTCATGGACTCACCTCCACCATTTTTGTAGCAGAGGTAGGGGAACTTCCACGCGTTACCTAGGCCCATCACGTTCCCTGCTATGGCCAATAGAAAGTCTTTCTCGCTGCCCCAGTGACCTCTCTCCTCCATCCTCACCTTCGCTAATCCCTCCTCCCCTGCGCATCCCGGCCAGGAGAAAGTATTTCAAATCAGCAGGGGATCAAATATGTTTTTTTACCTCACTGTATATGGGATTGATTTTAAGAAATTTGGCTTAATTAATTTGATTCATATTATGGTGTTTCTATTCAGAGAAAAACGAAACCCTCAGGGTTTCCGTTAGGATGGAATGGAAAATATGCCGATTTATAACATGACGGTCGAGAGGCTACAAGACTGGAGGATTGTAAATTGTTTGCCTTCATTAGACAACTTTGTTCCAATATTTCTATAAATCAGTGATATTTATTCCCACCGTAATTCATTATGGATCCATAACTAAATCAACATCTGCATTTTTAAAGAGTTTAAAGAGTATTTTTATCATTATTTTATTAACGAAATGTGTTTATTTGTTTATTAGGCTACTGTGCAGTCTACAATACATACTGTAGTAAACATGGGAAAGTGCCAAATCTTACATAAGTGAGAGCAGGCCATGTCTCTGTACTACAGAATGCGGGAGACCGGTGTTATTTCATAGTTGTGATATCTTCACAATTGTTCTACAATGTAGAAAATAATAAAATATAGAAAAATCTTGGAATGAGTAGGTGTGTCCAAACATTTGACTGGTACTTGCTTAATTAATTTGATTAATGTTATGGTGTTTCTATTCCATGAAAAACAAAAAACCCTCTGGGTTTCTGTTAGGATGGAATGGTAAATATGGCGCTGTTCAACGTGACGGTCGGCAGTAAAATACTGGACAATTTAGCTAAAGAATCCCTGTGACGTGCGGACGAGCAACCGTGGTTCAAATCCCCAACAAGAAGGAAGGAGTAGGCTTGTCTCAGAGTAGCACGAAATGGTGCTAAAACAGTTGTAGGTTTTTAAGAGTATATCTACAAATATTTTTTTCAATGATGTGACTCTATGCCAATAATTACATTTAGAGGATTGGACGACTATAAATTAATATCTAAGGGGCATTTACCGTTAGGATCTGTGAGGATATCTAAGGAGCTTTTTATATAATTCAAAATGAATTAATAATAATAATCGCTTTGTTTAAAAAGTAACGATATTTTGGAGATTTCGTTTTCATTTAACCTAGAGTGAGCGAGAAAAAGGCAATACTTGAACATGGGGTGAGACATTCTCACTAGTTTATAAATAAAGCCAGTTTGTTATTTAGAATGATTTATTTCTGGAGAAACCTAACTTGATTATTTAGCAGACGTCACTTGCTTATATTCAGTCAACACATATCTTAAGAATATCATGGAATATGCTATACATTTTCATTTCTCTATGCTTGTCTCAGAGCAGCCAAAACGGTGCTGAAATAGACGTCCACAACGGGAAGGCAATGTATTCCGTGCCCACTCGTGGTTCTCTCTCTTCGGTTACACATCCTTGGAATAGCATAACAGCATAACGGTCCGAGCGGCCCTTGCTGTGCCTTGTGAGCAGTTGGTCAAGTTCTATTGTCAGAAGAGGAATGGAAATGTCAGGGTAAACCAAAGACCTGACGAACCCGCCACATATGTTGACTCTGCCTGTCAGAGATGGAGTTCCAGAGCTCACAGGTGTGTCTGGCATGGATGTGACCCCATCTCGTTCCTCGCCCTTTTCAACGAGTGAGTGAGTCAATGATTCCAATGATTCACCTGACAAAAAAATAACTTTGAGTCCTGCAGGCCCATTCGTGTATCAAATCTGGCGAGACATTCAATAAGGTCATCTTCACAGTCGAATCAAACGTGGCCCTTGAGCAATTTGCTCAAAAATTGCTACAGAAAAAAGGAAGAAGATCAACGAAAGCATAAAGATGTTGATGAAGAAATGCTGTTTTGAGTTAGAAATGTAACACTTTAGAGTACTTAAGCATCGAATACATTGCAAGTTGAGGGATTTTCACAACGTAGCCATGCTATAAAATGAAACATTTGCAAGATGGGCTGCATTCTTTATTGTAACCACAATGCCACACATAATTTGTATCTAACTTTCCAATTACTTTAAGAGTTTGGGATTTACAAATGTGCACTTTTAATTATTAGTTACATTGTTTTAGTTCGAACGTGCAGACTTTTTTTCTTTAACCTCTTGGATCTCTAGGGGCGCTATTTCATTTTTGGATAAAAAACGTTCCCGTTTTAAGCGCAATATTTTGTCACGAAAAGATGCTCGACTATGCATATTATTGACCATTTTGGAAAGAAAACACTCTGAAGTTTCAGAATCTGCAAAGATATTGTCTGTAAGTGCCCCAGAACTCATTCTACAGGCGAAACCAAGATGATACGTCAACCAGGAAATGAGCAGAATCTCTGAAGCTCTGTTTTCCATTGTCTCCTTATATGGCTGTGATTGCGCAAGGAATGAGCCTACACTTTCTGTCGTTTCCCCAAGGTGTTTGCAGCATTGTGACGTATTTGTAGGCATATCATTGGAAGATTGACCATAAGAGACTACATTTTCCAAGTGTCCGCATCGAAGAGATATGTGGAAAAACACCTTGAGGATTGATTCTAAACCACGTTTGCCATGTTTCAGTCGATATTATGGAGTTAATTTGGAAAAAAGTTCGTGTTTTGAGGGCTGAATTTTCTTTTTTTTTTTTTTTTTTTTTTTTTTTTTTTGGTAGCCAAATGTGATGTACAAAACGAAGCTATTTCTAATACACAAAGAATCTTTTTGGAAAAACTGAGCATCTGCTATCTAACTGAGAGTCTCCTCATTGAAAACATCAGAAGTTCTTCAAAGGTAAGTTATTTTATTTGAAGGCTTTACTTGTTTTTGTGATAGTTGTGTCAATGTTTAGTTATTGGAGAAACAAGACCAAGATGAGACTCTGGACAAGCGGATACGGTATATTTGAGGCCCTTTAATCAAGCATAAGAATATCTGGCAAACGTGCAGCACGGCTCTTATCGTCCAACCCTTAGGGAGTTTTCGGAAAAAGAGGGCGTACCACATATTTGGGCAGTACATTTATACATTGAAATGACGTAGGTAGATTCTAGTAGTCCTGGCTCCTGGTTGGTTGTTCGTAGGTGATAGACAGTCCTCTCCAGCCTGTTGTCAGTATCCCATTGGTTCTTGACAGAGTTCTTTGTCTTTGTAGCCCATCCCAAAGGGTTTTGAGCAGTGTATATTCATGGGTTATCAGTGTGTTTATCTTAAACCCCACCCTGGTGGGGATGCCGTGCAGTTAGTATATTGAGAAACAGAGAGATAGAGAGAGTATAACACAGAGTACAACACAGAGTACAAGTCAAAATTGTATGGTTAAGCCCGGGCAGACAACAGTCAGTGAATGCGTCATTACATGTTTTAATATGTTATTACAACACCCCCTCTTCACGTCTATTAGACGTGACAAAAACTAAAAGTAAGAAAAATAGAATAGGAATTTTTAGGAAATTTGTAGTCCCCCTCTTCACGTCTCCAAAGAGACGTGAAAATTACTCATATGTGCATGTTTCAAACTCCACCAGAGGATCCTCCTGTTGTAGGAGGGGGAACATCAGTGCAGGGTCATTATTTGTTGCAATAGCAGAAGTAATAACTCGAGAAAGCAGGGAGCGGGCACATGGGATGCAACAACAGCCACAGAGGGTTAATATTGCAACAAACACAGAGATAGAAACCAGAATAGAAGAGACCAGGACCTTATATTTACCAAATGCATCCATCCAGGAGTCCCACGTGCTGGTATCAACCCCAGAGTGGGATTTCATTTTACCATTCAGGGTACGTAGTCCTTCTAACGCAACAGTGAGACTGCCATCAGAGGCTGTGTTATTGGGGATAAATGTGCAACATTGCTCCCCAAACATAAAACATATCCCACCCTTCTCAGCCAGCAACATGTCAACGGCAATGCGATTTTGAAAAGCCATAAGGGAGGTAGCCGCCAGTTGACCATGTACGGCCTCAAAACCTTGTTGAGTCCAGTTTCCTAATTTTTGGACATTGAAATGTATATAGTTAATGCGGTCAACATTTTTATTCACAGTGCACCACCAGCAGAGAGATGATTCAAAACCTGCGGCGACCTGGTCCACCAGCTTGTACTCATCAGGGACCCCCCTAGGAACACCTATAGCATCAATATACGTGGGATCCCCAACAGTCAGGGCTGCTTCCCGCTTGGTTCTGGTAGGCAGAAACTGTGGGTCCACAGCCTGTATCCGGGTCACCAAATCACCCACACCGATAGGGTAAACAGAGATAGGCAGTAGAAGTGTTACAAGCGCACAAGTACCCGTAGCCTTATTGGGAGGTCTGTCAAAAAGCCGAGGTCCCCCACACCACCACCAGATGTCAGCCCTGATCACTGGCTTAAAAACACCAACTACTACGATAGTATTTGTACACCAACCAACAGGGAGCAAACCTAACTGTAGTATACCCCCTGTCATGTTAATACAGGAGAATTCGGCCCTGGCAACATCAGAGGAAAATACTGGTGCCCTGTCCGTAGCGGAGACAACAGGGTAAACTGCATCCCACAAGAAACAATTACCAGTCGGATTGTCTTTGTCCATAAGGGGCATTAAACATCCGATCTCAACAGTAGCCGGGACAATGCGGAGCAATGGTCTGGCACCCATGCAAACTACACAACTAGTGGGGGTTGTATTGGCTGCTTGTTCGGTCAATAATAGCCAATTGTTAGACAAACCTGAGATACCTGTAGCAACCCGAATGTTCTCATCCGGGGTAGGGGTGGTGACCACTAAAACAGCAGAACCCCACCCATCCCTGTGCTGGGGCAGGGTATGTGGCTTTGCCATATCGTCACGCACCGTCACAGAAGTAGGCTGTGGTTCTGGCGTAACACAGATATATAGTGTGAAATGGACTTCAGCCCTGTCGGTATCTACATATGGGGCCAACGTAAAAACCTGACAACCCATAGTGGTCCCAGGTCGTACAATCAGCTTTAGTTGAAAACCAGTGCGTGAAAATGTAAGCCGTTTGCGCCAGGCAAGAACAACCCGTCCCTTGGAATAGCTGGACCAGTCATGCCCCGTTTCTGCCACCAGGTTTTTCCAAGACCACTCACCATATCCCCCTTTGGTTATATACCAGTTAAAACTGGAATAGGTCCAGGCAGGTAGCCCCAAACTATTTTGCGCATGACCCAAAAGGCCCCAAGGCAGGTAAACAGTGGTGGTGGCATTGAAAGGCAAACACAAGGTGGTGCTCTTCAACTCCTGGGGGGCGCACTTAGTGACCCCCACCTCACGCCTAGAAACGGTATGGTCTTGTGGTAGATAAGAGGGAAAAGAGAGAGAGTTAGTTTCACCTGGCAGAGTAGAATTCAGTGTGTGAGTCTGTAGTGGGTGCATCTGTTGGTTTATAAGCCATGTGAGTGTACATACAGTGACTCCTCCCATGAGAAGAAAAATAACAAACAGGGGTCCGGAGATCCCCAACCGCTCCCAAGGAGTACGGTGTGACTTAGTCAGTGAATATGGGGCTGAACCTCCCATTTTCCCTGACTAAGGAGGTGCAAGATTTGGGGCCGAATGTAGACCACTTAGGTCGGTTCTGACTTCCGTCAGTGTGCGGGAAGGGGTTGGAGCTGGTGTACAATGTGTGAGGTGGTGCCAAGGTGCGCCCAATTTACCTTTGACCTGGACTGAGTGTGAAGTAACCTCCTTCACTTCGTACGGACCAGTCCACCTGGGTTCCAGCCACTTTCTCTTGTGGACCTTCACCCTTACCCAGTCTCCGACCTTTACCTTCAGTGGCACTGGTTCCTCCGGCAGTTCTCCCTCCTGGACCTTTCGAACCTGGGCAGAGAGAGCTGCAGAAAGTTTAGTCAGTTCTCTTACATAGTTAGACATAGAAATTTGTTGCACATCAAGAGCAGGCATATGACCTCCCTCCCTTGGTGGGCCAGGCATGACTCTACCAGTCATTATCTCATGAGGAGAGAGATGAGTGCCTGACCCTGGTGAGGCTCTCATGGCCATCAACGCCAGGGGCAGGGCTTCGACCCACTTCAACTTCGACCCGGCACATACCTTAGCTATTTTGGACTTAAGCGTTTGATTCCCGCGTTCCACGAGACCTTGGGACTGTGGCCGATAGACAGACCCAAATTTGTGTGTGATGCCAAATCGCTCCTCCACCTTTCGCAGGTGCTGATTGTTGAAGTGGGAACCATTGTCGGAACGGATTTGACGCGGAACCCCATACCTGGGTATGAGTTCAGTTTGTAGCCATTTAATGACTGACCTCGCATCCTCTCTTGCCGTTGGGATTGCCTCTACCCATTTGGAAAACCTATCCACCATCACTAATAGATATCGTTTCCCATTGACCACATTATCCGCCCCCATGTCTGTGTAATCTATGCTAATGTCCTGAAAACATGCATTAGGTACTGGGTATGAGCCCATTGGAGTTTGGTATGGTTTCTTAGGATTGTAGCTACCACAAATGCTGCACTCGTCACAAAATAAGTCTGTCATATCTTTCATGTGAGGGTGCCACCAGATGTGAGACACCTTCTGTAAAGTCCTTAGTTTGCCTTCGTGGGTGGGCCCATGAGCTTCCCGTAGTAGTTCTGGGCATAGATTTGCGGGAGCTACCAATCTGCCGTCATGGCATCTCCACAGTCCATCCTGTCCTTTGGTAGCCCCCTTTTGTCCCCAAACTGAATGTTCATATGGTCCTGCCGAGATCTGGAGTTCTTGTATGTGTTGTTCTGTTAGTTCAGTCTGGGGTAGTTGGGTCTGCAGCACCATTTGTCTTGGAGTGTATCCACCAGCTTTCTTGGCTGCTTTGTCCGCTGCATCATTCCCCTCGCTGACTCTGTTTTTCAGTTGTTGATGTCCTTTACACTTCATGATGGCCACCTTTTTGGGTAGGGAAACGGATGTAATCAGTTTCTCCATCTGTGTCTTGTGTTTAATTGGAAGGTTCCCTGTGGTGGTGAAGTTGCGCCTCACCCATTGTGGTCCATCCGTATGAACTGCTCCATGGGCATATGCCGAGTCGGTGTAAATATTTACAGTTTTTCCTTCAGCTCCTTTCAATGCTTGTGTCAAGCCTATGATTTCAGCCAATTGAGCTGATGCAGGTTGCGGAATGATCGCCGACTCCAGGGTCACGTGTGATCCATCCGGCAGCTGCTGCACCACTGCATATGCTGCTACGTTTCCATCTTCTCCTCTGTAACAGCATCCGTCTGTGTACAACCATAGGTCGGGGTTACAGAGTGGTTCATTCCCCAGGTCAGGTCTCAGTTTTAATTCTTGTGCAGCTCGTTCCGCACAGGAATGGGGCAGTCCTTCTTCCGCGTTGAGCGCGTCAGCCATGTTTTTTTCAGTGTTGACAAATGTGATGTGTGATTGTGTGCATTTGTTCTGAATTTTCGTTTTTCTTTCGGCGCTGAATGTGAATTCTTTGCTCATCAGATATGCCGCAATTCCGTGGTGGGTGTGGATTTCCAACGGATGACACATTACCAGGTGGGCGGTTTTTTCAATGGCTTTTGCCACTGCAGCCATATACCTAGAACATGTGGTTTGTCCTACTTCAATGTGGTCCAGTTTCGAGGAGTGATACATCAGCACTCTCCTCTCCCCCTTTTGTTTCTGAAAAAGGATGGATGACGTAAATCCTTCCTTTTCCGAAACATCCAGATGAAATTTGTTTTTGTAGTCAGGTGCGGTTAAAGCTGCGGCCACTGAGAGATCCGTCTTCAAGAGTGAAAACGCCAATGATGCTTCAGGAGTCCATACCAGTGGTGAGTGTAGGTTTCTCGACCCCGCCTCACGCACCATTTCCCTCAAGGGCTCAGTTCTGCCAGTGAAGTCAGGGATGTGTGTGCGGCTGTAACCAGTCAGCCCAAGGAATGACAACATTCCTGACACTGTGATGGGGCGTGGATGATGGAGTATCGAGTCTCTGTGGCTTTTGGAGAGCCCTGCACCTTCCCCAGAGATTTCTCTGCCTAAAAAAGGACAGTTCTGTGACAGGACTGGACCTTACTCTTCTTTACCTTGTATCCCTTGACTGCAAGGAAGTCTAGTAATGATTTTGTCATCTGTAGACAGAGATCCGAAGTGGGAGCCCCCAACAACAGGTCGTCTACATACTGGATCAGAATCACCCCCTCTGGAATTTTCAGCTCAGCCAGGTGAGTCTTGAGGATATGGTTAAAAATCCCAGGGGAGCATCTGTACCCCATTGGCAAGACGGAGTAAGTAAATTGCTGTCCTTCATAGGTGAATGCAAAAAGTGGTTGGGATGCTTCATCCAAAGGAATGCTGAAAAATGCATTAGCCAAGTCCACGACCGTGAAATACTGGTGTCTCGGTGACAAGTTGCTCAAAGTGATGTGAGGGTCAGGGACAGGCAGGTCTATAGGTGCAGTGACGTCATTCACTGCTCGGAAGTCTTGTACCATCCGGTATGTTTCTCCCCCTGCCTTCAGTACTGGTAGAATGGGTGTGTTCCATGGGGAGACAGTTCGATAAATCACCTGAGCCCCTAACAGCCCATAAATGGTTGGCATGATCCCATTGGTTTGTTCAGGCTTTAGACGATACTGAGTTCGGTATATTGGTATCTGGTTTGGATCCAATAGTGTAATGGAGACTGGGGCCACTTGTAGCTTACCAACATCGAAAGGGGTGTGAGTCCATATCTTTTCATCTATGGTAGAGAGCAATGCTTCAGTAGACGGGTGGTCTGTGTATGGCTTGCCATGGTGTCTAGGCAGGGTCAGTCTTTCCGGTAGGCAGTGTTCTTCAGTATCAACTGTCATAAACCTCCACATTTCCTCCGTGATGGCTTTGTGTATCCCCGGTGTTTGGGTTGGTTCCCACTCCAGTTTTGATGCTCGCCTGATCATTTGGCCCAAGCTTCTGGCCTCGAAACCATTACCCACAGCTAGTGTGACATGGGGTGCTGACTCCTCCCCTAGAAGGAACCATGATTTCAGATAAGGTGATAATATGACTGGTGCTGCGACTCCTTCCTGACCGCAGACGATGGTGCAACATCTGATGGATGGAGTGAGGTGCATCATGTTTTCATCCCAGTCGTCTGTGTATGGGTTGATCATCCGTTACATTGAGTGTGCAGTGAATCTCAGCCTGTGGGGTCTTGTATGGATGCAGTGCATAGATCTGTTGTTTCAGTTGGTTGAAGTGAAATTGGATTGCTGGAGTCCCTGGGCCTGTGTCCACACATTTCAGCCAATAGATTTCTTGTGTTGCCGACAGAACAGGGGATGGGATGAGGGGTAACATTAACATCCTGACAGGACGAGCAGGAGTGGAGGTAATGGGATCAATAGAAACCTCTACCCCCTTCTCAGTCAGATAGATGGAACATTTCAGCTTGCACAAGAGATCTCTCCCAAGGAGGTTGATTGGGCAATTTGGACAGTATAGGAACTGATGCCTCAGGTTTGATTGGCCCCATGTAAAGAGCAACGGAACGGTTTTGTTTTGTGCTTCGGGTGCCCCAGATACCCCCACCACCTGTATTGATTCCGAAGAGAGTGGTTGACGGGTTCTTATAGCAGAGTACGTACATCCAGTATCTACCAGGAATTCGTGGGTCACTCCTTCCACCTCACACATCACGGTGGGTTCTGTGTGAAGGGGAAAAACCTGACCCTCCCTCCCGTCCGGTGGTGGTGGGCATCTTCAGGACCAAGGGGCATAGTCGTGCGACATGCCCTGGAACGGAGGTGGTGGTTGCTGATTTGGGTCTGGAGTAGGGTGGTTGTATGCAGGTTGAAGGGGAACACGTGGTTGATACATCATTGGGCGGACTCCTCTTCCTCTTGGTGAGTATCCTCTTCCCCTGTTTGCCATCCAGTGGTTTTGGGCCGCTGTCATTGGATATGGGCATTGTCGAGCCATATGTCCACCCTGCTTACAGTTATAACAGCTCGCCCATGGTGCAGTGTGACGTAGTTGCTGTCCCCCCGGCAACTGATAGCCTTGTGTAGGTGGTAGATAGTGTGGAGGTGGCGCCATGAGATGGGGCGTCTCCCGGTGTTGAAGAGGCAGGGAAATTCCCTGTGTGGGGGGGTGTTGTTTCTGTATCATTTGGGAAACAGTTTTCTCAATGATTTGTGTGATATCAGGAGGTTCCTCCGACATCATCTGTTTCTTGGGTTTCTCCCCCTTTTGGGCTTCTTTTATCTGAAGTTTCAGAAGTTGTACCTGTAGGGACTGAACTTGTGTATCCGCTCCACCCTTTTCCTTGTTAAATTGGGTGATGTGGTGATGCACATGGGAGTTAAACTGAGCTAACGGTAGCGCCATCAGCCCCACTGTGCCCCTTAGTTTTATACAGACTTCATTCTGGGTTCCGTTCACCACCATTTCCTTCCACATGCTGAGTGTGGTAGCAGTGTGATCATATGGGTCTTCATGAACGGTTCTCCATGTTGTCTTTGCTCTATCCAGGTAGGCTGCTGGTTGTTCCCCTGGATTGATGGTGAACGATGACAGGGTTGAGTGGTTTCGTTCGGTAGGGTATGCTCTTCTCAACTCAGCCCATAACTGAGTTCGGAATCGTTCTAGACCTAGTGCAGCTGGGCCCGTGGCCAGATCTGCGTCTCTTATGAGAGCCATCATGGTAGTATGGTCTGTAGCTCTAGCCAACAGGGCCTTCATATCTCCCAGACAGAGGCGTAGGCCAGAGGTAAGAGTCTGTAGTTGGAGGAGCCATGCAGAGGCACCCCCATGCAGACTGGGCAACTGTTCCATTAAAGTGGTGAGGTCTGTCATTTTCCAGGGTTGGTACTCTTCGTATTCTCCACCAGGAGTGGGCCTTAACGGCATTTGGAAACCTGTCCTTTCAGTCTCTCCATGTAGGGGATCCCAGTCCGCTCTGGATGAGACTCCCCTGCTTCTTAGTTCTGAGAGCCTTACCGACTGTCTGACAGGTTCGATCAGGTCCGTCACTTTTCCTAGCATCACCCCTTCCACATGGAATGTGCCCCCTCCATGTTTTGCTTCATCTATCATAGTTCTGGCTTTGGCTAGTGAGTTCCGGGTGTCCCGTTCCATTTCCTCCTCATCCAGTCCAGATTTATTTTCGCTTTCATCGTCTTTACTGGGGTGTTCTCTTGATGAAGCCCTGACGGAACATTTTCCTTGTGACACCCACGACCCTTGATCATCTTCTTTACCTCTGCGTCCGTACCACTCTGTGTTCGGAGTGGAGGAGAACTGAATAAGATTGTGGCCTTCTCTCTTTAGGAGGCCCGTTTGTGATTCACCTTCCCTTCCTTGTGGGTAGTTCAGCAGGGACCCACCTGGGCCTTGTAGTGCTGTGGGGCTTGAGCAATCGGGCCTTTCTTCACAGACGAGGTGGCCTTCTTGAATCCCCACAGTCATGTTCCCTTTTAGCTGTCCTCCCTGCACCATGAAGACCGGGGCCTGTATGGCTGCTGGTGTGGTGTGGGTTTTAAATGGGTTGTATGGGAGATGTGCGAATGGATTTTGTGAATAGGGAGGTGGCACTTCATTCTTCTCTTCCTGTGGCAGTGGCGGGTATAGAGAGAGCGGGGCCGATGGGGTGGTCACGGTGGGCGGTGGTGTGTTGTGGTTGTTGTTTGTGCCTTCTCTGACATCATCTGAGGCCCCAGCAAGCACCCCCATCATATCAGGTTTCTTTTGTGGGCGTGTCCTTTTTGTCTCCTCTATTGCCCATGTCCCTATTCTCAGCTCCGCCTCCGCTCTCTCTCTCTCCTTCGTTCCTTCCTTCTTGAAAAAATGGCTGCTATTCTTTTCTGCCTCACTCTCTCTCCCGTGCCTGACTGCCTCCTCTAATTCTCTTTCCATAGTGCTGAGTTGTTCCCTGGATGGGGCAACTCCACTAATGTAACCTGCCTGGGTCCATCTTAGCCTAATTACCCCCCATATCTTCTTTATTGTTTTATATTCCTGTTTTCCTCCTGCCCTTTCCTGTTTTTTCTGATCTAAATATTCATTGAATTTGAGTTTGGGAACGGTAATTGAGGCCATATTGTCGATTCACTGTGTCTGGGTCCGATAAAAAATTATGTAAAACAATTAAAAAAAGAAAAATTAAAAAAAATAAAAATAAAAAAAAAATAATAATAATATAAAATAAAATAAAAAACAACTAAATGTGCTAACACGACATTGCGCTATGGCCCTCAGCAACTATGTGCACTTAGCCCGTCACTTGGTCGAAACCAGCGATGTATCCCTGGTGCCCACACAGACTTATCTCTCGTGTTTCACCCTCGTGCACACAGAGCTTTGTAAAATTACTGTACTATAATATCGAAAAGGGATATTCGCGAGATAATTATGCGTCTAGGGTATTTTACTGGAGTAATTTTACAGGTTCACACATTTCTACTGCTTGGCGAAATGTTAGTGTCCCAAACGCCTACTTTTGGGTCAATGTCAATGCATTCAGATGCCTTCTATAATATTTGGCAAATTAATTCTAGGCAACCCCAACAGCACAAAGAGAACAGAAATCAATTTGTTACACGGCACGGCGGCCGCACAGCCCCGCCCAAACTTTTGACTCGGTGGTCAAATCTAGAGCCGGTGGTCAGTATCCCTCGGTCTCATGGAACGGTGAATCAGTGACATTAATCTGGAGAGATCAGGTTTAATTCCTTCACTCCTAGTCCAATTATTTAGCTTATTAATTGATGCTCCTAGTGGGATGCTACTCCACTAGTTACAGTCTTAAATATACGTCTCGATCAATTAACAAAACATTTCATCATCTCATTCATATTTCATTTCACTGAGTTATCGAATCCCTCACCGTAACACCTAGTCGATTTACATATCAACTATTGCCAGCCTATTTGGACTAGATTTTAAACAATATATCACATTCTGTCCTCCAATTCCTCACCACGACACCCAGTAATTTTATTACTGTTGCTGGACTATTTGAATCAGATTTGAACAATATATGTACACAGATATCATTATGCAAATGCCTTTGGTTATCGGAACAATTTTCATAAATTTAACGGCAATTCATACTCACGCACTCAGTACTTCTGACCATAATTTGGATATTGATTATACTATAATACGCAGAATTGGATTAAACAGGTTCTGCTTACCTTTATAATGTCGAGCTCTTTGGTCAGTTTCCTGAGGCGAGTTGAATCCCCGATGGCTCCTGTAGACAGGTCGCCCGTCCTTCTAGAATCTGTCGTCAACTGGTCTTTTCTCTCATCAAATCTATGGACCGAATTCATGGATTTCTACCATCCTCTAGCTACCAATTTGTCAATGTTTAGTTATTGGAGAAACAAGACCAAGATGAGACTCTGGACAAGGCGGATACGGTATATTTGAGGCCCTTTAATCAAGCATAAGAATATCTGGCAAACGTGCAGCACGGCTCTTATCGTCCAACCCTTAGGGAGTTTTCGGAAAAAGAGGGCGTACCACATATTTGGGCAGTACATTTATACATTGAAATGACGTAGGTAGATTCTAGTAGTCCTGGCTCCTGGTTGGTTGTTCGTAGGTGATAGACAGTCCTCTCCAGCCTGTTGTCAGTATCCCATTGGTTCTTGACAGAGTTCTTTGTCTTTGTAGCCCATCCCAAAGGGTTTTGAGCAGTGTATATTCATGGGTTATCAGTGTGTTTATCTTAAACCCCCCCCTGGTGGGGATGCCGTGCAGTTAGTATATTGAGAAACAGAGAGATAGAAAGAGTATAACACAGAGTACAAGTCAAAATTGTATGGTTAAGCCCGGGCAGACAACAGTCAGTGAATGCGTCATTACATGTTTTAATATGTTATTACAACAGTTGCCTGCTAAATGCTAACGCTAATGCTAACGCTAAATGCTACGCTAGCTAGCTACTGTTACACAAATGATTGTTTTCCTATGGTTGAAAAGCATATTTTGAAAATCTGAGATGACAGTGTTGTTAACAAAAGGCTAAGCTTGAGAGATAGCATATTTATTTCATTTCATTTGCGATTTTCATGAATAGTTAACGTTGCGTTATGGTAATGAGCTTAGGTCTATAAATAGAATCCCGGATCCGGGTTTGGTCGTCGCAACAGGTTAAATTATTGTTTTATGTAGGATGCTACATTTTGGACCAGTTGCAATTGTAAGTAGGCCTAATAAAAAATAAAAAATAGGCTGTTAAAAAAGTTTGAAATATCCAATAAATGTCGTTCCACTTCATGATTGTGTCCCACTTGTTGTTGATTCTTCACAAAAAAATACAGTTTTATATCTTTATGTTTGAAGCCTGAAATGTGGCTAAAGGTTGCAAAGTTCAAGGGGGCCGAATACTTTCGCAAGGCACTGTATATATATATATATATATACTGTATATATGTCATATATATAATACGTTTATATAATACGTTTATATAATACATTAGCAATGCAGAGTCATTCACAGATACACAAATAAAAGAGGTTAGCTATGCAGTCATTCACAGATACACAAATTAAAGAGGTTAACTATGCAGAGTAATTCACAGACACAAATGAAAGAGGTTACACCACCCTGGATTACTGACCTCTGCCTGCCCTGACCCTGAGCCTGCCTGCCATTTTGTACCTTTCGGACTCTGCTCTGGATTACTGACCTCTGCCTGCCCTGACCCTGAGCCTGCCTGCCATTCTGTACCTTTCGGACTCTGCTCTGGATTACTGACCTCTGCCTGCCCTGACCCTGAGCCTGCCTGCCATTCTTACAGAGACAGTATGTGCGTGTGTGTACGAGAGAGCCAGACAGCTTAGAGTTAGAGGTGACCAGGAGTGTGCATGTGAGTGGGCCTGTATTCTGATGAAGACTGCCAGAACGTGCACATGGGCATAAAAGGCAATAAAGTGACCCTAGCAACAGAGGCTAGCTGTACGCCGGAACAAACGATAATGGCTAATGTAAACATGCTCGAAAGCATAGCAGCACTGGCCTAACAATGGAACATACACGTGCGTCTAGCTATGGTGGCTTTGGCATGGTGCGCTTGCGAGCCTATAGCAAGAGAGGTCAACAATACGACGGCATGTGAGTCTAGCAACAGAGGTTAACAGAAGCAGGCACGTTTGTACAACTAAATACCAATAGGAACAGGAAAATGCTGTTGATGAGTCTATAGCAACATCACCATCCCCTCATTGGAGCATGTCTACAGTTGAAGTTGGAAGTTTACATACACTTAGGTTTGAGTCCTTAAAACTCATTTTACAACCACTCCACAAATTTCTTGTTAGTCGGTTAGGACATCTACTTTGTGCATGACACAAGAAATTTTTCCAATAATTGTTTACAGACATTATTTCATTTATAACTCACTGTATCACAATTCCAGTGGGTCAGAAGTTTAAATACGCTAAGTTGATTGACATCATTTGAGTCAATTGGAGGTGTACCGTACCGGTGGATGTATTTCAAGGCCTACATTCAAACTCAGTGCCTCTTTGCTTGACATCATGGGAAAATATAAAGAAATCAGCCAAAAAAATAGTTGACCTCCACAAGTCTGGTTCATCCTTTGGGAGCAATTTCCAAAAGCCTGAAGGTACCACGCTCATCTCTACAACAATAGTACGCAAGTATAAACACCATGTGACCACGCAGCCGTCATACCGCTCAGGAAGGAGATGCATTCTGTCTCCTAGAGATGAATGTACTTTGGTGCGAAAAGTGCAAATCAATCCCAGAACAACAGCAAAGGACCTTGTGAAGATGCTCGATGAAACAGGTACAAAAGTATCTATATGCACAGTAAAATGAGTCCTATGTCGACATAACCTGAAAGCAAGGAAGAAGCCACTGCTCCAAAAGCACCATAAAAAAAGCCAGACTATGGTTTCCAACTGCACATGGGGACAAAGATAGGTACTTTTTGGAGAAATATCCTCTGGTCTGATGAAACAAAAACAGAACTGTTTGGCCATAATGACCATCGTTATGCTTGGAGGAAAAAGGGGGAAGTGTCACGAGTCCGACCGAGGGTGTTTCCCTTTCCCGGGCAGGTGGCGCTCGGCGGTCGTCGTCACCGGCCTATTAGCTGCCACTGATTGTTTTTCCTCCCCCTCCTTGTATGTTGAGTGGTAGCACCTGTGGATGTTTAATTAGTTTGTCTTTATTAGACAGCCGGCCCGCCTGGTTGTTGTGCGGGATTATTTCT
Organism: Oncorhynchus clarkii lewisi; assembly: GCF_045791955.1. Lineage (NCBI taxonomy): Eukaryota > Metazoa > Chordata > Actinopteri > Salmoniformes > Salmonidae > Oncorhynchus > Oncorhynchus clarkii. Next base: position 31,106,874 of record NC_092170.1, read on the forward strand.
ATGTAACCTTCGGCTCTGTGGTATAGGCACGTGTTAGTGCCCGGTCGGGATTGTTTCCCATTGTACATTTTGATTCCCTGTGTTTTGGGAACGTAACTTTTGTGAGCACCCTGTGGTGCGTTGGTGCGATTAAAAGACGCGCAGCATTGAACTCTCTGTCTCCTGCATTTGACTCCACACCCAGGACACCCGGAGCATTACAGAATCCCGCACCTATCAAATTGAATGGAGTCAGCAGGAGCAGCAGCCAACCCTCTCCCATGGATGGAGGAACGGGTTCTCCACCACACCACCGTCCTTCATCGGATCGCATCCGCGATGGATCAAGTGATGGAGAGAATGGACAGATGGGAGAGGAGTGGGCTCCTCTCTCCACCTTCGGCACCCACGGTTCCGGACTCCCCATCTCCCGACTCCAGCACCCTCCGTCTGACGCTACCGGGGGCTTATGATGGAGCGGCGGCGGGTTGCCAGGGGTTTCTGCTTCAGCTGGAGCTATACCTGGCCACCATCAGACCCACTCCCTCAGGAGCAGGGAGGGTGAGTGTCCTCATCTCCTGCCTCACGGGTCGTGCCCTGGAATGGGCGAATGCGGTCTGGAATGGCCTAGACTCAGCGCGGGAGCACTACCCAGAGTTTTCCCGCCTCTTCCGTGCCGTGTTTGATCACCCTCTAGACGGCAGAGCGGCGGGAGAACGACTATTTCACAACAGGCAGGAGAGGAGGAGCGCCCAGGATTACGCGCTGGAGTTCCGGACCTTGGCAGCCGGATCTGGTTGGAACGACAGGGCCCTTATGGACCACTACAGGTGTAGTCTCCGAGAGGACGTCCGCCGGGAGTTAGCGTGTCGGGACACCACTCTGTCACTGGATCAGCTGATTGACATGTCCATTCGACTGGATAATCTGCTGGCTGCCCGCGGGCGTTCAGAGAGGGTCCTGTGCGTTCCACCACCCAGCCCCTCCACTCCCATTCCGATGGAGTTGGGAGGGGCTGCGCCGAGGGGTACCGGAGGAAGAGGCCTTCCCTGCACCAACTGTGGTCGGAGAGGACACACGTCTGATCGGTGCTGGGGGGGTCCGTCTGGGAGTAGAGATGGCAGGCGGAACGCTTCTCGGTCACCCCAGGTGAGTCAGCATCAAACTCACCCAGAACCCCCTGTTGGCCACATGTTTGTCTTAAATTTTTTCCTTCGCTTTTTTCCCTCTTCCCAGCATAGGGCGCTAGTCGATTAAGGCGCAGCTGGGAACTTTATGGATCGCGGACTCGCCCTTAAGTTAGGGGTTCCGCTGGTGCCGATAGATTCTCCTTTCCCCGTGCACTCCCTAGATCGCTGGCCATTAGGGTCAGGGATGGTCAGGGAGACCACGGTACCACTGGACATGGTGACGCAGGGGAATCATAGGGAGCGTATCAGTTTCTTTATTATTGATTCGCCTGCGTTTCCAGTGGTGCTGGGGACTCCCTGGCTGGCCCGGCACAATCCTAAAATTTCGTGGAGACAGGGGGTTCTCCAGGGGTGGTCAGAGGAGTGTTCTGGAAGGTGTTTGGGAGTTTCCATCGGTGCCACGTCGGTGGAGAGTCCAGACCAGGGTTCCACGGTGTGCATTCCCCCCGAGTATGCTGATTTGGCAATCGCTTTAAGTAAAGTGAAAGCGACTAAATTACCACCTTATCGACCGGGAAGGGATTGTACGATAGATCTCCAGGTAGACGCTGCGCTTCCCAAGATTCACGTGTACCCGCTGTCCCAGGAGGAGACGTTGGCAATGGAGACATATGTCACGGAGGCGCTGGGACAGGGGTACATTCGGTCCTCCATTTCACCCGTCTCCTCGAGTTTCTTTTTTGTGAGGAAAAAGGAGGGAGGCTTGCGTCCGTGTATCGATTATAGAGGTCTAAACGCCATCACAGTGGGGTATAGTTACCCTCTACCTCTCATCGCTACGGCGGTGGAATCGTTCCACGGAGCGCAGTTCTTCACAAAACTGGATCTCAGGAGTGCTTATAGTTTGGTGCGTATTCGGAAGGGAGACGAGTGGAAAACCGCATTTAGTACTACATCAGGCCACTATGAGTACCTCGTCATGCCGTATGGGTTAAAAAATGCTCCAGCCGTTTTTCAATCCTTTGTAGACGAGATTCTCAGGGACCTGTGCGGGCAGGGAGTGGTGGTTTATATCGATGACATTCTGATCTACTCGGCCACTCACACCGCGCATGTGTCTCTGGTGCGCAAGGTGCTTGGTAGACTGCTGGAGCATGACCTATACGTCAAGGCTGAGAAATGCGTGTTCTCTAAACGAGCCGTCTCTTTTCTGGGATATCGCATTTCCACCTCGGGGGTAGTGATGGAGGGTGACCGCATTAGGGCCGTACGTAATTGGCCGACTCCGACCACGGTAAAGGAGGTGCAGCGGTTTCTGGGTTTTGCCAACTACTACCGGAGGTTTATCCGGGGTTTTGGCCAGGTAGCGGCTCCCATCACCTCACTGCTGAAGGGGGGCCCGGTGCGTTTTCAGTGGTCAGCAGAGGCGGACGGAGCATTCAACAAGTTGAAGGCGCTGTTTACTGATGCGCCCGTGTTGGCACATCCGGACCACTCTCTAGCATTCATAGTGGAGGTGGACGCGTCCGAGGCTGGAGTGGGTGCCGTGCTATCACAGCGCTCGGGTACGCCACCAAAACTCCGCCCCTGCGCTTTCTTCTCAAGGAAGCTCAGCCCAGCGGAGCGTAACTATGATGTGGGGGACCGGGAGTTGCTAGCGGTGGTTAGAGCTCTGAAGGTGTGGAGACACTGGCTTTAAGGGGGCTAAACACCCCTTTCTCATCTGGACCAACCACCAGAATCTGGAGTATATTCGGGCAGCTAGGAGACTTAACCCACATCTGGCAAGGTGGGCCATGTTCTTCACCCGGTTCCGGTTTACTTTGTCTTATAGACCGGGCTCCCAGAACGTGAAGGCTGACGCACTGTCCCGCCTTTATGACACGGAGGATGGGTCCACCGAACTTGCTCCCATCCTTCCCGCCTCGAAGCTGGTAGCCCCAGGGGTATGGGAGGTGGACTCGGACATCGAGCGGGCGTTACGGGCTGACCCGCGCCTCCTCAGTGTCCAGCGGGGCGAAGGTACGTGCCGCTTGGTGTTCGGGACAAACTGATTCGGTGGGCTCACGTCCTACCCTCCTCAGGTCACCCTGGGGTGACGAGGACAGTGGGGAGCCTTCAGGGGAGGTATTGGTGGCCTACGTTGGCTAAGGACGTTAAGGGTTATGTCTCCTCCTGTTCAGTGTGCGCTCAGAGTAAGGCTCCTAGGCACCTTCCTAGAGGGAAGCTACAACCCCTCCCTGTTCCACAGCGGCCATGGTCACATCTGTCCATAGATTTCCTAACCGATCTCCCGCCGTCTCAGGGGAACACCACGGTTTTGGTGATTGTGGATCGGTTCTCTAAGTCCTGCCGTCTCCTCCCGTTGCCCGGTATCCCTACAGCCCTACAGACTGCGGAGGCGTTATTCACCCATGTCTTCCGGCACTACGGGGTGCCGGAGGACATCGTTTCTGATCGGGGCCCCCAATTCACGTCCCAGGTATGGAGAGCGTTCATGGAACGCTTGGGGGTCTCTGTCAGCCTGACCTCCGGTTATCACCCCGAGAGTAATGGGCAGGTGGAGAGAGTGAACCAGGAAGTGGGTAGGTTTCTGCGGTCGTATTGCCAGGATCGGCCAGGGGAGTGGGCACGATACATTCCCTGGGCTGAAATGGCTCAGAACTCACTACGCCACTCCTCTACTAACGTGTCCCCTTTTCAGTGTGTGTTGGGGTACCAGCTGGTCCTGGCACCATGGCATCCGAGCCAGACCGAGGCTCCTGCGGTGGAGGAATGGGTACAGCGCTCCAAGGAGACCTGGAGGGCCGTCCAGGAATCTCTACGACAAGCGAGTGGACGGCAGAAGAGGAGTGCTGACCGCCACCGCAGTGAGGCCCCCGTGTTTGTACCGGGGGACAGGGTCTGGCTCTCGACCCGAAACCTACCTCTCCGCTTGCCCTGCCGGAAGCTGGGTCCGCAGTGTGTAGGGCCCTTTAAAGTCCTGAGGAGGATAAACGAGGTGTGTTATCGATTACAACTCCCTTCCTATTAACCCCTCGTTTCATGTGTCTCTCCTCAGGCCGGTGGTAGCTGGTCCCCTGCAGGACAGTGAGGTACCGGAGGTCCCTCCCCCCCCCGCTGGACATCGAGGGGTCCCCGGCGTACACGATCCGGGCCATTCTGGACTCAAGACGCCGGGTGAGGGGCCTGCAGTACCTCATGGACTGGGAGGGGTACGGTCCGGAGGAGAGGTGCTGGGTACCGGTGGGGGACATCTTGGATTTTCCATCGCCTCCATCCGGATCGCCCTGCACCTCGTCCTCCGGGGCGACCACGAAGGCCGGTGTCGGCGCGCTGCGGGAGCCGCACGTCAGGGGGGGGGGGGGTACTGTCACAAGTCCGACCGAGGGTGTTTCCCTTTCCCGGGCAGGTGGCGCTCGGCGGTCGTCGTCACCGGCCTATTAGCTGCCACTGATTGTTTTTCCTCCCCCTCCTTGTATATTGAGTGGTAGCACCTGTGGATGTTTAATTAGTTTGTCTTTATTAGACAGCCGGCCCGCCTGGTTGTTGTGCGGGATTATTTCTATGTAACCTTCGGCTCTGTGGTATAGGCACGTGTTAGTGCCCGGTCGGGATTGTTTCCCATTGTACATTTTGATTCCCTGTGTTTTGGGAACGTAACTTTTGTGAGCACCCTGTGGTGCGTTGGTGCGATTAAAAGACGCGCAGCATTGAACTCTCTGTCTCCTGCATTTGACTCCACACCCACGACACCCGGAGCATTACAGGAAGCTTGCAAGCCGAAGAACACCATCCCAATTGTGAAGCACGGGGGTGGCAGTATCATGTTGTGGGGGTGATTTGCTGCAGGAGGGACTGGTGCACGTCACAAAATAGATGGCATCATGAGGGTGGAAAATTACATGGATATGTTGAAGCAACATCTCAAGACATCAGTTAAGTTAAAGCTTGGTCGCAAATTTGTCTTCCAAATGGACAATGACCCCAAGCATACTTCCAAAGTTGTGGCAAAATGACTTAAGGACAACAAAGTCAAGGTATTGGGGTAGCCATCACAAAGCCCTGACCTCAATCCTATAGAACATTTGTGGGCAGAACAGAAAAAGCGTGTGCGAGCAAGGAGGCCTACAAACCTGACTCAGTTACACCAGCTCTGTCAGGAGGAATGGGCCAAAATTCACCCAACTTATTGTGGGAAGCTTGTGGAAGGCTACCTGAAACGTTTGAGTTAAACAATTTAAAGGCAATGCTACCAAATACTAATTGAGTGTATGTAAACTTCTGACCCACTGGAAATGTGATGAAAGCAATAAAAACTGAAATAAATCATTCTCTCTACTATTATTCTGACATTTCACATTCTTAAAGTAAAGTGGTGAGCCTAACTGACCTAAGGCAGGGAATTTTTTTACTGGGATTAGATGTCAAGAATTGTGAAAAACTGAGTTTAAATGTACTTGGCTAAGGTGTATGTAAACTTCCGACTTCAACTGTATGTACCTAGCGACATAGTCTTTGATGTGAGACAGGCTACACAGATTAGATGGAGAGTGAACGAGAGCGCATGCGCAGAGGTCAGAACAAGCGTGCACAGCCTTGAGAAACATGAAGTTAGTCACCTGCCATACCACCTAATCTATGGCGTCTCAGACAAGGAATAGCCCCAGACCCAAACCTGAATAAAGTCTAACAAAAAGTGACACATTTTATAAACCATGGGCCTGAGGTATCAGTCAGAGTATCACACAGACAGAAGGACCTGGTTCAAAGCCAACATCTCTCTCAACTCTCTCAGCCAGGAGATGACTTCTTTACCCCTCATCTTTATTTATATATTCCAGACAAAACAAACCAAAACGAGACAAGAGTCACAATCAGAAAGAAAGTGACAATTTCTGATCCTATCTTACAATGGCAGCTAGCCCAAAACAGAGAGGAAAAAGGAGACAGACCCAAAATAGACCTGCTCAGAGTGTCAGCTCTCAAACGGGTTTGAATGACATTAGAATACGCCCTTGAACAATCTCAGGTGAGCCAAGAGGATATGTTTTGTGTGTGTGAGAAATGGAAGTATGGGACGTTCGAGTGGTTAATATGGTCTCTGTATAGGTTACAGTATGTGGCTGCCACCAAATGGCATTGGTGTCACTCCGGTGCTCAAGTCACTGTATAGGTTCTGTGGCAGCCACCAAATGGCATTGGTGTCACATAGGTGCTCAAGTCACTGTGTTACAATCTGCACTTAGTGTCCAAAATATTAGGACACTTGCTCTTTTCATGACATAGACTGACCAGGTTAATCCAGGTGAAAGCTATGTTCCCTTCTTGATGTCACCTGTTAAAGCCACTTCAACCAGTGTAGATGAAGGGGAGGAGACAGGCTAAAGAAGGATTTTAAGCCTGGAGACAATTGAGCCATGGGTTGTGTATGTGGGCCATTCAGAGGGTGAATGGGCAAGACAAAAGATTTAAGTGTCTTTGAACGGGGTATGGTAGTAGGTGCCAGGAGCACCGATTTGTGTCAAGAACTGGAATACGGCTAGGTTTTTCCCGTGTGTATCAAGAATGGTCCACCACCCAAAAGACATCCAGCCAACTTGACACAACTGTGGGAAGCATTGGAGTCAACATGGGCCAGCATCCCTGTAGAACGCTTTCAACAGAGTCTAAGTAGAGTCTATGCCCCTACTGTTCTGAGGGCAAAAGGGGGTGCAAACGCAATATTAGGAAGGTGTTCCTAATGTGTTGTACACTCAGTGTATACATAGCCTTAGTGTGTACATATTCAGTACATACTCCAACTGCAGTCAGCAGAAGACTGCATTCAGAACATATGACAGAGAAACCTAAAGCTCTATAACACTTACAGACCAAGGGTTCATTCAAAGCAAAGGGATGTGATATTTCCATTTTATGTACTACAGTCTACAACCATCTAATTGTTCAATATAAAGATTAATGCACTTCATCTATGGGATAATTTGACATTTAATCTGCAGACTATTACGACTCAACATCCAAATTCACTCTATACACTCAACCTATTAACAATCACTACAGAGCAGGCTGATTCAATTACCACGGTCCTGGAGGGAATCAGGTACGTGGACTCTGCCCAATCAATGATATTAATGTATAAATTAACTGAACATAAAACTAGCAAATCTTTGGTAATTGCTGCATCCAAGTCCATAAGCAAACACCACAGCTGAATCAGACAAACTATTACTGCAATCAATCTGATTCTTAACACTGTTCTCCATCTGCACGGTTCCTAATGCTACGCTAAAGCTGCAGCATATAATATGCTTTTCCACATTTCAAAGAGCTTTATCCCCTCTGTATTCTGTCTCTCTCTCTCTACATTGCCTGTGGCAGTCTGTGTAATTATGGAGTAAGAGTCTTACATTCCTAAATTAAACATTTGCAGGCTTTATCAATTATTTTGTGTTGTGAGTATCCGGCCCAGCTCCTTTCCTCCTCTCGCTCCCGAAAAGAAAACTTATTTCAAAAGTCATTTTTTCTAAATAAATCAATGAATTAATTAAATTAGAGGACTGCGGCGTCAGACCAGAGAGTTATGTGAAGTGTTTTGCACAATCATTTGACTGTGGATTAGCAAGCAGCAGTTGATATAAACATGAGAGTGAATTTGCCAGCGTTACACACAGCTATATCTGTCCGATAATACAGGACCCAGTTCTTAATTAATTATATATATTTTTTAATTTAGATTTATTTAGACACACTCAACAACTCTACATCCCATGACTATGTGCAGCTCCATGTAAAGTGACAAGTTCGAGACAGCAGCAATTCACAAGCTGCCCTACTACACAATATTTATTTGGTTGGGTCTGGGATGGCCTCCCTTGGATGTGTACTGTCAATGTTGCTTCTTACAGTAAGACAAAAGCAACACATCATAAACCCATGAGAATAATGTCTAAATGACAACTCGTTGAGATCCACAGCTCATAGTACAGTCAAACACAGTGGAGGTGTAGACTGAGTCAGACCCGGCGGAGGTGTAGACTGAGTCGGACCAGGCGGAGGTGTAGACCCAGTCAGACACGGCGGAGGTGTAGACTCAGTCAGACCCGGCGGAGGTGTAGACTGAGTCGGACCAGGCGGAGGTGTAGACCCAGTCAGACACGGCGGAGGTGTAGACTCAGTCAGACACGGCGGAGGATTAGACCGAGTCAGACACAGCGGAGGTGTAGACTGAGTCGGACCACGACTGAGTCAGACCCGGCGGAGGTGTAGACTGAGTCGGACCATTACTGAGTCAGACACAGCGGAGGATTAGACCCAGTAAGACACAGCGGAGGATTAGACCGAGTCAGACACAGCGGAGGATTAGACCGAGTCAGACACAGCGGAGGATTAGACCGAGTCAGACACAGCGGAGGATTAGACCGAGTCAGACACAGCGGAGGATTAGACCGAGTCAGACACAGCGGAGGATTAGACCGAGTCAGACACAGCGGAGGATTAGACCGAGTCAGACACTGCGGAGGTGTAGACTCAGTCAGACACAGCGGAGGATTAGACTCAGTCAGACACGGCGGAGGATTAGACCGAGTCAGACACGGCGGAGGTGTAGACTCAGTCAGACACGGCGGAGGTGTAGACCGAGTCAGACACGGCGGAGGTGTAGACTCAGTCAGACACGGCGGAGGATTAGACCGAGTCAGACACGGCGGAGGATTAGACCGAGTCAGACACGGCGGAGGATTAGACCGAGTCAGACACAGCGGAGGATTAGATTGAGTCAGACACGGCGGAGGATTAGACCGAGTCAGACACAGCGGAGGTGTAGACCGAGTCAGACACAGCGGAGGATTAGATCGAGTCAGACACAGCGGAAGATTAGACCGAGTCAGACACAGCGGAGGTGTAGACTCAGTCAGACACGGCGGAGGATTAGACCGAGTCAGACACGGCGGAGGATTAGACCGAGTCAGACACGGCGGAGGATTAGACCGAGTCAGACACAGCGGAGGATTAGATCGAGTCAGACACGGCGGAGGATTAGACCGAGTCAGACACAGCGGAGGTGTAGACCGAGTCAGACACGGCGGAGGTGTAGACTCAGCCTCTAATAACTCTGACGATGGCATCTCATTTGCATAATGCCCATTCCTCTCATCTGTGTTGAATAGTTTGTGTGGGAGATTGGAGCAGACCAGTATCAGCTATTTCTCCACAGGAGACCTCCTTCCAAAAATGTTAATCTTTCATTTACAATCTGTAGAAACTATGAGAATAGAAAGTTTCAGAACTTTTGTGAAGCATCCCAGCAGAGTTGAAAAATACATGGCAAATAGAAATCCAAAATGGATGGTGTTAAGAGATAGACCGGAGCGGTTGAATGGAGCTGAAGTGTGGGACTAATAAGAAGATAACCAATGTAAAACATACAGGGTCAGTAAAATGTATTCAGGTTCAGAACCTTTGTGAAAGAAATAGATGGGAGAGGTTGAAGTTAGAGGAAGAACAGGAGTAAAAACAAACAAAACATAACTATTAGCTGGTTGAGAGAATGCCAAGAGTGTGCAAAGCCATCATCAAGGTAAATTTGTGTAAAAAATGTTTGGGTACTGCATGATTCCATGTGTGTTATTTCATAGATAATACAAATAAAAAACATCACACGTCTGTGATTACCCACACTTGTCACAGTGACAGGAGGACGTTGGCTATGTATTCATCTGGAGAACGGAACTGAGGGTGATGAGCCTGTCGTTGGCTATGTATCCATCTGGAGAACGGAACTGAGGGTGATGAGCCCGTCGTTGGCTAAGTATCCATCTGGAGAACGGAACTGAGGGTGATGAGCCTGTCGTTGGCTATGTATCCATCTGGAGAATGGAACTGAGGGTGATGAGCCTGTCGTTGGCTATGTATCCATCTGGAGAACGGAACTGAGGGTGATGAGCCTGTCGTTGGCTATGTATCCATCTGGAGAACGGAACTGAGGGTGATGAGCCTGTCGTTGGCTATGTATCCATCTGGAGAACGGAACTGAGGGTGATGAGCCTGTCGTTGCAGAATGAGCAGTGCATCTATAAACACTATGTCTGCTTCTTCTTTCACTAAGTTTCTTAGGCCTCTTTCCTCCTCTCCTCTATCTCTCAAACGACAAGGTCAGACAGTGGGCACTTGTAGAAAAATACAGGTTTGGACTGTACCCCTGGGGAGGAGGCAGGGCCTTCTCAGCCAGTGAGATATTGCTGAATCTCCTGACAAGGAAACTAGATTCATTTTCCCATGCCCCGGTCTGACGCTGTTTCGTGCTGACCCGTCATTGGCTCCTGCCGAGGCTGTCATCTCAGCTTCGGCATCAAGGCACAGCGGCGACACGCTTCTCTTCCCAGGCTTCAGCCAGACCAGGTGATCTCCACCGGAGGCGTTTCTGTCAGCTTAGTGCAAAGGTTCATGGGACAACTACATCAATATGTCAAACAGCAGGAGCCTCAGTAGAGAACAGGCATCATGAAATTAAACATGGAAAGGAGACAAGACGACATAAACAGAGGCTGAATCAGCTCTACCACATCAATAGTATGAACCAAGGAAGAAGTACAATAGCAGGTCCATTAAAGACTACAGTATAAAAAAAACATCTACTGCACTGTCTCGCTCATTGGATATGAGGAAAAATCACAGTAACAACCTGGACAGTGCATGCAGAGGTTATTTAGGTCTTCCATCCAAGACTTTGATTTAGATAAGGGAAGTTCTTCTTGCGTGCAAACTTCTAATCTCTTCTCCTCTCTTGTTAGTGAGCAATGGCTTTGCATGCGATAAACAGGACAGTAAATCTCAATGAAGGAGGATGTTTACTCTAATGCGGTGATGATTTATTGACTCAGTAATTTACTCAGGAGCCCCTTAATCTATGGGAAGGCGTGTGTAGGCTATTTGTGGAGCAAACAATAACAAGAGGCATATAAACAATGTTACGTTTTATGTGACTTTAAACCAAAGCTTGACTTTTTTTTTTTTTAATTAGGTGCATTTTGGGTGCCGGTACTGTTAAAATTTAGGTGCAGGAGCTCTACAATACTTTTGAGCTAATATTCTATAAGAGTAACAGGAGCTTAAGCAGTAGAACGTGAGGTGCCAGTACTCACTTCTGGTGAGGTCCTGCCTAAGTGAAGCACTGCCTTAAACTTCAGAGAAACAATCTATAGAGATTGTAGAGGAGTGAGATGTAGAGCTGGCCAGGAAAACCTCTAATGCTGAAAAGATACCCTCTACTCAATGGTATCCTAACAGCACTAAACAGCCTGCAGGGAAAGTGAATGGGTTACTGAATCAATTACTCGTGATTGAATTATTCAAATCAATGGCCTACAGTAAATCAATAATGGACACGGTGAATTAATCATAATGACAATGGTTGTAACTATGATCTAAGGTTGATCTAAGGTTGCATTTAGACTACTGGCAAACAATGAATGAGACTGTGAATGAGAGAGGGGGACACAGAATGAGTGGGACTGTGAATGAGAGAGAGACAGAGAAAGGGAGTGTAGCAATTAAGTGAATGAGTAGAGTCGCTGGTGAAAAAATCCTAATAGCTCTCCATCTGTCTACAGCTCTGTTCTGTTGGTAGACTGTAGGGGACGTGGTGAAGACAACACAGGCCTCTCTCTCCCACTCTCTCTCTCTCTCTCCAACCCTCCCTCTCCTCGTCTATGAAGCTGACCTGGAACTGTCAGAGACGGTACAGACCATCCTGGCTTCTGGAAGCATCGCAGACAATAAGCCAAAATGAAAAACACAAAGTTGCTTCTCTCCCCCACCTCTTCCTGTTCTCTGCCACACGCTTTCCCCTCTGTATCCAGCTATGCCGTGCCAGAACCATTCAGCACTCTGTTTGTTCAGAGAGACAACGAGAGAGAGAGAACGGGTGGAGATACAGAAATACACCAAGAAAAAAATGAGAAACCGCATGACAAAAAAACAGCTCATTGTGACAGACGAATCCATTGAATCAAATCATTTCTGGGAAAATTGGATCACACTAAACAAACAACACGAAGAGCTATCCATCCAAAATGGAGAAGTATGGATAAACCACTTCTCCAACCATTTTCAGCCATATAACAAAGAACCAAGAGCAAAACATATACATGATAATTTACATGTCTTGGATCCCCATCGAGTCACCACATCATGGATCAGAGCCTTCTGTGGCATGTTGAGGGCAGCTTGCTTTTCTCTCAGTTCTCTCCTTCTCTTCCAGCTCCGTGAGAAGCCTTGGACCAGATGACGGCAGGCTTTGACTGCTGTGTCAACTCTCTGAATTTTCAGAGCCTTTGAGATGGCCAGGTTCAAATTATGGCAAAAGCAGCCAGCCAAGCCACGGTTCTGGGAACTCTTCAAAAGGGTTGATCATGTTTGTTGCGTTGTCTGTGGTTATGCAGACCAGGGGCCTCATTTATAAACGTTGCGTAGGCACAAAAGAAGGCATACGCCACTTTCTAAGTAAACTTTGGGATTTATAAAAAACAAACTTGACGGGAGAATGTGCAGTTCTCCGCGGACACTTTGACCCATACGTACGCACATAAACTGGAGAAATGAGAAACTGCGACTCCGAAGCTTTAATATTACATATTATATATATGAAGAGTTCCCTGGAGTGCACACAAAAAAAAACACAAAAAAACATGATTTCGGATTATAAATACAAACAGAGATATCTGTTTTTGCAAAAGAACCCATCAAATATGTTGTACAGTTTAATCGGGAATCATATTTAAATGGATTTGTAATTATTAAACAATACTTGCATGTTATGAAATGTATTCTCATAAATAAGGTGAACAGCAGGACAAATTACTTTTAAACTGATGCCGTTATCGATTCCTCAGGCGGAAACCTTTTATACAAGCCTGAAAAGGTCTGCGACATTGTGAGAGCGTGTGCTGTGCTACATATTGTGGCACAGCTAAGGAATGTGGCTTTACCTCCTGACGCTGTTAGTTGTGTTGGCCCCGACCCCTATCCCCAGGCATTTGAACCAAACGCAGCTGCCGTGCGCCAGCGTGTGGATGTGATGCGTCGCTTGCAAGGACAAAGGGTATGGAAATAAGTAACACTATTTATTGAGTAATTCTTTCAATGTACAGCTTATGTCACACAACATTTCTAACTTCCTTCAACTCCTTGGCAACCTCGTTAATAGCGTCGATGGTGTCACTTTGCGTTTACAGGACTGCATCTGTGAGGACACGGCCGCTGGATGGTTGTGACGCACGAGGTACGCCCTCAGCTCCTGTTCAGCTGCAGCACCACCGACCCAAATGGAACACTCAGCTCCTGCTCAGCTGCAACATCACTGACCCAGCTGGAACACTCAGCTCCTGCTCAGCTGCAGCACCACCGATCCAGCTGGAACACTCAGCTCCTGCTCAGCTGCAGCACCACCGACCCAACTGGAACACTCAGCTCCTGCACAGCTGCAGCACCACCTACCCAACTGGAACACTCAGCTCCTGTTCAGCTGCAGCACCACCGACCCAACTGGAACACTCAGCTCCTGCTCAGCTGCAGCACCACCGACCCAACTGGAACACTCAGCTCCTGCTCAGCTGCAGCACCACCGACCCAACTGGAACACTCAGCTCCTGCTCAGCTGCAGCACTACCGACCCAACTGGAACACTCAGCTCCTGCTAAGCTGCAGGACCACCGACCCAACTGGAACACTCAGCTCCTGCTCAGCTGCAGCACCACCGACCTAGCTGGAACACTCAGCGACTAAAAACAATAGAAAATGTCACAAGTGTTTATGCACAACTTGAAAGCATTTGGTTTACTCTTTCCAAATAAGGGAATACTAATTACATACCTGGACCATCTGGTGAGTCTTGCATGCCCGTGTCCCCTTCCACCTCCGTCACTACTTCCACTCAGGAAGAATTCCTCTATAATACCAGCAAGTTGCTCATCAAAGGGGGTTGAGCTACGGTGTCCCCTTTCCCCCATCCGTGGCACAACCACTTTGTCTGTGTATGGCTATGCGCCTTTTGGCCTCCACTTTTATATCGGACCACTTCTTTTTATTTCTGAGAGGGTCCGACCTGAGTCAGCAGCATTCACACCGTCCACCACATGCTGCCACTCTAACCCCTTTTGGCATTTGTGCATAAGCACATTCTGTGTTTCGTCCGTACGCCACCTTTTGACGTGAATCTTCCACACAGTTTTAGAAATGAGGCCCCAGGTCTTTCTTGTTGATCCCCCACTCTTACAGCATATTCTCAAAGAATTCTCTGATGTTGTGAGCCGAGTGATCTTCTGGGAAGAACTGTGTTTCCAGGCACTTTGATTCCTGTTCCAGTCTGGGGTGAGGTAATGGATAGTGAAGCAGATGTAGAGTTGACCGTCCCTGCTTTCACTGGTCCAGAGGTAAGTAGCTGTAGAAAACCATGTGCCTTGAGCCAAACTTTTTCCAACATCAGCTTTAACCTGGTTGTACAGGTTTGGGATTTCATTCTTGGAAAATAATGTTGGTGATGGTACTTTGTAGTGAGGCACGGCAACCTTCATCAGCCTCAGAAAGCCAGGCCTCTCAACAATTTGAAATGGCATCATGTCCTTTGCAACTTAATATGAAAGGGCTGCAGTGAGTTCTTGAGTATGTTTTGATGCGGGCGCATAAGCAGCCTGTAAATGCTTACTGGAGTGTCTGTGTCACAACTGTAGATGAGGAGGGACCAGTAGCATCACTGGGTTTGCCTGCTGCACACTCACTCTGTAAACAAACAAGAGAATAGCAAATGTATTATTATTATTGGTGTTGTTACATTATAATTATTCACATACATACACAAACACACATATACAATCTTCTGTGTTGCATTTGAGTATAAGGTCCTAAACGATATCTTAACCGCCATCGATAAGAAACATTACTGTGCAGCCGTATTCATTGATCTGGCCAAGGCTTTCGACTCTGTCAATCATTACATCCTCATCGGCAGACTCGACAGCCTTGGTTTCTCAAATAATTGCCTCGCCTGGTTCACCAACTACTTCTCAGATAGAGTTCAGTGTGTCAAATCGGAGGGTCTGCTGTCCGAACCTCTGGCAGTCTCTATGGGGGTGCCACAGGGTTCAATTCTTGGACCGACTCTCTTCTCTGTATACATCAATGATGTCGCTCTTGCTGCTGGTGAGTCTCTGATCCACCTCTATGCAGGCGACACCATTCTGTATACTTCTGGCCCTTCTTTGGACACTGTGTTAACAACCCTCCAGGCAAGCTTCAATGCCATACAACTCTCCTTCCGTGGCCTCCAATTGCTCTTAAATACAAGTAAAACTAAATGCATGCTCTTCAACCGATCGCTGCCTGTGCCTGCCCGCCTGTCCAACATCACTACTCTGGACGGCTCTGACTTAGAATACGTGGACAACTACAAATACCTAGGTGTCTGGTTAGACTGTAAACTCTCCTTCCAGATCCACATCAAACATATACCAATCCAAAGTTAAATCTAGAATTGGCATCCTATTTCGCAACAAAGCATCCTTCACTCATGCTGCCAAACATACCCTTGTAAAACTGACCATCCTACCAAACCTCGACTTCGGCGATGTCATTTACAAAATAGCCTCCAATACACTACTCAACAAATTGGATGCAGTCTATCACAGTGCAATCCGTTTTGTCACCGAAGCCCCATATACTACCCACCATTGCGACCTGTACGGTCTCGTTGGCTGGCCCTTGCTTCATACTCGTCGCCAAACCCTCTGGCTCCATGTCATCTACAAGACCCTGCTAGGTAAAGTCCCCCCTTATCTCAGCTCGCTGGTCACCTTAGCATCACCCAACTGTAGTACGCTCTCCAGCAGGTATATCTCTCTGGTCACCCCCAAAACCAATTCTTTCTTTGGCCGCCTCTCCTTCCAGTTTTCTGCTGCCAATGACTGGAGCGAACTACAAAAATCTCTGAAAATGGAAACACTGATCTCCCTCACTAGCTTTAAGCACCAACTGTCAGAGCAGCTCACAGATTACTGCACCTGTACATAGCCCACCTATAATTTAGCCCAAACAACTACCTCTTTCCCTACTGTATTGATTTTATTTATTTATTTTGCTCCTTTGCACCCCATTATTTTTATATGTACTTTGCACATTCTTCCACTGCAAATCTACCATTCCAGTGTTTTACTTGCTATATTGTATTTACTTTGCCACCATGGCCTTTTTTTGCCTTTACCTCCCTTATCTCACCTCATTTGCTCACATCGTATATAGACTTGTTTATACTGTATTATTGACTGTATGTTTGTTTTACTCCATGTGTAACTCTGTGTCGTTGTATGTGTCGAACTGCTTTGCTTTATCTTGGCCAGGTCGCAATTGTAAATTAGAACTTGTTCTCAACTTGCCTACCTGGTTAAATAAAGGTGAAATAAAAAAAATAAAAAAAATATGCAATGACCCCATGTACAATTGACATAAATACAAATCAGTCTTAAGAAGACAGTGATAGTAATTGCAATGAGCCCAACAATTGACATAAATACAGGAGGCTTGTATAGGAGTTTATATTGTTTCTACTGTTGAAACACTTTTACAACCAAGTTGACGTCTGACAGATTTTAAATGAACAAAATATGTTGGTTGGGTGACTAAACTACATAAGGTGTTATCGTGTGCAATGGGCGAATATACAGTCGGAAGGAACTACTGAATATAAGAGCAAAGTCAACTCACAGCCAGAAGAGGACTGGCCACCCCACATAGCCTGGTTCCTCTCTAGGTTTCTTCCTAGGTTTTGGCCTTTCTAGGGAGTTTTTCCTAGCCACCGTGCTTCTACACCTGCATTGCTTGCTGTTTGGGGTTTTAGGCTGGGTTTCTGTACAGCACTTTGAGATATCAGCTGATGTACGAAGGGCTATATAAATAAATTTGATTTGATTTGATTTGATTACGACCAGGAATATGACTTTTCCGAAGCGGATCCTGTGTTTTGTCTTCCACCCAGGACAATGGATCGGATCCCAGCCGGCAAACCTAAACAAAGTCGCCGTAAAAGGGGCAAACGAAGCGGTCTTCTGGTCAGGCTCCGAAGACGGGCACATCGCGCACCACTCCCTAGCATACTACTCGCCAATGTCCAGTCTCTTGACAACAAGGTTGATGAAATCCGAGCAAGGGTAGCATTCCAGAGAGACATCGGAGACTGTAACGTTCTTTGCTTCACGGAAACATGGCTCACTCGAGAGACTATCGGAGTCGGTGCAGCCAGCTGGTTTCTTCATGCATCGCGCCGACAGAAACAATCATATTTCTGGTAAGAGGAGCGAGGGGGTATGCCTTATGATTAACGAGACGTGGTGTGATCATAACACCATACAGGAACTCAAGTCTTTCTGTTCACCTGACTTAGAATTCCTCACAATCAAATGTCGACTGCATTATCTACCAAGAGAATTCTCTTCGATTATAATCACAGCCGTATATATTCCCCCCCAAGCAGGCACATCGATGGCCCTGAACAAACTTTATTTGACTCTATGTAAACTGGAAACCACATATCCTGAGGCTGCAATCATTGTAGCTGGGTTTTTTAACAAGGCTAATCTGAAAACAAGACTCCCTAAATTCTATCAGCATATAGATTGTGCAACCAGGGCTGGTAAAACCCTGGATCATTGTCATTCTAAATTCCGCGATGCATATAAGGCCCTCTCCCGCCCTCCTTTCGGAAAAGCTGACCACGACTCCATTTTGTTGTTTCCAGCCTACAGACAGAAACTAAAACAAGAAGCTCCCGCGCTCAGGTCTGCTCAATGCTGGTCCGACCAATCTGATTCCACGCTTCAAGACTGCTTCGATCACGTGGATTGGGATATGTTCCGCATTGCGTCCAACAACAACATTGACGAATACACTGATTCGGTGAGCGAGTTCATTAGAAAGAGCATCAGAGATGTCATACCCACAGCGTCTAATAAAACATTCCCAAACCAGAAACCGTGGATTGATGGAAGCATTCGCACAAAACTGAAAGCGCAAACCACTGCTTTTAACCAGGCCAAGGTGACCGGAAACATGACCGAATACAAACAGTGTAGCTGTTCCCTCCGCAAGGCAATCAAATAGAGACAAAGTAGAGTTGCACTTAAACGGCTCAGACACAAGAGGTATGTGGCAGGGTCTACAGTCAATCACGGATTACAAAAAGAAAACCAGCCCCGTCGCTGACCAGGATGTATTGCTCCCAGACAGACTAAATAACTTATTTGCTCGCTAGGAGGACAATACAGTGCCACTGACACGGCCTGCTACCAAAACCTGCGGACTCTCCTTCACTGCAGCCGACGTGAGTAAAACATTTAAATGTGTTAACCCTCGCAAGTCTGCAGGCCCAGACGGCATCCCCAGCCGCGTCCTCAGAGCATGTGCAGAACAGCTGGTTGGTGTGTTTACGGACATATTCAATCAATCCTTATCCCAGTCTGCTGGGATAAGTTTGCAGATGACACTATAGTGGTAGGCTTGATTACCAACAACGACGAGACGGCCTACAGGGAGGAGGTGAGGGCCCTCGGAGTGTGGTGTCAGGAAAGTAACCTCACACTCAACGTTGACAAAAAAAGGAGATGATCGTGGACTTCAGGAAACAGCAGAAGGAGTACCCACCTATCCACATCGACGGGACAGTAGTGGAGAGGGTAGTACGTTTTAAGTTCCTCGGCGTACACATCACGGACAAACTGAATTGGTCCACCCACACAGACAGCGTTGTGAAGAAGGCGCAGCAGCTTTCGGCTTGTCACCAAAAGCACTCACAAACTTCTACAGATGCACAATCGAGAGCATCCTGTCAGGCTGTATCACCGCCTGGTACGGCAACTGCTCCGCCCACAGCCGTAAGGTTCTCCAGAGGGTAGTGAGGTCTGCACAACGCATCACCGGGGGCAAACTACCTGCCCTCCAGGACACCTACACCACCCGATGTCACAGGAAGGCCATGAAGATCATCAAGGACAACAACCACCCGAGCCACTGCCTGTTCACCCCGCTATCATCCAGAAGTCGAGGTCAGTACAGGTGCATCAAAGCAGGGACAGAGAGACTGAAAAACAGCTTCTATCTCAAGGCCATCAGACTGTTAAACAGCCACCACTAACATTGAGTGGCTGCTGCCAACATACTGACTCAACTCCAGCTCACTTCAATAATGGAAATTGATGTAAAAAATGTATCACTAGCCACTTTAAACAATGCCACTTAATATAATGTTTACATATCCTACATAACTAATCTCATATGTATATAATGTACTCTATACCATCTACTGCATCTTGCCATCTTTATGTAATACATGCATCACTAGCCATTTTAAACTATGCCACTTTTATGTTTACATACCCTACATTACTCATCTCATATGTATATACTGTACTCGATACCATCTACTGCATCTTGCCTATGCCGTTCTGTACCATCACTCATTCATATATCTTTATGTACATATTTGTTGTCCCTTTACACTTGTGTGTATAAGGTAGTAGTTGTGGAATTGTTAGGTTAGATTACTCGTTGGTTATTACTACATTGTCGGAACTAGAAGCACAAGCATTTCGCTACACTCGCATTAACATCTGCTAACCATGTGTATGTGACAAAAAAAATTTGATTTGATTTAAACTGCACATCAGTTCAGCTCAATTTTCCATGCTCACTGTCACAAGTCTTGACATCCCTCACACACATGATGATGCCTTTCATATCACACACACAGGTGTGCATGGACACACACACAGGTGCGCATGGACACACACACAGGCGCGCATGGACACACACACACACAGGCGCGCATGGACACACATTCAGACACACATTCTCTCTGACTCATCACGCTAAAAATATTATTTTTCAGCACAAAGATACACAATAATATTTCTCTATCCATTGGCACTATACTACCCACATACACCCCCCCCCCCCCCCACACACACACACACACACCGTCCTAAACACGCACAGCACACAATACTCCTTTGTTCTCCGTCTGCCGGTGCATAACTTTGACTGAACGCTATAATTCAGCCCTGTGAATCTTAAGTATCAACAGCACTCTCTCCTCCCTAATGTTCCTGGGGATTGAGACATGTCAGAGGTTAAAAAATTAACTAGGCAAGTCCGTTAAGAACAAATTCTTGTTTACAATGACGGCTTACCCCGGCCAAACCCTAACCCGGTCGATGCTGGGACAATTGAGGGAAAGCTCTCAGTGAAATCCTCATAGCCTTTCACGGATATCAATCATTGTTACTTAATGCACACCCTGACACATATGTCCACACACTCCCACCCAGCAGTCTTCTAAGGCCCTTCTGTTGACTGCATACATGCAAACACACACACACACTGCACTCAATCTGATGCAGAGTGGTTGGCATCCTGCCAGGTGATATGGACAAAAATACAATTGGCTCAGAATGGAGTGATTAACATGACCTATGTTGTGAATGAATACACAAACGTACCTACAGGAGCAGAGTCCACATTAGACAGAGCAGACACAACATCCCAGGGGGTGGAGAGAGGGAGGAATGGAGAGAGGGAGGGATGGAGAGAGGAAGGGATGGATGGAGCGAGAGAGGGAGAGATGGAGAGAGAAAGGGATGGAGGGAGGAAGGAAGGGATGGAGAGAGGGAGGGATGGAGAGAGGAATGGATGGATGGAGCAAGAGAGGGAGAGATGGAGAGAGAAAGGGATGGAGAGAGGAAGGGATGGAGAGGAAGGGATGGAGAGAGGGAGGGATGGAGAGAGGAAGGGATGGATGGAGCGAGAGAGGGAGAGATGGAGAGAGAAAGGGATGGAGAGACGAAGGGATGGAGAGAGGAAGGGATGGAGAGACGGAGGAATGCAGAGACGGAGGAATGGAGAGACAGAGGAATGGAGAGAGGGAGGGAGAAATAGAATATGATTAGTGACATCAAAGGATAAACACTTTTCTCAATACACAAGAGGGAATGCTAACTCTCCTCTCTGGCCATTTGTGTGTGTCTGCATTTCACCACGTGACCGTGAGCCTCACCTCAACCCACCTTGAATTGCAAACAGCACTACCCAATGCAATAATATATCTCAATATCACCACACTGTTGTATCACCATTAACAGCAGCAGCAGGTTCGATAAAGGATGTATTTGAATGACAATATTGTCAAAAGCATCAATCATGCACTTAAAGCCCTTGAATAAAGAGTAGGTACACTACATCTAATGGTTGCTGTAAACAATGAAAGTATTACTGTTATAATTAGCTAAAGTTGTGATGGTGATGAGGTGCTGAATGGAAATTAAGTTATATCTGCTACTTATTGACTGCAATCAATAAGTTTCTCCATAATGTGCGTGTCTTCATAAGAATTATTATGACTTATGACTTAAGGCCGAGGCACACACAACCTTTCTGTATGCACTCATCTACACACATTCACAATGCCGTGCGCACGCACGCACGTGCACACACACACACACCCACCCATTCACCAACACGGGCCAATCTGAAACTGAAAGAGTGAAACTTTCTATCTCTTATCGACCGTGTGTGTTTGACCTCCCTGGCCCGTCCTTTATGTAGGTCACATCTCTAAATCACTGGGCCTCTTATTAAACGCCCCTCGTTGCTCACACACACGCCTAAGCTCCTCACTCTGCTGAGCTGCTGATAATGGAAATGCTGATAAAGCCCAAGCGAGTCGAGCCTCGCACCGCCAACCACACCTCTCTATCTAGACTTCCAGTAAACAAAAGATGAAGACTGTACCAGTTGAGTCAGGCCACCCGGTCTGAAACTTTACTTAATCTGCAGCAAAGCTGCACAAAAAGATGAAACTTCCTCAAAAACATTTGGGTCATAATTCGACCCAAATATACATTTTGCCAGAACTTTCCTTTTAAATGGGGAACAGAACAACAGTTACCAATGACTCTTCCTAACGTGAGTCTCAGAGACAGAAAAGGATAGAGGCGAGTTGAGCTGAGGTTACCCACGACTCTTCCTAACGTGAGTTTCAGAGACATAAAAAAAATTGAGGTGAGTTGAGCGCAGGTCTTCGCTACCACTGACATATGTTTGTCTGAGATGTAAGGACGCTCTGCAGGCCCATTTCTCATTTAAAGTGTTTTTCTACCACGACTCTGAAGTAGATGCTGTTTTGGTTGCCCAGCCACCTGCTGTGTTTAAAAAATGCATCCAAATTCAATATTGCCCGCAGTGAGTAAATAAGAAAGAGAAACATGTTTTGGCTGTCATCTACAACCAGAGAGTTCTTGTAAAATGATGGATGTGAGAGGCAGGCCTCTCGGAGAACTGGCAGGACAAAGCCTGAGGGCGTACGAGACCCTACTTCCTCGGTCAACAGAGGTCACTAAGCCAATCAACCAATCAGTGATCAATTTCCCCCTCCAGACTGTATGTGTTTATATATGTGTGTGTCCTCCTCATTGAGAGCCCCAGGCTAAGGGTGGTAGGAGCCATCGATCCCAGGCAGTGCTGATCAATAGGGCCATCGTTGTGAAGATACATAAACAGCGAAAACCAAGAACGCTTTACTTACTGGAGCACATGAAGCTGCCTCCACGCCTGGCAGCCAGTGTGTTGGCTCCACAACATTTCCTCCATAGCCATTTAGTTTCATAAACCACTACGGTATGTACACGGACAGACACATTACATCTGCTTGACTAACTCAGAGTGGGGAGCAACATCAATCTCTTCCAGTGACTAAGCATGTATTACCCAATTCAGCTGCTGTGGTCTTTTGATTTGCAGTCTTTTATTGTTCATCAATGAACTTCCTATTTACTCCATCTCAAGTTCAATAGATTAATGCTATAGTCTCTCTTCTTTCTGGAAGTTTCAACTGTTCCCTTTTGCAGTTTTCTAGAGTTTTCTGACTTCCATTTTCTTATTGACACATTGTACACCAAGCTACTACAACATCATTCAAAGTGTAACCCCATCCCATGCATTACCCTATCCCTAAACCATTTCAGATGGAACAAAGTGTAACGCCATCCCATGCATTACCCTATCCCTAAACCATTTCAGATAGAACAACGTGTAACACCATCCCATGCATTACCCTATCCCTAAACCATTTCAGATAGAACAAAGTGTAACGCCATCCCATGCATTATCCTATTCCTAAACCATTTCAGATGGAACAAAGTGTAACGCCATCCCATGCATTATCCTATCCCTAAACCATTTCAGATAGAACAAAGTGTAACGCCATCCCATGCATTACCCTATCCCTAAACCATTTCAGATAGAACACAACAGCAATAGATGGTCACTGTGGGTCACTAGTACCTCTAGAGGTAAAACATATATACAAAACACACATACATCTTTGGCAACATGACCCTTGACCTATAACCCCAAGCTAATCTTCCTCGCCTCAGCTGACTTGAGCGGCCTGTATCTGTATTGGAATTGCTTCTGAGGAGATTACACCATAGACAGGGGCAGTGTCAGACAACAAACCAAAATACAACATCCTGTTGGTCTTCATTAGATCCTGTTAGAGGCCAGATGAGACAATGGTGATCCCCCATCTCTCCATCTATATCTTCCACTGCAGGACTTAGCGCAGGCTGAGCCAGCCTAACGTCTCCCTATGGAAACTCACTGGGAGGATGCTAGGCTAATGCCAATGCTAAGGCTGATGCTAAGCTAGCCCAGTGTTTTTCAGAAATGGTGGGAGTGGACCGACTGGTGAGTAGCAGCTAATTTTTTGGTTAATCTCGAAGGTCAAAGGAACATTTAGTTTGAGAACCGTGGAGCTACGCTAATGCTAAACTATAGTTGCAACCATTTCAACACTAACAAGGCCAGTAGTGATTATATACAGGCTCCATTTTGTTCGACAAAGGCAAAAAAGCGAGTGAAAAAAAGGAATTTCTTTGTTCTGTTTATCTCCTCCCCTACCACCATTGCCCTACCCTTTAACAATGACCTGTGAAATCAACCGTCCCACATGAACTTTTATTTTAGTAGCCGTTTTTACAATGCTGTAACTCCTACACGGGCCAATTCCACGGATGAAAAGGAAAAGTCTCTCTCTTTTACTGCTTCAGGGTTTTGGCTAGAGTCCTGGCAATGAAAAGACTGCTGAGAAAGCCAAAACTGCAGAAAAATATGTAAGACTGTGGAGTAGAGTTGTAGTTAACTTCTGAGAAGAGAGAAA
Organism: Oncorhynchus clarkii lewisi; assembly: GCF_045791955.1. NCBI lineage: Eukaryota > Metazoa > Chordata > Actinopteri > Salmoniformes > Salmonidae > Oncorhynchus > Oncorhynchus clarkii. Next base: position 31,131,237 of record NC_092170.1, read on the forward strand.
ACTCTGTCTACTACGTATGGAGTTGGACTCCCAGCTGATTTAAAAGTAATCAAACTCATCAAAAACTATTGATGTACACAATCAAATGTGCAGTACAGCGAATCAGGGTACTTTTACTCAAATAATCAACTAACCCATGATGGTAACACTAATAGCAGGCTACCTGCAGTGAAAACAAAAAGGCCCTAAAAGCCTCATTACCTGGCACATGAACACACATACACACACCTCCCAGACTAATTATCCTGCCCTGGTAGAAAGACAGCTGTCCCATCTACTCTGCTCATCTCTGGGTCAAAGGGCAAACTTTTTTTTTTATTACATAATCCCTCTGGGGCTCCAAAGCTCCAGTTTTAGCAGGTCCCCCGCTCACATACACTTTACCTGACACGTGAACACACACACACACACACACACACAGAGGGGTGGATAGGGGAAGAGCGACAGAGTGAATATTGAGAGTCTTCTTTTTGTTCCTCTTATCCATCATTGTTGGTTCCAGGCTGAGAACGAAGAACGAATTAAAGCATGAATGTGTTGCTCCTGGCTGAGAACGGAGAACAAATTAAAGAGTGAATGTGTTGGTTCCAGGCTGAGAACGAAGAACAAATTAAAGAGTGAATGTGTTGGTTCCAGGCTGAGAACGAAGAACAAATTAAAGCATGAATGTGTTGGTTCCAGGCTGAGAACGGAGAACGAATTAAAGCATGAATGTGTTGGTTAGAGGGGAGGAGGTGGGGTTAGGGGTTTGGTTGACAAGGCAGATGTGTCTCTATCTGCATCATGAAAAACAAACAACCTCTCATTTCAAAGACAATAATTATGTGAACATGTGTGTACTCATACAGGCTGACAGAAAATACGTATTTATCTCAACTATTTTCTTCTCTCTTAAAGACACAAAGTGCATTCGGAAAGTATTCAGAGCCCATGACTTTTTCCACAATTTTTAAGTTACAGCCTTATTCTAAAATTGATAAATAGATTTGTCCCTCATCAATCTCCACACAATACCCTATAATGGCAATTCAAAAACAGACATATCATATTTACATACACTAACGTTCAAAGTTTGGGGTCATGTCAACAGTGAAGAGGAAACTCAGGAATGCTGGCCTTCTAGATTTCCTCTGTCCAGTGTCTGTGTTCTTTTGCCAATCTTAAACTTAACTTTTTATTGGCCAGTCTGAGAGATGGCTTTTTCTTTGCAACTCTGCCTAGAAGGCCAGAATCCCGGAGTCACCTCTCCACTGTTGATGTTGAGACTGGTGTTTTGCGGGTACTATTTAATGAAGCTGCCAGTTGAGGACTTGTGAGGCGTCTGTTTCTCAAACAAGACACTCTAATGTACTTGTCCTCTTGCTCAGTTGTGCACCGGGGCCTCCCACTCCTCTTGCTATTCTGGTTAGAGCCAGGTTGCACTGTTCTGTGAAGGGAGTAGTACACAGCGTTGTACGGGATCTTCAGTTTCTTGACAATTTCTCGCATGGAACAGCCTTCAATTCTCAGAACAAGAATAGGTTGATGAGTTTCAGAAGAAAGGTCTTGGTTTCCGGCCATTTTGAGCCTGTAATCGAACCCACAAATGATGATGCTCCAGATATTCAACTAGTCTAGTTTTATTGCTTCTTTAAATCAGGACAACGGTTTTCAGCTGTGCTAACATAATTGCAAAAGGGTTTTCTAATGATCAATTTGTTTCTTAACTTGATAAATATGCATTAGCTAACACAACGTGCCATTGGAACACAGGAGTGATGGTTGCTGATAATGGGCAGCTACAATAGTCATTTACAACATTACCAATGTCTACACTGTATTTCTGATCAATTTTATGTTATTTTAATGGACAAAAAAATGCTTTTCTTTCAAAAACAAGGACATTTCTAAGTGACCCCAAACTTTTGAACGGTTGTGTAAGTATTCAGACCCTTTACTCAGTACTTTGTTGAAGCACCTTTGGCAGTGATTACAGCCTTGAGACTTCTTGGGTATGACGCTACAAGCTTGACAGACCTGTATTTGGGGAGTTTCTCCCATTCTTCTCTGCAGATCCTCTCAAGCTCTGTCAGGTTGGATGGGGAACGTCGCTGCACAGCTATTTTGATGCATTACTCCTGTGCCAGCCTCCCTACACTGGCTTCCTGTTAAGGAAAGGCTGATTTCAAAGTTTTACTGCAAACCTATAAAGAATTACATGGGATTGCTCCTACCTATCTCTCTGATTTGGTCCTGCCGTACATACCTACACGTACAAGACGCAGGCCTCCTAATTGTCCCTAGAATTTCTAAGCAAACAGCTGGAGGCAGGGCTTTCTCCTATAGAGCTCCATTTTTATGGAATGGTCTGCCTACCCATGTGAGAGACGCAGACTCGGTCTCAACCTTTAAGTCTTTATTGAAGACTAATCTCTTCAGTGGGTCATATGATTGAGTGTAGTCTGGCTCAGGAGTGTGAAGGTGAACGGAAAGGCTCTGGAGCAACGAACCGCCCTTGCTGTCTCTGCCTGGCCGGTTCCCCTCTTTCCACTGGGATTCTCTGCCTTTAACTCTATTACAGGGGCTGAGTCACTGGCTTACTGGTGCTCTTTCATGCCGTCCCTAGGAGGGGTGCGTCACTTGAGTGGGTTGAGTCACTGATGTGATATTCCTGTCTGGGTTGGCGCCCCCCATTGGGTTGTGCCGTGGCGGAGATCTTTGTGGGCTATACTCTGCCTTGTCTCAGGATGGTAAGTTGGTGGTTGAAGACATCCCTCTAGTGGTGTGGGGGCTGTGGTTTGGCAAAGTGGGTGGGGTTATATCCTGTCTGTTTGGCCCTGTCCAGGGGTATCATCGGATGGGGCCACAGTGTCTCCTGAACCCTCCTGTCTCAGCCTACAGTATTTATGCTGCAGTAGTTTATGTGTCGGGGGGCTAGGGTCAATTTGTTATATCTGGAGTACTTCTCCTGTCTTATCCGGTGTCCTGTGTGAATTTAAGTATGCTCTCCCTAATTCTCTCTTTCTTTCTCTCTTTCTTTCTCTCTCTCGGAGGACCTGAGCCCTAGGACCATGCCTCAGGACTACCTGGCATGATGACTTCTTGCTGTCCCCAGTCCACCTGGCTGTGCTGCTGCTCCAGTTTCAACTGTTCTGCCTGCGGCTATGAAGTCCTGACCTGTTCACCGGACGTGCTACCTGTCCCAGACCTGCTGTTTTCAACTCTCTAGAGACAGCAGGAGTGGTAGAGATACTCTTAATGATCGGCTATGAAAAGCCAAACTGACATTTACTCCTGAGGTGCTGACTTGCTGCACCCTCGACAACTACTGTGATTATTATTTGACCATGCTGGTCATTTATGAACATTTGAACATCTTGGCCATGTTCTGTTATAATCTCCACCCGGCACAGCCAGAAGAGGACTGGCCACCCCTCATAGCCTGGTTCCTCTCTAGGTTTCTTCCTAGGTTTTGGCATTTCTAGGGAGTTTTTCCTAGCCACCGTGCTTCTACACCTGCATTGTTTGCTGTTTGGGGTTTTAGGCTGGGTTTCTGTACAGCACTTTGAAATATCAGTTGATGTACGAAGGGCTATATAAATACATTTGATTTGATTTGATGTCTTTCCAGAGATGTTTGATCGGGTACAAGTCCAGACTCTAGCTGGGCCACTGAAGCACATTCAGAGACTTGTCCCAAAGCCACTCCTGTGTTGAATTGGCTGTGTGCTTAGGGTCGTTGTCCTGTTGGAAGGTGATCCTTCGACCCAGTCGGAGGTCCTGATCGCTCTCTGGAGCAGGTTTTCATCAAGAATTTCTCTGTCCTTTGCTCCGTTCATCTTTCCCTCGATCCTAACAAGTCTCCCAGTCTCTGCCGCTGAAAAACATCCGCACAATATGACGCTCCCCCACCATGCTTCACTGTAGGAACTGTGCCAGGTTTCCTCACGGAGTGATGCTTGGAATTCAGGCCAAAGAGTTCAATCTTGGTTTCATCAGACCAGAGAATCTTGTTTCTCATGGTCTGAGAGTCTTTAGATGCCTTTTGGCAAACTTCAAGCTGTCATGTGCCATTTACTGAGGAGTGGCTTCCGTTTGGCCACATTACCATAAAGGCCTGATTAGTGGAGTGCTGCAGAGATGGTTGTCCTTCTGGAAGGTTCTTCCATCTCCACAAAGGAACTCTGGAGATCTGTCAGAGTGACCATCAGGTTCTTGGTCACCTCCCTGACCAAGGCCCTTCTCCCCTGATTGCTCAGTTTGGTCGGCGGCCAGCTCTAGGAAGAGTCTTGGTCATTCAAACTTTTTCCATTTAAGAATGATGGAGGTCACTGTGTTCTTAGGGACCTTCAATGCTGCAGAAATGTTTTGGTACCCTTCCCCAGAATTGTGCCTCAACACAATACTGTCTCTTAGCTCTATGGACAATTCCTTCGACCTCATGGCTTGGTATTTGCTCTGACATGCACTGTCAACTGTTGGACTTTATATAGACAGGGGTGTGCCTTTCGAAATCATGTCCAATCAATATAATTTATCACAGGTGGACTCCAATCAAGTTGTAGAAACATCTTAAGGATGATCAATGGAAACAGGATGCACTTGAGCTCAATTTTGAGTCTCATAGCAAAAATACCTAAATAATACCTAAACAAGGTAAATAAGGTATTTCTGCTTGTTATTTTTAATAAATGTGCAAAACTGTCTAAAAACTGTCTAAGGTTTTCACTTTGTCATTGGGTATTGTGTGCAGATAGACTAAGACACAAAAGTATTTAATACATTTTAGAATGAGGCTGTAAAGTAACAAAATGTAGAAAAAGTCAAGGGGTTTGAATACTTTCCGAATGCACTGTATAACATCCTATCTTTGTGCCTCTCTCCATCTCACTCTCACACACACCCACACCCACACACACATACACACAAAACAAATTGAAGACAACACACACAGTGGCATCTGATGATTGGCATGTGAGGTGTACCTCCAGTTGGATGCAGGTGGCATTTGAGAAAGCTGGCACAGCAGTAGAACAGATGGTAGGACTGTGCAAGCCACTACCTGCAGACCGCACACACAGACAGAGCAGAGATACTCCCACTGAAAGGTTATTAATCCTGGAGGGACCCACCATTGTCTTCAGAAAATGGGATCTCTGACAAGCTGCTTAAATACCAGCCCCTCGTGTCACGCCTGAACAGCCTCGGATATCACTTCAAACTTGTGGTGATATTGGGAAGTGTGGGCACATTCACAGGCTGACAGTACCTTCCTTCAGATAGCAGTCTGGATTCAAAAAAATTATAAAACGTTTGTGTGTGTGTTTGTTTGTGAGAAAGAGAGAAATAAAGAATGTTGAAGACAACAACATTGATGTGTGAATTTATGAAAATACCAGAGGGGTATACTACGACTGAAGCTAGACCTACTCAGGGTTTTCTAAAGCTAGCCAGCTTCAGTTTGCTTCACATTCAAGGTCAGGCTTCATTCGTTACTATGACGGTGGATATCACTCGTCCGCCTGCCACTAACTCTAGCAGGCTTGTAACTGCGCGTGCATGTTGAACTTGGCTAGTCGTAACATCATTCCATGGGCGAGTCAGTGCCACATTTTTCACGAGCACCTTTTTTCCCCACTCCTATCGATAAACGAATTGTAATTAAGTCATACACATGTTTTACTGTGCGTTAAGTGTGTGTAATGTGATAGGTATTTAAACATGATTTTTTAACACAAATAAACATTTGAAATATTGAAATCAGTCGTCTTCCTCAAATGAGGGAGTTTTTGTGAGAGGGAGGGAATCTTATTTCATTGGTACTCAACTCAGGGCTCAGACACTTCATTCAGGTTAAATGGAGTAAGCCCTGGGTTAGGTTAGTTCTGAAGGACTTGTTGCTATAGAAATTAACCCGGCTAAAAGGTGAACCACGTTCATGGTGCCAGTTATCCAGAGTTGAACTCCGAGTTCACCAAAGTTACTTTGCTAACTCCTCAAACCACGTACATAGTATAGGGCTCAGGTATGAATAGAAAAGAGTTTACTCATACATTTCTAGTCTCTCACACCAGGACGATTCAAACCATTTCTGAGAAAATTCCTTTAAGACATGCAAAACTATCCAAGAAAACAGATTCCTGACAAAAATTGTTATTATGATGAGCTAGTCACAGACCTGTAACAACTTCTTTATTAAGAGGCTCCTCTGTCCTCCACTCATTACCTGTATTAACGGCACCTGTTTGAACTTGTTATCAGTATAAAAGACACCTGTCCACAACCTCAAACAGTCACACTCCAAACTCCACTATGGCCAAGACCAAAGAGCTGTCAAAGGACACCAGAAACAAAATTGTAGACCTGCACCAGGCTGGGAAGATGGAATCTGCAATAGGTAAGCAGCTTGGTTTGAAGAAATCAACTGTGGAAGCAATTATTAGGAAATAGAAGACATACAAGACCACTGATAATCTCCCTCGATCTGGGGCTCCATGCAAGATCTCACCCCGTGGGGTCAAAATGATCACAAGAACGGTGAGCAAAAATCCCAGAACCACACGGGGGGGACCTAGTGAATGACCTGTAGAGAGCTGGGACCAAAGTAACAAAGCCTACCATCAGTAAAACACTACGCTGCCAGGGACTCAAATTCTGCAGTGCTAGGCGTGTCCCCCTGCTTAAGCCTGTACATGTCCAGGCCCGTCTGAAGTTTGCTAGAGAGCATTTGGATGATCCAGAAGATGATTGGGAGAATGTCATATGGTTAGATGAAACCAAAATGGAACTTTTTGGTAAAAACTCAACTCGTTGTGTTTGGAGGACAAAGAATGCTGAGTTGCATCTAAAGAACACCATACCTACTGTGAAGCATGGGCGTTGAAACATCATGCTTTGGGCCTGTTTTTCTGCAAAGGGACCAGGACGACTGATCCGTGTAAAGGAAAGAATGAATGGGGCCATGTATCGTGAGATTTTGAGTAAAAACCTCCTTCCATCAGCAAGGGCACTGAAGATGAAAAGTGGCTGGGTCTTTCAGCATGACAATGATCCCAAACACACCGCCCGGGCAACGAAGGAGTGGCTTCGTAAGAAGCATTTCACTGTCCTGGAGTGGCCTAGCCAGTCTCCAGATCTCAACCCCATAGAAAATCTTTGTTGAAAGTCCGTGTTGCCCAGCAACAGCCCCAAAACATCACTGCTCTAGAGGAGATCTGCATGGAGGAATGGGCCAAAATACCAGCAACAGTGTGTGAAAACCTTGTGAAGACTTACAGCAAACATTTGACCTCTGTCATTGCCAACAAAGGGTATATAACAAAGTATTGAGATAAACTTTTGTTATTGACCAAATACTTATTTTCCACCATCATTTGCAAAGAAATTCATTACAAATCCTACAATGTGATTTTCTGGATTTTTTTTCTAATTATGTCTGTCATAGTTGAAGTGTACCTATGATGAAAATTACAGGCCTCTCTCATCTTTTTAGTGTGAGAACTTGCACAATTGGTGGCTGACTAAATATTTTTTTTGCCCCACTGTATCTCCATAAACAGCTTGCTATGGTAACATATCAGACAAATGCATTCTTCAAAACATTTATCAGAAACTGCTATTACAGCACAGTTTGTAATACCAGCTATATCACACTTGTAATACCAGTTATATCACACTTGTAATACCAGTTATATCACGCTTGTAATACCATTTATATCACTCTTGTAAGAGCACAGAGCAGTGACTAGTCAGTTCCACAAAGGGATAAAGGAAGGTCCACTGTTATCAGAGGTGAAACCTTTCATTCGTTGGTTGCAGTACAGTACGATCACTAGAACACTGGCTACAGAACAGTACGATCACCAGAACACTGGCAACAGAACACTGGCTACAGAACACTGGCTACAGAACAGTACGATCACCAGAACACTGGCTACAGAACAGTACGATCACCAGAACACTGGCTACAGAACAATATGATCACCAGAACACTGGCTACAGAACACTGGCTGCAGAACACTGGCTACAGAAAACTGGCAGCAGAACAGTATAACCACCAGAACACTGGCTGCAGAACAGTACGATCACCAGAAAACTGGCCTCAGAACAATATGATCACCAGAACACTGGCTACAGAACAGTGGCTACAAAACAGTGGCTACAGAACAGCACGATCACCACAACACTGGCTGCAGAACTGTACAATCACCAGAACACTGGCTACAGAACAGTGCGATCACCAGAACACTGGCTGCAGAACAGTACGAGCACCAGAACACTGGCTACAGAACACTGGCTACAGTACGATCACCAGAACACTGGCTGCAGAACAGTACGATCACCAGAACACTGTCTACAGAACAGTGGCTACAGAACAGTGGCTGCAGATCAGTACGATCACCAGAACACTGGCTGCAGAACAGTACGATCACCAGAACACTGGTTACAGGATAGTACGATCACCAGAACACTGGCTGCAGAACAATGCGATCACCAGAACACTGGCTACAGAACACTGGCTACAGAACACGGGCTGCAGATCAGTACGATCACCAGAACATTGGCTGCAGAACAGTACGATCACCAGAACACTGGCTACAGAACAGTGGCTACAGAACAGTGGCTACAGAACAGTACGATCACCAGAACACAGGCTGCAGATCAGTACGATCACCAGAACACTGGCTACAGAACACTGGCTACAGAACACTGGCTACAGAACAGTACGATCACCAGAACACTGGCTGCAGAACAGCATGATCACCAGAACACTGGCTACAGAACATTGGCTACAGAACACTGGCTCCAGATCAGTACGATCACCAGAACACTGGCTACAGAACAGTGGCTACAGAACAGTACAATCACCAGAAGACTGGCTGCAGAACAGTACGATCACCAGAACACTGGCAGCAGAACAGTACGATCACCAGAACAGTGGCTACAGAACAGTGGCTACAAAACAGTGGCTACAGAACAGCACGATCACCACAACACTGGCTGCAGAACTGTACAATCACCAGAACATTGGCAGCAGAACAGTGCGATCACCAGAACACTGGCTACATAACAGTGGCTACAAAACAGTGGCTACAGAACAGCACAATCACCACAACACTGGCTGCAGAACTGTACAATCACCAGAACACTGGCTACAGAACAGTGCGATCACCAGAACACTGGCTGCAGAACAGTACGAGCACCAGAACACTGGCTACAGAACAGTGGCTACAGAACACTGGCTACAGTACGATCACCAGAACACTGGCTGCAGAACAGTATGATCACCAGAACACTGTCTACAGAACAGTGGCTACAGAACAGTGGCTGCAGATCAGTACGATCACCAGAACATTGGCTGCAGAACAGTGTGATCACCAGAACACTGGCTACAGAACAGTGGCTACAGAACACAGGCTGCAGATCAGTACGATCACCAGAACACTGGCTACAGAACACTGGCTACAGAACACTGGCTACAGAACAGTACGATCACCAGAACACTGGCTGCAGAACAGCATGATCACCAGAACACTGGCTACAGAACATTGGCTACAGAACACTGGCTCCAGATCAGTACGATCACCAGAACACTGGCTACAGAACAGTGGCTACAGAACAGTACAATCACCAGAAGACTGGCTGCAGAACAGTACGATCACCAGAACACTGGCAGCAGAACAGTACGATCACCAGAACAGTGGCTACAGAACAGTGGCTACAAAACAGTGGCTACAGAACAGCACGATCACCACAACACTGGCTGCAGAACTGTACAATCACCAGAACATTGGCAGCAGAACAGTGCGATCACCAGAACACTGGCTACAGAACAGTGGCTACAAAACAGTGGCTACAGAACAGCACAATCACCACAACACTGGCTGCAGAACTGTACAATCACCAGAACACTGGCTACAGAACAGTGCGATCACCAGAACACTGGCTGCAGAACAGTACGAGCACCAGAACACTGGCTACAGAACAGTGGCTACAGAACACTGGCTACAGTACGATCACCAGAACACTGGCTGCAGAACAGTATGATCACCAGAACACTGTCTACAGAACAGTGGCTACAGAACAGTGGCTGCAGATCAGTACGATCACCAGAACATTGGCTGCAGAACAGTACGATCACCAGAACACTGGCTACAGAACAGTGGCTACAGAACAGTGGCTACAGAACAGTACGATCACCAGAACACTGGCTGCAGAACAGTGCGATCACCAGAACACTGGCTACAGAACAGTGGCTACAGAACACAGGCTGCAGATCAGTACGATCACCAGAACACTGGCTACAGAACACTGGCTACAGAACAGTGGCTACAGAACAGTACGATCACCACAACACTGGCTGCAGAACAGCATGATCACCAGAACACTGGCTACAGAACATTGGCTACAGAACACTGGCTACAGAACAGTACGATCACCAGAACACTGGCTACAGAACAGTACGATCACCAGAACACTGGCTACAGAACCGTGGCTACAGAACACTGGCTGCAGATCAGTACGATCACCAGAACACTGGCTACAGAACACTTGCTGCAGAACAGTACGGTCACCAGAACACTGGCTACAGAAAACTGTCTACAGAACAGACGATCACCAGACCACTGGCTTACAGAACAGTACGATCACCATTACACTCACTGCAGAACAGTACACAGCGCCTGCTGGTGCAACAGCACCTACATATGCTGCAATTTACAGGTAACTGTTTCTCTCCCACCCCCTACGGCTGCCCGACAACATGTTGCGTCCCTGCATGGGAGGAGTGAACACACGAACACACACACACACACACACACACATAAGGCCGGGTTGATCAAAGGGTTGATGCTTGGCTGAGACAGGTGTGTGTGTGTGTGTGTGTTGACATGTGCAGAGGCATGAATGAATTCTGATTATAATAATACCACAACACAGATTGCGCTGTGCTATCGAGCAGTTATTTACATTTCATTGTGTGATGATAACTAGGTGATTACTGGGAATTAGCTGCTTATTGGTTTTATTTAGTCAAAATACACATTAGATTCTTGGAATGCACACATATTAAAATATGTGTTGCATCAAGGTCAACACAGTGTACTGGTAATTTAGTAATTACTCCAATTTTTTATAATTACCAATGACGAGAGCACTCATGAATTCTTATAACATAACTGTTAAAGAAATTATTCATAAAATCCCTGCACGACTTCTATTTGCGAGTTGCTTTAAGTACATTTTCAAACTTTTAAGTGTATGAAGTAGCTGCCCCTGACGATGTCATTAGCCACTAGTCGGGAGGCAGAGGCTTCTGAACGTTACCTAACGACCAAAATGTGTACTTTAAAATGTGTCTGGGTCAGTTGGCAACAGCCCAAGTAAGTGGACAATCATCATTGAAACATTCCTTAACTAATGTCAGTCATATTTTACAGATTAATGCACTGGCAATAGACTGTATATGTGTTGGCTCCTACCAACGTGCATTAATGTGAATCCCTTCTAAGTGTTCTAAGTATGCATCCCTGTTCCCTGGCTGTTCCCTGGCTGTTCCCCGGCTGTTCCCTGGCTGTGTTTGAGTCAGTCATCATTATCAAATCAAATCCAAGTTTGTCACGTGCGCCGAATACAACAGGTGTAGAGAATACTGTGAAATGCTGACTTACAGGCTCTAACCAATAGTGCAAAAAAAGGTATTAGGTGAACAATAGCTAAGTAAAGAAATAAAACAACAGTAAAAAGACAGGCTATATACAGTAGCGATGCTATAAAAGTAGCTAGGCTACATACTAGAGATCGACCGATTAATCGGAATGGACGATTAATTAGGGACGATTTCAAGTTTTGATAACAATTGCACTCCTCATTGCACTCCACGAGGAGCCTGCCTGTTACGCGAATGCAGTAGAAGCCAAGGTTAACTTGCTAGCTAGCATTAAACTTATCTTATAAAAAACAATCAATCAATCATAATCACTAGTTATAACTAACTACACATGGTTGATGATATTACTAGTTTATATAGCATGTCCTGCATTGCATATAATCGATGCAACGCTGGGGTATGATTTAGCAAAAGCGCATTTGCGAGAAAAGCGCATTTGCGAGAAAAGCGCATTTGCGAAAAAGCATTTGTGAAAAAAGCACAATCGTTGGACAACTGTACCTAACCATAAACACCAATGCCTTTCTTAAAATCAATACACAGAAGTATATATTTTTAAACCTGCATATTTAGCTAAAAGAAATCCAGGTTAGCAGGCAATATTAACCAGGTGAAATTGTGTCACTTCTCTTGCGTTCATTGCACGCAGAGTCAGGGTATATGCAACAGTTTGGGCAGCCTGGCTCATTGCGAACTAATGTTATGTAATTATGACATTAAATTGAAGGTTGTGCAAAGTAACAAGAATATTTAGACTTAGGGATGCCACCCGTTAGATAAAATACCGAACGGTTCCGTATTTCACTGAAATAATAAACGTTTTGTTTTCGAAATGCTATAAAAGTAGCTAGGCTACATACTAGAGATCGACCGATTAATCGGAATGGACGATTAATTAGGGACGATTTCAAGTTTTGATAACAATTGCACTCCTCATTGCACTCCACGAGGAGCCTGCCTGTTACGCGAATGCAGTAGAAGCCAAGGTTAACTTGCTAGCTAGCATTAAACTTATCTTATAAAAAACAATCAATCAATCATAATCACTAGTTATAACTAACTACACATGGTTGATGATATTACTAGTTTATATAGCATGTCCTGCATTGCATATAATCGATGCAACGCTGGGGGATGATTTAGCAAAAGCGCATTTGCGAGAAAAGCGCATTTGCGAGAAAAGCGCATTTGCGAAAAAGCATTTGCGAAAAAAGCACAATCGTTGGACAACTGTACCTAACCATAAACACCAATGCCTTTCTTAAAATCAATACACAGAAGTATATATTTTTAAACCTGCATATTTAGCTAAAAGAAATCCAGGTTAGCAGGCAATATTAACCAGGTGAAATTGTGTCACTTCTCTTGCGTTCATTGCACGCAGAGTCAGGGTATATGCAACAGTTTGGGCAGCCTGGCTCATTGCGAACTAATGTTATGTAATTATGACATTAAATTGAAGGTTGTGCAAAGTAACAAGAATATTTAGACTTAGGGATGCCACCCGTTAGATAAAATACCGAACGGTTCCGTATTTCACTGAAATAATAAACGTTTTGTTTTCGAAATGATAGTTTCTGGATACACCATATTAATGACCAAAGGCTCGTATTTCTGTGTTATTATATTATAATTAAGTATATGATTTGATAGAGCAGTCTGACTGAGCGATGGTAGGCAGCTAGTGAAAACAGCAACAACAGCAGCAGAACAGCCTGAATGGTATTAACAGATTTCCTAAACACCTCTGGCTCTATGTACTTTATTTAGTGTCTCTCTCTCTCTCTCTCTCTCTCTCTCTCTCTCTCAAAGAATAGCTTGGGAAGACAGCAGAACTCAGAGTGAATGCAATAGAATTGAAAGTATGAATTGAACGGTGCCTGTGAGGGATGGAGGATATGTGAGTGATTTGTATGAAGGTTGAATCTGCTGTTTGATCTGTGAACTGCTGTGTGTCTGTGAGTTTTGCTGGTTGTGTGTCTGTGGGTTGTGCTGGTTGTGTGTCTGTGAGTTGTCCTGGTTGTGTGTCTGTGAGTTGTCCTGGTTGTGTGTCTGTGAGTTGTCCTTGTTGTGTGTCTGTGAGTTGTGCTGGTTGTGTGTCTGTGGGTTGTGCTGGTTGTGTGTCTGTGAGTTGTCCTGGTTGTGTGTCTGTCAGTTGTGCTGGTTGTGTGTCTGTGAGTTGCGCTGGTTGTGTGTCTGTCAGTTGCGCTGGTTGTGTGTCTGTCAGTTGCGCTGGTTGTGTGTCTGAGTTGTCCTGGTTGTGAGTCTGTGAGTTGTCCTGGTTGTGTGTCTGTCAGTTGTGCTGGTCTGAGTTTTCCTGGTTGTGTGTCTGAGCTGTCCTGGTTGTGTGTCTGAGTTTTCCTGGTTTAGTGTCTGTGAGTTGTCCTTGTTGTGTGTCTGAGTTGTCCTGGTTGTGTGTCTGAGTTGTCCTGGTTGTGTGTCTGTCAGTTGTGCTGGTCTGAGTTGTCCTGGTTTAGTGTCTGAGTTGTCCTAGTTTAGTGTCTGAGTTGTGCTGGTTTAGTGTCTGAGTTGTCCTGGTTGTGTGTCTGAGTTGTCCTGGTTGTGTGTCTGTGAGTTGTACTGGTTGTGTGTCTGTCAGTTGTCCTGGTTGTGTGTCTGCCAGTTGTCCTGGTCTGAGTTTTCTTGGTTGTGTGTCTGAGTTGTCCTGGTTGTGTGTCTGAGTTGTCCTGGTTTAGTGTCTGAGTTTTCTTGGTTGTGTGTCTGAGTTGTCTTGGTTGTGTGTCTGAGTTGTCCTGGTTGTGTGTCCGAGTTGTCCTGGTTGTGTGTCCGAGTTGTCCTGGTTGTGTGTCCGAGTTGTCCTGGTTGTGTGTCTGAGTTGTCCTGGTTGTGTGTCTGTTGTCCTGGTTGTGTGTCTGAGTTGTCCTGGTTGTGTGTCTGAGTTGTCCTGGTTTAGTGTCTGAGAGTTGTGCTGGTGCTGAGTGTGTTCACAGTTGTGCTGTCGGTGGGGACCCAGTCAGGGGTAAAGCCTGTAGGTATACTGGTTGACAAGACAGTCATAGTGAGGGGGGATGTTGGGAACTTGAAGATACCAGGCAGCACTACCGCTGAGGATTACACAGCTGTCTGCCAAATGTCTGGCCGAGCTGTAAGAGATGAGACGTCACACAGATCTGAGATCTGCCTAGACAAGGCTGTTACATAACACCACAACTCTGACAGGAGACACTAACGTGCTCAACTGGAAAACACGCACATACAGTATGTGTGAAAACACACACACACCAAGATAAAGAGGGCGAGAGAGAGCGAGAGAGAGAGAGAGCGCGAGAGAGAGAGAGAGAGAGAGAGAGAGAGAGAGAGAGAGAGAGAGAGGCAGGGTATATAAGACATACTAATAGACAAACAGAGATGGAGAGTAGAGCTCATGCACGCCAATTGTCCTCTCATGTGCCACGCATGTTAGCAATCTCCCAGCCTGGAAACAGCCATGTTCACAACAGAAACAAATGTATGTATGTATACAGCCAACACAGACACATGCCCTTTAGGCCCTGGCTGTACACAGTACAACCACTCCAACATTGCTCGTCCTCATATTTATACATTTCTTAATTCCATTCTTTACTTAGATTTGTGTGTATTGTTGTGAATGGTTAGATATTACTGCACTGTTGGAGCTAGGAACACAAGCATTCCGCGACACCCACAATAACATCTGTATGTGACCAATACAATGTGATTCGATTTACCACGGTGAATTGTATACACATTCTCCGGGTAGAAGTTCATGGATCAATTGGCCTCCCTAAATCTTAACCACATACATTAGGAGGGAAAACACCAAACTGATCTTCAGTTCCATGTCATTTCATTATTTCAATGAATTTAGGTGTGTTAGTTCTGGGTTGTGAACACTGTCGCTCTCCAGGACCAGCGTTGCCTACCTATCAACTACACAAACTGATGAATGAAGTTGTCAGTGAGACAGGAAAGCCAGCAAGAGGACTGTCTGCAGAGTTGTGTGCTATAAAGCAGCGGCCTACTGCTCTGTCTGCCTGGGTTTCAGACTCCGTGATGACTTTGGCTGGTCAGCATGGAGTCCCTATTCTCCCTAAACTATGCATCTGACACTAAGTCATAGCTTGTGAAGTAGAAAAGAGAGAGATATACTGGTCTACAGACAGAGAACTGATCCCTCTCAGGACCAGAGAGCTTAGAGCTGCGCTTGGGTCTTTGGGGAAAAAAAGAGGCTTCAAATTAAAAGAGAATAGGAGGGGAAGTTGGCTGCTATCACGTCAGAAAAATCAGGAGAGGACAGAGGAAATCGGTTGCTCACTTACGCACACACGCACACGCACACGCACACACGCACACGCACACACACACACACGCACACACACACACACACACACACACACACACACACACACAATCTTTCGTTTAATCTTACAACAAAGGACTTGAAAAAAAACTTTGTTGAGTGAAGGCCTGAAGAGCCGAGGTGTGTGTGCACTGAGCGGGATCTGAAAGGTGTGTGCGTGCGTACATGTGTGAGTGTGGTTGAGCATCAAGCAGGGTTTTAGAGGTGTGTGTTCGTGGCTGTGTTAGAGAGTACAGGGTCTCAGGTGTGTCAGTCTGCTAGGTCTGCTCTATGATGTGATTAGGGGAGACCGACAGGTCCTCTGATCTGTTCTGATGGATTCTCCGTCTGGCCAGGAGATTCCGCCACCTCCATTCCCCTTTTACTCTCCACTTCACTACCTGCTGCATGCTGCTTTATACAACACCAGCCCAAACTGCACTTTAGTCACTTCTTCTGAAATATCCTGTCTTATTAGACACTGTGATTGGTTACAGTACTGACTGACCACTCCTCACAAAGCCTGTTAAATCATCTGATGCTGTAAGAAGTTGAAAACAAGGTAGGATAAGTTTTGTCCTGTGAACAGCCATTAGTTATAGTTCTGCCCTCTCACAGAAGTAGCTAAATTTGAGGTTAATGAACATTGCATCTAGTATCAACAGTAACAGGAAATTTCTGACAAAAGGGCCGCTTCTTTGTGCAGCCTAATTGGAAGCTAGAAACGTATAATATCTGAAAAGAAGTCTATAACAGTAAAACTTAAATTAATAGCCTGGCCGTTTATTTGCTTTAACTACTGAACACAACCGCCGCGTATTAGAGACCGGCTTTTATTCCCTTAATGCCACATAGAGACTGGCTTTTATTCCCTTAATGCCACATAGAGACCGGCTTTTATTCCCTTAATGCCACATAGAGACCGGCTTTTATTTCCTTAATGCCACATAGAGACCGGCTTTTATTCCCTTAATGCCACATAGAGACCGGCTTTTATTTCCTTAATGCCACATAGAGACCGACTTTTATTTCCTTAATGCCACATAGAGACCGGCTTGTATTCCCTTAATGCCACATAGAGACCGGCTTTTATTCCCTTAATGCCACATAGAGACCGGCTTTTATTCCCTTAATGCCACATAGAGACCAGCTTTTATTTCCTTAATGCCACATAGAGACCGGCTTTTATTTCCTTAATGCCACATAGAGACCGGCTTTTATTTCCTTAATGCCACATACAGAGACAGGCATCTATTTCCTTAATGCCACACAGAGACAGGCATCTATTTCCTTAATGCCACACAGAGACAGGCATCTATTTCCTTAATGCCACACAGAGACAGGCATCTATTTCCTTAATGCCACACACAGAGACAGGCATCTATTTCCTTAATGCCACACACAGAGAAAGGCATCTATTCCCTTAATGCCACACAGAGACAGGCATCTATTTCCTTAATGCCACACAGAGACAGGCATCTATTTCCTTAATGCCACACAGAGACAGGCATCTATTTCCTTAATGCCACACAGAGACAGGCATCTATTTCCTTAATGCCACACAGAGACAGGCATCTATTCCCTTAATACCACATAGAGACAGGCATCTATTTCCTTAATGCCACACAGAGACAGGCATCTATTTCCTTAATGCCACACAGAGACAGGCATCTATTTCCTTAATGCCACACAGAGACAGGCATCTATTTCCTTAATGCCACACAGAGACAGGCTTTTATTTCCTTAATGCCACACACAGAGACCGGCTTTTATTTCCTTAATGCCACATAGAGACTGGCTTTTATTCCCTTAATGCCACATAGAGACCGGCTTTTATTCCCTTAATGCCACATAGAGACCGGCTTTTATTTCCTTAATGCCACATAGAGACCGGCTTTTATTCCCTTAATGCCACATAGAGACCGGCTTTTATTTCCTTAATGCCACATAGAGACCGGCTTTTATTCCCTTAATGCCACATAGAGACCGGCTTTTATTTCCTTAATGCCACATAGAGACCGGCTTTAATTTCCTTAATGCCACATAGAGACCGGCTTTTATTCCCTTAATGCCACATAGAGACCGGCTTTTATTTCCTTAATGCCACATAGAGACCGGCTTTTATTCCCTTAATGCCACATAGAGACCGGCTTTTATTCCCTTAATGCCACATAGAGACCGGCTTTTATTCCCTTAATGCCACATAGAGACCGGCTTTTATTTCCTTAATGCCACACAGAGACAGGCATCTATTTCCTTAATGCCACACAGAGACAGGCATCTATTTCCTTAATGTCACACACAGAGACAGGCATCTATTTCCTTAATGCCGCGTATTAGAGACAGGCATCTATTTCCTTAATGCCACACACAGAGACAGGCATCTATTTCCTTAATGCCACACAGAGACAGGCATCTATGTCCTTAATGCCACATAGAGACAGGCATCTATTTCCTTAATGCCACACAGAGACAGGCTTTTATTTCCTTAATGCCACACACAGAGACAGGCTTTTATTTCCTTAATGCCACACACAGAGACAGGCTTTTATTTCCTTAATGCCACACACAGAGACAGGCTTTTATTTCCTTAATGCCACACAGAGACAGGCTTTTATTTCCTTAATGCCACACACAGAGATAGGCTTTTATTTCCTTAATGCCACACAGAGACAGGCATCTATTTCCTTAATGCCACACAGAGACAGGCATCTATTTCCTTAATGCCACACAGAGACAGGCATCTATTTCCTTAATGCCACACAGAGACAGGCATCTATTTCCTCAATGCCACACAGAGACAGGCATCTATTTCCTTAATGCCACACACAGAGACAGGCATCTATTTCCTTAATGCCACACAACTTTTTCTCAATAGAATGTTGAAAAGACTACCACCCTGTTTACTGTGACCAGTATGACCAGTATAAATTACAACAACAAACCCATTGCAGATCAGACTTGCAAAGACTAGGCTGCCTATCATACACACTTTACCACCATTCTCTCACTTGTGGTGCCTCGTCTTCCCCGTAGTTGCAACCAGATCACACAAGATAGACTTCGGTATTCAACGTTTGTCCAGGTGCCCAGGACATCGGAAGATACCTTCAATACCGTATACTAGGAGCAACTTAACCGTCCATGTTTGTTCCTGTATTAACAACCTTTACTTTCACTTCACCCAGAGACGTTCCCCCCCCCCCCCCCGGACAAATGTAGAATACTGAAGTGACATGAGATATTGTTGCTAGTTGAGCCGACCATATCAAACCACACTGGTTGCTCTACTTTATCTTCTTTTGCACAATCTTTACGGTACTCGCTGAAGTTCACCTGTAAACCCAGTGTTTATGTGATTTTCTTTTGCCGAAATGTGTGCCAATACTCAGCTTTAAAAGTTAAATCAATGGTGCCCCCCAGTCAGTAATTCGACCATGAGAGAATATCGACCATGAGAGACTCCGCCACCTCCACTCCCCTTACTCTCCACTGTCAAATGGCAATCAAGCATCGATCATCATATCACCTGAATAAGAGACTCGATGTTTATTGGAAAGGAGCATCAAGCTCATCACCGTTCACTTTCACCACCCTGTGAAGTTCATCATAATTTATGTAATCTGTAGCCTAATAAACTGCATGGTTTCCCAAGTCGTAGTGGGAGGACCAACACACCATATAATCGTGTGACTCCAAAGTTTACTTAGATACGATGGTTATTATTCTCAATACTTTGATATGATGGTTATTATATCAATACTTTGATATGATGGTTATTATTCTCAATACTTTGATATGATGGTTATTATATCAATACTTTGATATGATGGTTATTATATCAACACTTTGATATGATGGTTATTATATCAACACTTTGATATGATGGTTATTATATCAATACTTTGATATGATGGTTATTATATCAATACTTTGATATGATGGTTATTATATCAACACTTTGATATGATGGTTATTATATCAATACTTTGATATGATGGTTATTATATCAACACTTTGATATGATGGTTATTATATCAACACTTTGATATGATGGTTATTATATCAATACTTTGATATGATGGTTATTATATCAATACTTTGATATGATGGTTATTATATCAATACTTTGATATGATGGTTATTATATCAACACTTTGATATGATGGTTATTATATCAACACTTTGATATGATGGTTATTATATCAATACTTTGATATGATGGTTATTATATCAACACTTTGATATGATGGTTATTATATCAATACTTTGATATGATGGTTATTATATCAACACTTTGATATGATGGTTATTATATCAATACTTTGATAAGATGGTTATTATATCAACACTTTGATAAGATGGTTATTATAACAATACTTTTATATTATGGTTATTATATCAATACTTTGATATGATGGTTACTATATCAATACTTTGATATGATGGTTATTATAACAATACTTTTATATTATGGTTATTATATCAATACTTAGATATGATGGTTATTATATCAATACTTTGATAAGATGGTTATTATATCAACACTTTGATAAGATGGTTATTATAACAATACTTTTATATTATGGTTATTATATCAATACTTTGATATGATGGTTACTATATCAATACTTTGATATGATGGTTATTATAACAATACTTTTATATTATGGTTATTATATCAATACTTTGATATGATGGTTACTATATCAATAATTTCGCGTAAAGGTGTTTCAACCACCATTTCTCACATAATTAATTTTACTGACAGAAAAATATCCCACCATGCACTGAACAAATACATTACCAGTCAGTATTTACAACCGAAACTTCCTGTTATTTTTTATTTATAAGGTATGACTTTATTCGCATAAAAACTATGGATGGAAATGTGGTTAGTGACTGACATAAGTAAAACTTGCTGATGCACAACAACATTTCTAAATGTCACCTTTATTCTACTATTCTAACTCTTAACAGTAATTTGAGACCACGACTGAGTTCCTAAAACGTTTTGGACAGCACACTTGTCTGAGTTTCCCATCCAATGACCTGAAGAGTTAGATGTCAATCTGTGGGAGATTAAGCAGTTTATTTTGTCTCGCCAACCGAGTACTTGAAAAGTAAAGTGGTTAATTTATTTACTTTGCCCTTCAAAGGCTCATTGATGCTTAAGACGAAGGGGGGAATGTGGCTAATTCAGAATAAGGTCAATAGAAGCAAGCTTTGAAGTGAACATATAAGTAATGACATGGAGCGCCAGTGGGCGGCACCGCCAACGCAAAGCGGACCCTTTCATCACAGCTCCAGCTAAGACGTTCCCACAGCCTAACCCTCGACAAAACCCGAACCTTGAGAAAACCTTCATCCAACCACATTCATCCACTATAGCATAAATCTTTATCTAGTCTTAACCCCAACAAAACCAAAATCCATCCACTATAGCATAAACCTTTATCTAGTCTTAACCCCAAACAAAACCAAATCCATCCACTATAGCATAAACCTTTATCTAGTCTTAACCTCAAACAAAACGAAATCCATCCACTATAGCATAAACCTTTATCTAGTCTTAACCCCAGAATGTACTTCTGGTGTACCGAAACGCAATGATGCTGTCGGTCTGATCGAGGCGGGACTCACCGTACTCAGCTGACCCCTGACCCCACAATTTGACAGGAGAGCATCACTCCAGGAGTGTGTGATATGTGATTACCTTGCTACCGCTATGCTATGAGCTTGGATAAATATATATTGGCAGATTATTATCAATGACTTATCAACAGCTGTAACAAATTGTCCAGTGTAGGAAATCATCACTGGAACCCTAGTTTACAGAAAGACCCACATGTACAAGTGTGTATTATACGTTTTTTGCATATCCCACTCCCCCTGAGACACCCTCGGAAAGTGGGGTCACAACCAGGGATCATAAAAAATAATAATAATAATAATAATGATTGGATTTATCCAGCGCTTTCTATCAACTGAGGTACTCAAAGTGCTTTACATCGTAGGGGGAAAGTCACCTCATTCACCATCAATGTGTAGCACCCACCTGGGTGATGCACTGCAAGCATTTTTGTGCCAGACCACATCAGCTATCAGGTGGAGAGCTGATGAGTGATATATGCCAATTAGGAATGATAGGGATGATCAGATGGCCATGATGGAATGGGGCCAGGTTGGGAACTGAGCCATGACTCTTACGATAAGTGCCATGGGATCTTTAATGACCACATAGAATAATGACACCCGTTTAACGTCCAATCCTAAAGGCAGCACCCTACGCAGGGCAATGTGGGAGCACTGGGATCTCCTTAGACAATAGGGAAGACTTTATTTTATTGAACCCAGTGTTTCCGGCGCCGACAGAGATGGCCGCCTCGCTTCGCGTTCCTAGGAAACTATGCAGTTTTTTGTTTTTTTACGTGTTATTTCTTACATTAGTACCCCAGGTCATCTTAGGTTTCATTACATACAGTCGAGAAGAACTACTGAATATAAGATCAGCATCAACTCACCATCAGTACGACCAAGAATATGTTTTTCGCGACGCGGATCCTGTGTTCTGCCTTACAAACAGGACAACGGAGTGGATCCTAAGCAGCGACCCAAAAAAAAAACGACTCCGAAAGAGAGGGAAACGAGGCGGTCTTCTGGTCAGACTCCGGAGACGGGCACAGCGCGCACCACTCCCTAGCATTCTTCTTGCCAATGTCCAGTCTCTTGACAACAAGGTTGATGAAATCCGAGCAAGGGTAGCATTCCAGAGGGACATCAGAGACTGTAACGTTCTTTGCTTCACGGAAACGTGGCTTACTGGAGAGACGCAATCCGAAGCGGTGCAGCCAACAGGTTTCTCCACGCATCGCGCAGACAGGAAAAAACATCTTTCTGGTAAAAAGAGGGGCGGGGGCGTATGCCTTATGACTAACGTGACATGGTGCGATGAAAGAAACATACAGGAACTCAAATCCTTCTGTTCACCTGATTTAGAATTCCTCACAATCAAATGTAGACCGCATTATCTACCAAGAGAATTCTCTTCGATTATAATCACAGCCGTATATATCCCCCCCCAAGCAGACACATCGATGGCTCTGAACGAACTTTATTTAACTCTCTGCAAACTGGAAACAATTTATCCGGAGGCTGCATTCATTGTAGCTGGGGATTTTAACAAGGCTAATCTGAAAACAAGACTCCCCAAATTTTATCAGCATATCGATTGCGCAACCAGGGGAGGAAAGACCTTGGACCATTGTTACTCTAACTTCCGCGACGCATATAAGGCCCTGCCCCGCCCCCCTTTCGGAAAAGCTGACCACGACTCCATTTTGTTGATCCCTGCCTACAGACAGAAACTAAAACAAGAGGCTCCCACGCTGAGGTCTGTCCAACGCTGGTCCGACCAAGCTGACTCCACACTCCAAGACTGCTTCCATCACGTGGACTGGGAGATGTTTCGTATTGCGTCAGATAACAACATTGACGAATACACTGATTCGGTGTGCGAGTTCATTAGAACGTGCGTTGAAGATGTCGTTCCCATAGCAACGATTAAAACATTCCCTAACCAGAAACCGTGGATTGATGGCAGCATTCGTGTGAAACTGAAAGCGCGAACCACTGCTTTTAATCAGGGCAAGGTGTCTGGTAACATGACCGAATACAAACAGTGCAGCTATTCCCTCCGCAAGGCTATCAAACAAGCTAAGCGCCAGTACAGAGACAAAGTAGAATCTCAATTCAACGGCTCAGACACAAGAGGCATGTGGCAGGGTCTACAGTCAATCACGGACTACAGGAAGAAACCCAGCCCAGTCACGGACCAGGATGTCTTGCTCCCAGGCAGACTAAATAACTTTTTTGCCCGCTTTGAGGACAATACAGTGCCACTGACACGGCCTGCAACGAAAACATGCGGTCTCTCCTTCACTGCAGCCGAGGTGAGTAAGACATTTAAACGTGTTAACCCTCGCAAGGCTGCAGGCCCAGATGGCATCCCCAGCCGCGCCCTCAGAGCATGCGCAGACCAGCTGGCCGGTGTGTTTACGGACATATTCAATCAATCCCTATACCAGTCTGCTGTTCCCACATGCTTCAAGAGGGCCACCATTGTTCCTGTTCCCAAGAAAGCTAAGGTAACTGAGCTAAATGACTACCGCCCCGTAGCACTCACATCCGTCATCATGAAGTGCTTTGAGAGACTAGTCAAGGACCATATCACCTCCACCCTACCTGACACCCTAGACCCACTCCAATTTGCTTACCGCCCAAATAGGTCCACAGACGATGCAATCTCAACCACACTGCACACTGCCCTAACCCATCTGGACAAGAGGAATACCTATGTGAGAATGCTGTTCATCGACTACAGCTCGGCATTCAACACCATAGTACCCTCCAAGCTCGTCACCAAGCTCGAGACCCTGGGTCTCGACCCCGCCCTGTGCAACTGGGTACTGGACTTCCTGACGGGCCGCCCCCAGGTGGTGAGGGTAGGCAACAACATCTCCTCCCCGCTGATCCTCAACACTGGGGCCCCACAAGGTTGCGTTCTGAGCCCTCTCCTGTACTCCCTGTTCACCCACGACTGCGTGGCCACGCACGCCTCCAACTCAATCATCAAGTTTGCGGACGACACAACAGTGGTAGGCTTGATTACCAACAACGATGAGACGGCCTACAGGGAGGAGGTGAGGGCCCTCGGAGTGTGGTGTCAGGAAAACAACCTCACACTCAACGTCAACAAAACTAAGGAGATGATTGTGGACTTCAGGAAACAGCAGAGGGAACACCCCCCTATCCACATCGATGGAACAGTAGTGGAGAGGGTAGCAAGTTTTAAGTTCCTCGGCATACACATCACAGACAAACTGAATTGGTCCACTCACACAGACAGCATCGTGAAGAAGGCGCAGCAGCGCCTCTTCAACCTCAGGAGGCTGAAGAAATTCGGCTTGTCACCAAAAGCACTCACAAACTTCTACAGATGCACAATCGAGAGCATCCTGGCGGGCTGTATCACCGCCTGGTATGGCAACTGCACCGCCCTCAACCGTAAGGCTCTCCAGAGGGTAGTGAGGTCTGCACAACGCATCACCGGGGGCAAACTACCTGCCCTCCAGGACACCTACACCACCCGATGTCACAGGAAGGCCATAAAGATCATCAAGGACATCAACCACCCGAGCCACTGCCTGTTCACCCCGCTATCATCCAGAAGGCGAGGTCAGTACAGGTGCATCAAAGCTGGGACCGAGAGACTGAAAAACAGCTTCTATCTCAAGGCCATCAGACTGTTAAACAGCCACCACTAACACTGAGTGGCTGCTGCCAACACACTGACACTGACTCAACTCCAGCCACTTTAATAATGGGAATTGATGGGAAATGATGTAAATATATCACTAGCCACTTTAAACAATGCTACCTTATATAAATGTTACTTACCCTACATTATTCATCTCATACGCATACGTATATACTGTACTCTATATCATCGACGGTATCCTTATGTAATACATGTATCACTAGCCACTTTAACTATGCCACTTTGTTTACATACTCATCTCATATGTATATACTGTACTCGATACAATCTACTGTATCTTGCCTATGCTGCTCTGTACCATCACTCATTCATATATCCTTATGTACATATTCTTTATCCCCTTACACTGTGTACAAGACAGTAGTTTTGGAATTGTTAGTTAGATTACTTGTTATTACTGCATTGTCGGAACTAGAAGCACAAGCATTTCGCTACACTCGCATTAACATCTGCTAACCATGTGTATGTGACAAATAAAATTTGATTTGATTTGATTTGATTTGATTTGATTTATCCTTAATGGGTCAGCGGTCAAACGACCTCCACTCATCACTGTCAAACGCTCCCTGAAACACGTCAGCGAGCAGGCCCTTCTAATCGACCTGGCCGTGGTATCCTGGAAGGATATTGATCCTGCCTGGTTATTTTTTTTAAATGCCTTCCTCACCATCTTAAATAAGCATGCCTCATTCAAGAAATTTAGAACCAGGAACAGATGTAGCCCTTGGCTCTCTCCAGACCTGACTGCCAACACAAAAACATCCTATGGCGTTCTGCATTAGCATCGAACAGTCCCGTGATATGCAACTTTTCAGGGAAGCTAGAAACCAATATACACAGGCAGTTAGAAAAGCCAAGGCTAGCTTTTTCAAGCAGAAATGTGCTTCCTGCAACACTAACTCAAAAAAGTTCTGGGGCACTGTAAAGTCCATGGAGAATAAGAGCACCTCCTCCCAGCTGCCCACTGCACTGAGGATAGGAAACACTGTCACCACCGATAAATCCACTATAATTGAGAATTTCAATAAGCATTTCTCTACGGCTGGCCATACTTTCAACCTGGCTGCCCCTACCCCGGTCAACAGCACTGCGCTCCCCACAGCAACTCGCCCAAGCCTTCCCCATTTCCCCTTCTCCCAAATCCAGTCAGCTGATGTTCTGAAAGAGCTGCAAAATCTGGACCCCTACAAATCAGCCGGACTAGACAATCTGGACCCTTTCTTTCTAAAATGATCTGCCGGAATTGTTGAAACCCCTATTACTAGCCTGTTCAACCTCTCTTTCGTGTCGTCTGAGATTCCCAAAGATTGGAAAGCAGCTGCGGTCATCCCCCTCTTAAAAGGGGGACACACTCTTGACCCAAACTGCTACAGACCTATATCTATCCTACCCTGCCTTTCTAAGGTCTTCGAAAGCCAAGTCAACAAACAGATTACTGACAATTTCGAATCCCACCATACCTTCTCAGCTATGCAATCAGGTTTCAGAGCTGGTCATGGGTGCACCTCAGCCACGCTCAAGGTCCTAAACGATATCTTAACCGCCATTGATAAGAAACAATACTGTGCAGCCATATTCATTAACCTGGCCAAGGCTTTCGACTCTGTCAATCACCACATCCTCATCGGCAGACTCGATAGCCTTGGTTCTCAAATGATTGCCTCGCCTGGTTCACCAACTACTTCTCTGATAGAGTTCAGAGTGTCAAATCGGAGGGCTTGTTGTCCGGGCCTCTGGCAGTCTCTATGGGGGTGCCACAGGGTTCAATTCTTGGACCGACTTGCTGCTGGTGAGTCTCTGATCCACCTCTACGCAGACGACACCATTCTGTATACTTCTGGCCCTTCTTTGGACACTGTGTTACCAACCCTCCAGACGAGCTTCAATGCCATACAACTCTCTTTCCGTGGCCTCCAATTGCTCTTAAATACAAGTAAAACTAAATGCATGCTCTTCAACCGATCGCTGCCTGCAACTGCCCGCCCGTCCAACATCACTACTCTGGACGGTTCTGACTTAGAATATGTGGACAACTACAAATACCTAGGTGTCTGGTTAGACTGTAAACTCTCCTTCCAGATTAAATCTAGAATTGGCTTCCTATTTTGCAACAAAGCATCCTTCACTCATGCTGCCAAACATACCCTTGTAAAACTGACCATCCTACCGATCCTCGACTTTGGCGATGTCATTTCCAAAAGAGCCTCCATTACCCTACTCAATAAATTGGATGCAGTCTATCACAGTGCCATCTGTTTTGTTACCAAAGCCCCATATACCACCCACCACTGCGACCTGTACGCTCTCGTTTGCTGGCCCTTGCTTCATACTCGTCGCCAAACCCACTGGCTCCAGGTCATCTACAAGACCCTGCTAGGTAAAGTCCCCCCCATCCAGTGACCAACCAGGACCGACCATGCTTAGCTTCAGAGGCAAGACAGCAGCGGAATGCAGGGTGGTATGCTGCTCGATAGGGGTATGCTGCTGGTATGCAGCCATCGTCATTAATATAAAACATTCACAAAGTAGCAAGCTAGTTCATGTAATATACATGTAGAGAACAAACTGAATCAAGAAATAGGCTGGCTGGCTAATGTAATATAAAAAGAGAAATTAAACACTAACTCACACACAGTGGCAATCTAATCAACCGCAATGAAATAAACCAAGTCTAATTGGCTAACAGGCCAGCTAATCTAACGGAGAAATCTCAAATCACACAAACATGAGCTGAAGGAGATTGGAGAATAGAGGAATAGGAAAGTAGCCCATTCACAAAAGTGTCATGCTAATATCGCAGATCCTACAGTAGAACCTGACTGATTCACAAATCTGACAACAGGCAGGCCAATGGTTCCAGAGTGCCAGAACATTCAGCTCATCATCACTTCAGCTGAGAGGTTCATTCATTTCTTAGCCTATATTCACAGATGCACTTGGGTCATGCCAAGAAGTTTAGAGAGGGAACCACGTCGACTCCAGGGGGGACAACAAATTCAAGAAACAAGACACGTCGCAGAATAATGCTGGGCAATAAAATGGAGGGTGGAGTGGGCAGCCATGTCACTGCTGCTCTCCCCGGGAAATCAATATGGAATATGAACATCCTATGAATACGGTGGAGGGAGGAGACCACCTGCTCTCTATTTCCATCTTACAACTCATTGTTTATGGTCAGTATGCTTGTCTGAGTTTCCCGCCCGACGACCTGAAGAGTTAGACGTAAATCTGTGGGAGTTTAAGCAGTTTATTTTGTCTCGCCGACCGGGTGCTTGAAAGGAAAATTGATGAAGCTTATTTACTTTGCCCTTCAAAGGCTCATTGATGCTTAAGACGAGGGGGGAAACATAAAAAATGTGGCTAATTCAGAATGAGGTCTTCAGAAGTGAGCTTTGAAGTGAACATATAAGTAATGACATGGAGCGCCAGTTTCTGATCTACATGATTAGTTGGACCCACCTAGTGTCACAGGTCTAAATCAGTCTCTGATTAGAGGGGAACAATGAAAAAATGCAGTGGAACTGGCTTCGAGGTCCAGAGTTGAGTTTGAGGGCACAACACTATAGCATTAACCTTCATCTAAAGTCCTAACCCCAACACAACCAAATCCATCCACTATAGCATAAACCTTCATCTCACCATAAACCTAGCAACTTTATGACCTTAACAAAAAAAAAACACTTCATCTACGTACCTCAATACCAGCCTGAACAAGCACCTAAACCTTAAAAATGAACACAAACTGTTTCACACAATTACCTCATCAGGCTGACTCACTGTACTCAGCTGACCCCTTGACCCCACAAAGTGACGACTGAGCATCACACTGCAGGAGTGTGCGGACAGGTGATGTGTGATTACCTTGCTACCGTTATGCTACAATCCTGGATAGAGCCAGGGATTGTCTCCTGGGTGCAGAGGTTGTGTGTGTGTGTTGTGGTGTGTGTGTTGTGGTGTGTGTGTGTTGGAGCTGATTATGAAATGGAATCACCCCCCCCCCCCCTCAGAAGAACTGGCCTGGTTCATAAAGCACTTCATTATACCTGCACTTCTCACCAATATTCCGTAATTTTCCAAGCCACTGAATGGGAATGGTATTTCCTCAAAAGCTATGTGGGTTTCGCTGAGACAAAGAAAAAAAAAGAATCCCGTAGAAATAACTTTATTTTACCACATTAGCATGACTGAGAAGCACAGTGCTGCGGTGCGGTGGTCTGTTGTTCCACCAAAGGACACGCAATTAGAGATTGATACAGAAAAACAGATTATCTTCGAGTTCTGCTAGCATCGTTAATACCCTCAATTTCCCCTTTCATCTGCTTCCGCTTGTAGAGTAGGAAGTCAAAGAAGGTTCTGACACCAAACAAATCATAGAACAATTAGCTTAAATGAGTAAAACAATGAGTAAACTTTTCTCTCTCCCCACTTTTCTCTCTTTCTGCCATCCATTCTCCTTTGTCTTTCTATCCCTTTCTTCATGGTCTCAGTTATTTTGGGAGGCTAATAATTGGACTTGTGAACTGCGTATTGTCTGGGATTAGTTTTGTGGTTACTTCACTGGGGGGGGGGGGGGTTACAGGCTTGGACTATAGTGGGGTGGGATTGGGGGGGGGCAACATGTCTTCTGTACCCCACACACCAGTCATTCACTACTCCAAAGGGTGAAGGATGGAGGAGATGAAGGGAGTGATGCCATTCATTCACTGGGCTTGTGTTTGAAACGCAAACTTACTGAGCTCCTGAAAACTGACATTGGCAAACATTTCTGTATATCAAACAATGTAACATGGCTTATTGTTTCTACATAGTAGCTCAAAGTAATGTCTAGTGTCTTATATGACTGTACTGTCCGATAAGAATGAAATCAAGCCCTGTGATGTGATCTAACTTCAGGAGACTCCAGGGCAGAGAGCCAGGGATTTCACCTGATTGGCTATCTCTGCTAAAAGACTCTCTACGAGCATTCTGTGGTTTATGAAGAGATCTGACAAATGTACCTGATGATGACATGTATCTCAAGGGCCAAAATACGTTTATCCTGTCAATGGCAAAAAGGGGTCAATAGATT